>NC_134688.1:217707221-218020137 GCF_050947455.1 Rhinoderma darwinii | reverse complement strand
AGCGAAGGTGACAAAAAAAAAAAAACACGCCGATTTTGGCGGTTTCAATTATTTTATTTTTTTAAGGTGTGCACTGTGCAAATTAAATAATGGTATATTGTTCTAGTTCGGACTTTTACGGGCGTAGCGATACCAATTTTGTTCATTTTTTACATTACTTTAGAAGAAAAATGCGAAAAGGTGTTTTTTTTTAACTTTAAAAAAAAAATTCTCACTACTTATAACTATAATTCTTCTACACATTTTATTAATCAATCCCCTTAGGGGACTTGAGCCAGCGATCATTGGATCGCTGGTACAATACACTGCAATACTAATGTATTGCAGTATATTGTTATTCTTACAGGCTTCTGTAAGAGAGCGATCGCTGTACCTGTCCGTTAGTACCGAGGGGGCCTGCTGTAATACACAGCCGACACCCGCAGCGTATGGAGCGGGCTCAGCACGTGAGCTGGCTCCATACATCAACCCCTGCACCATGACGGGCAATTAAGTCATAGTGCGCAAAGGGGTTAATGCACAGCGGATGGTTCAAAGTGAAAATTGCAATTTTCCACTGAGATGCCATTTTAGTGCATAATATGTTGTGCCCAGTTTGTGCCACAGAAGACAAATACCTCATAAAACGTTAAGCGGGTTCTCTCGGGTATGGCGACGCCATATGTGTGGGCGCAAACTGCTGCTTGGGCACGCTGCAGGGCTCAGAAGGGAGGGAACGCCATTTTGCTTTTGGAGCGCAGATTTTGCTTGCCAGTAGTTTTGGTTGGGGTTTTGCTGGTATTTCAGTTTATAATTTGGGGGTATGTGTAATCTGTGGGGAGAACATCAGGGCATAATAAGAGGGTATAATAATGCGGTAAATAAATAATATTTCATATATATGTGCCCGGTGTCGCACTGATAAATGGCGCTCGATCTTATCCACTTTTGGACAGTCTGCACATTTTGCATCGCCATATTCTGAAAGACAGAACTTTTTTATTTTTTCACCACCGGAGCCCTGTGAGGGCTTATTTGTTGCGGGACAATCTGTAGTTTTTATTGGTACATGCGATTTTTTTTGATCACTTTTTATTCAATTTTTTTGCAATCCTGAGCAAAAAACAGGAATTCTGACACAGTTTTTTAGGTTTTCTTTTTGCGGCGCTGACTGTACGCTATAAATGACATTTTTACTTTATTCTGCGGGTTGGTACGATTACGGCGATAACATATGTATATAGGTTTGGTCCTTTTTTTTAGCGTTTGCACAATAAAATGACTTAGTCAAAAAAGTTGTGTAAGGGCTTGTTTTTTGCGGGACGGATAGAAGTTTTTATTGGTACAATTTTTGGGTACATGCGACTTTTTGATCACTTTTTATTCTTTATTTAGGGAGCGGTGGTGACCAAAAAAATTGTGATTTTGTCGTAGTTTTTTATTGATTTTTTTTGGGGTGTTCATCGTGCGGGAAAAATAACATTACAGTTTTATAGTTGGGTTCGTTACGAACGCGGTGATACAAAATATGTGTACTTTTTTAACGTGTTCATTTTTTTTCTATAATATAAGTCTTATTATAGGAAAAAAAAGCATTTTGTGTTTATATCACTTATAACTTTTATTTTTACACTTTTTTAAAAACATTTTTATTACTTTTTTTTACTTTTTTCATTTGTCCCACTAGGGGACACTTAGACTTGCAGCTTTGATCGCTGCTAGAGTACATTACACTACACACGTAGTGTAATGTACTCCAACTGTCATTGTGACGAAACTGTCACTCTGACAGGAAGCCGAGGAGGACCGGCCGGAGGCTGCTCCTCCGAGGCTTCCGTACATGGAAACCCGGAGGTCATTATCTGACCTCCGATTGCCACGACAAGCATTGGTAGCCCCCACGATCACTTCGTGGCAGCTGCCGATGTGCTTCAAACCTCTTAAATGCGGCGACGGCAATCCGTCGTCGCACTTAAGGGGTTAATTGCCGAGAGCAGCGGCGATGGTCCACTGTCCGGCGAGACTGATATGTCAGCTGTCTAGGACAGCTGTCAGCGCGCGCCTGTCACTCTGTGTTTACACAGAGTGACAGTTTTAAATACTGACGAAAATGAACGTCCTGGGGCAGGAACTAGCAGCCGACCAGGACGTTCATTTTCATAATTGGTCGTGAAAGGGTTAAATAACAATGCTAAAACATATTTTCTTAGAACTGCGTTATGCCTTTACTCTGTTATTCCTCCTAGAAGTTTATGAATAAATTGACAACTGGATCTTACCACTTCCTTCTCAAACGGGTGTGTTCCTACAGAGTCTGATACTGTCAGCACTGAATGGACTTTGTTATGTGTAGGACACACCCCCAAATGGTAACACCCAATTCTTAATTGATTCATAAATTTCTAGGAGCAATAGCAGAGTAATGGCACAATGTAGAGCTCTAAATAAAGATGTTACAGAATTGTTACTTTATGGGGAATACAATTATTTCCTAAGACAGACATATCAGGAAAAGTGGCAGGTCCAGAGGCTCTGTCACCACATTATAAGTGGCCTATCTTCTACATAATGTGATCGGCGCTGTAATGTATATTACAGCAGTGTTTTTTATTTAGAAAAACGATCAATTTTGACGGAGTTATGACCTATTTTATCTTTATGCTAATGACTTTCTTAATGCCCAACTGGGTGTGTTTTTACTTTTTGACCATGTGGGCGTTGTGGAGAGAAGTGTATGGCGCTGACCAATCACTGACCAATCAGGGTATGTTCACACGATTAACAAAATATGTCTGAAAATACGGAGCTGTTTTCAAGGGAAAACAGCTCCTGATTTTCGTTTTTGAGCAACTCGCGTTTTTTCGCGGCGTTTTCGGTGTTTTTTTATGGACGTTTTTGGAGCTGTTTTCAATAGTCTATGAGAAAACGTTACCAAAAATGTCCCAAGAAGTGTCCTGCACTTCTTTTGACGAGCCGTCATTTTACGCGCCGTATTTTGACAGCGACGCGTAAAATGACAGAACATCGTAAGACCTATTGCAAGCAATGGGCAGATGTTTGCCGACGTATTGGAGCCGTCTTTTCAGGAGTAATTCGAGGCGTAAAACGCCTCCATTAAGTCTGAAAATAGGTCGTGTGCACATACCCTCACTGTCATACACTTCTCTCCATTCATTTACTCAGCACATAGTGATCTTGCGAGATCATGATGTGCTGTCACTTACTCACACATTAACGTTACTGAAGTGTATTGAGAGTGAATAGACATCGCTTCCAGCCAGGACGCGATGTTTATTCACAACCCCGACACTTCGGTAACGTTTGTGTGGGACTAAATGACAGCAAGGGTGATCTCGCTTATAATGTGGTGACAGAGCCTCTTTAAAGTTACAATGTAAAGTTATTTTTCACTCCAATAACTCACAACATCAGAACTTGATCATTCATTGTTGCTATTTATTTACCTAGGCTTTTCTTCAATTAGGGCCTGTTGATAACAACTAAACAGGTATTTCTGTATTGTTCTTTATCCTGGAATCACACATGCAGTTTTTGTGGCAGTTTTTGGGACCAAATGCTGGAGTGACATATCCATCTTTCCTTTATACTTTTTCTTTCTTGTATCCACTCCTGTGTTTTGCTCGAAAACTGCATCAAGAACTGCATGTGTGTTTCCAGCCTTAGGGTATGTGCACACGATAACTGCATTTACGTCTGAAATTTCGGGGCTGTTTTCAGGACCACGACTGCACGGGCAAGGAGGTCACTTGGGATGAGGTAGCGCAGACCCTCTTCAGCCATGAGTGGGCTAAAGGCAGCACACGAGACCGTAAGAGCATTGGTAAGTACATTGTTTTATCTATGCCCTGTAAAACCCACATGCTGTAATGTATCCTTGTGTTAACATGTTCCCAATGGCCAACGTTGCGGGTGTGTCACAGCATCAGTGAGCTTGTGTATCATGTATCTTGGTGTGTAAGGGAATAGCAAAGTTTACAACAAGTGCATATTTCGTTTATGCACCTGGTGACAGTACAATTGTGTTTTTTTGGTCCTTTCTACAGTTGATGATGTGGAGGAGCTGCCGGGATCAATTCCAGCCAACCCCAGGACGTTCCAGCTGAAACCACCGCAGCAGCCAGGCGCAGGCGCAGCCACATTGGATCCACAGGTGCCCAAGTGGACTCCAGGGTACTCGAGTACCTGCATCGCTGCGCCAAGGAGGACAGCTGTGACGCCTTTGGCAGTAGCATTGCCCTGCTTCTCCGGCGAGTACCCGACGACCGTATGGCGCGCCTCCAAGGCTCGATACTCAGCCTTATAGACGCGGCCACACCTCCTAACAACCCACGCCAGTGCTTCCAGGCAATTGAGCATTGGCGTGGATTGCCGGAGCCATCGGTGCCGTTCACTGCACCTGGCCCTTCACAGCCTGCCACCCACTTGCAACGCCAACACTTCCACCGCCCAATGCCGGCCCGCATGTCACCTGTTCCTGTGCCGATGCGGAACCGGCCTGTACCAGCCTACAGCCGACCCGTGGTAAACTTTCCACACGGCCCACCTCTAGGCTACCACACGCAGAATCAGCACCACTATGCGGCTGAGGAACATCCTCAGCAGGCCCATGGACAGCATAGTGGTGCTGGAATGGGCAGCTACAACTCCCCATCCCACCATTATCAGCAGTTGTTGTGCTGGGGCCGCAGCATAGTTTTGGGGCCGAATTTAGGCCTAATGTGGCCAAATGTTTACAGATTGTGCATCATGTTGGTGCGTTGTTTTGTTGTTTTTTTTACCTATGTTTTATGTAATGTTTTGTTGGCCCATTACACAATAAAGTGTGGTTTTGTGGAGCAACAAAAGTGTGTGTGTTTCCCTACATATATGTAATGTAACATGCTTTCACAAACATGTCCTTAGGTAACGTTGCAACATGCTGGCCAGGGCCCAAGGAAGTTGCATGCCATAATTGAGGTATTAGTGTATCTTTTGCGGTTTTGCTGGAAACACAATCGACTTCTCTGAGGCCTTGCAGTGCTATGATAAAGAAGAGGCTGGACGCAGCCTGCAGGGCTTAAGGGGAAGCCTCCATGACCTCACTGGTAGGGAAAGGGTTAATAGGTAAGGGAGAGTTGGAGGGAGAGTTAGGAGGAGGTGGAGGAGGGACAAGGAGGAGTCAGGGGGCCGTTGCTGAGCTTCCCGCTGTTTGCGGCATTGAGCCGGAAGCAGCGGGAGGAGTAACACAGGGAGAGACAAGCTCCCCGTTGCCCGCGCTTATAACAATGTCGGAGGCCGTATTATTAGAGCGGCTGCGTGCCGCTGATGTGCACCACGGTCCCGGATGGCTTGAGGAGACCGTGGCTGCATTAACTAGGATCCCGGACGCCGTTTCGCCACGCCGGGCCCGGCGTTCGGGGTCTGTTGCAGGGGACAGGCTCCCCTCCCCCGGCCCCCTTACTAGCATTACTATGGCGGCGGGGGGGGAGTCGGCAACAACCGCTCCTGCTCGGAGCAGGCTGAGAGCGTTGCCGGGGGTGACGGCGACTCAGGCCGGGTCGACCCGGCCCTCCCGGCGGTCCCGACCTCCAGAGCGCCTCAGTCCTGAGGCAGTCCCGCGGACACGGCGTCGCAGAGGGAGCCCGATCTCGGACGCTGCAGGCCAGGCAGCTGGGAGGACCGCCCCTTCCCAGGCCCTGCGTCCTGGCAGGAATCCCAAGCCGCGACGGGGTCCGGCGGTAAGCAGGGAGTCGCAGGCCGGGCTCCCTGTCACCCCTCCCCCATCGGATGGAAGATTCGGAGGACAAGGTACGGCCGCCCCGCCTGGTGATGTTCCGGCCAGGGGGCAGGCTTCTTCAGGATCAGCGAGACGGACGTCTAGATCTGCAGCGACGTCGAGGCAACAGGTCCGGTCGGAAGTCTGGGTCCCGGCGGTCGGGCGGCAGGTTGCCGGCCCATCGGTCAGCGCGTCCTCATCCCCGTTCCGAAGATGTCGTTTGGATGGACAGTCGTCGGCGAGAGAAGAGCTGGAGGAAGGTGAACTGGACGTGTATCGTCGAGGTCAGGATGGTCCGGCTGACGGGAACACAGCGCCTGTGCAGCCCGGTGAGTGTATAACTCCATCATTGTCATATCCAGCGATTTTTATGTCGGGTATCGGCGGGGGGGCTGCTAGCGTCGCATCGGTGGCCGGTAGTGGCGCGGGCGGGCGCGATGGCGCGGGTTTGGCAGACTTAGTGGGTTGCTTGAGAGAGCTGGTCGGGCGCCTAGATAGGGCGGTGGCGCCGGTAGTCACGGAAGTGTCCCCGGCGGTAGTTTGGGAGGGTCCCAGGGAAGGGGGATTGTTACAAGCGCGGCCCGTAACGGCGGTTAGAGAGGCGGTCGCGGTGTCGGTACAGACCGAGGCGCAAAAAGATGGCGATCGGGTGCGTATGGATGATCGCGCTCGTGGGGAGGTGTATGTGTGTTTCGAAGGTCCGTTGGGGGCGCATTTAAAGCAGGAGGTGCGTGAGCGGATCTGGAAGGACGAATATGTAGAGATTTTTTCTCTCTTGCCGCTCGCTAAATTTAATTTGGATAAGAGCAAGCGGGACGAGAGTAAAAAGGACGAGGAGGAACGGCGGCGGTATAGGCTTATCCCGCAGACGTTCGTTAATTGGTCGCAGGCGTTCGCCATATTAGCCAGTGTGATAGGGGAAAAGGCGCCGAAAAATTGTTCGGCGTTGTTTTGTTATTTTGATGCTATTGGGGAGGCTCATAGGGCGTATGGGGGCCAGGCGTGGCTGCGATACGACGAGCAATTCCGTCAGCGAAAAGCGGTTCGGCCGGCGATTCGGTGGGACCAGAAGGATATTGCTCTCTGGTTACGGGTTACGGCTCCGGTTAGGCAGTCCTTCCCCGGGAGCGCCGGCCAAGGAGGCCAGTCTAGTCAGGTTGGACAAGGCGGCGGGGGAAAGGCAGGGTTTTGCTGGCAATTTAATGAAGGCCAGTGCAAGTTCGGGGCCACGTGCAAGTTCAAGCACGTGTGTTCGGAGTGTAATGGTGCATCACACGGGGCGGCGAAATGTATGCGGAAAAGGAGGTCAGGGAACCAGTCCTCCGCGGCTGGTCAAGGGGGTGTCACCGGTGAGGGTGGAAAAGATGGCCCCTTATCTAAATGAGTATCCGGACAGGGCGGCGGCTAAGTTGCTTTACGAGGGTTTTCGTGTTGGTTTCGTTATTCCCCGCCTCCTTATGAGGTTCCGGTTACGCGGAGGAATTTAAAATCGGCTTACTCGCATGCCAAGGTCGTGTCGGACAAATTGTTAAAAGAAGTTTCGTTGGGTCGCATGTCAGGGCCTTTTGTTGAGTCGCCAGTAAAAGATTTAGTTGTGTCCCCGTTGGGTATTGTTCCTAAGCGTGAGCCCGTAAAATTTCGTTTAATTCAACACTTATCGTATCCCAAGGGTTCGTCGGTAAACGACGGGATAGATCACGAGTTGTGCTCCGTAGCCTATACCTCACTCGATGAGGCGGTGGGGTTGGTGCGGGCTGCGGGCCCGGGCGCGCTGCTAGCAAAAACCGAAATCGAGGCGGCGTTCAGGTTGTTGCCAGTTCATCCAGAAAGCCAACGGCTGTTGGGGCTGTCTTTGGAATGGGGCCTTTTATGTGGATCGGTGCCTTCCGATGGGGCGTTCCCTTTCTTGTGCGTACTTCGAGGCGTTTAGTAGCTTCGTGGAGTGGGTAGCGAGGGGAGTATCCGGGGTCGACTCGTTGATCCATTACTTAGATGATTTCTTGTGCGTTGGCCCGGGGGGTTCGCCGGTTTGCGGTAATTTGCTTTATGCACTACAGAAGGTTGCGAGGGATTTTGGGATCCCTTTGGCGCCAGAAAAAACGGAGGGCCCAGTAGCGACGATTTGTTTTTTGGGAATTGAAATAGATTCGGTGGCAATGGAGTGTCGTCTCCCTGCGGATAAGCTGGGTGCTTTGAGGCTGGAGGTACGGCGGGCTTGTAGACTGAAGAAAATGACGCTGCGGGAGCTTCAGTCGCTGCTGGGGAAGTTGAATTTCGCCTGCCGGATTAGGCCAATGGGGAGGGTGTTTGGTAGACGGTTGGCAGCGGCAACGGCGGGAGTGCGAGTGATTTGAATAATTTTACGGATGCGGCTGGGGCGGGCGGTTTTGGAGCTTACGGGGGAGGTCCGTGGTGCGCAGGTCAATTGCCGGCTAGTTGGGTGTCCAGCGGACTCACGCGGAATCTGGCCCTGCTCGAGCTGTTCCCCATCGTGGTGGCGGCAACCATTTGGGGGGACAGGGTCAGGGATAAGAAGGTTCGTTTTGTTTTTTACTGCGACAACATGGGGGTGGTGCTGGCCATTAATAACATCACGGCGTCCTCTCCTCCTGTAGTTCAATTGTTGCGACATTTAGTGTTGGTATGTTTGTCGTTGAACGCGTGGGTGGTGGCGGTGCATGTGCCGGGGGTACGGAATTGCATCTCTGATGCTCTTTCTCGCTCGCAGTGGGACCGGTTTCGGCAATTGGCACTGGGAGTGGAACGTCTCGGTTTGGCTTGTCCGGAACATCTTTGGGATCTGGTCTCGGTCCCGTAGAACAACTGATACAAAGGTCTTTGGCGCGCACGACGTGGAGTGCTTATTCTGCTTGTTGGAGGCAGTGGGAGGAGTGGGTAAGAGAGTTGGGTGACGTCAATACGGATAGAGACAGGTTGGTGGCACTTTTGTACTGGTTAGGGGACGCCTGGGAGGCGGGGTTTTCAGTGGCAAAGGTGAACCGGTTCATATCTGCGGTGGCGTTTGGTTTCAAGTTACGAGGCTTTCAAGATGTATCTAAGGAATTTTTGGTGCTACAGGCTTTGAAGGGGTTGGGCCGAGGTAGAGGGGAGGCGGATAGTAGAAGGCCTGTGTCGTTTGCTTTGCTTAGCCAAGTAGGGAAGGGTAAGCTGATAGTTTTGTTCGCCCTCCCGGGGTCGGTTATGTGCCCAGTAGAGTGCATGCGGGGTTTTTTAAGCCGCAAGCGGGGTCTCCAGATTTGCCTTTGTTACGCCATGTGGACGGGTCGTTTTGTCCAGGTTTCAGTTTGGAGATGTATTTAAGGAATGTCTGACGGCGGTTGGTGTCGCGGCGGGCTCATATTCATCTCATTCCTTCAGGATTGGCGCAGCAACTGCAGCGGGGCGCTGGGGGTTGGATGATGAAGGGGTGCGGCGCATTGGTCGTTGGGAGTCCAACTGAGTTAAGTCCTATGTCCGCTCCATTTGTTATGAGGTTGTGGTTAACGCTTAAAAAATGTTTTGTATGGCAGTGTCTAATTGTTTTCCATTTCAGATTCGCCTCCGTGTTTGGTGTGGTTGCTGGGTCATTCGTACGTGCACTGGGTCATTCGTACGGGCCCGGACGGTCGCCAGTTGCGCATTCCGCGACAGGATGCGGTTGTGCATTGGCTGGGATTTAGAGGTATGTCATGGAGCAGGGGGTTGGCAGAATTCCAGACATAGGCCCGGCTTGATAGGGTTCCGGAGGTCTTAGTGTTGCACGTGGGTGGGGATGACTTGGGAGTCTGCCCCTTGCGTGAGTTGGTGCGGGATATCAAACACGATATGTTGGGTTTGTGGGTTTCTTATCCCAAGTTGGTGATAGTGTGGTCGGACATAGTCCCGAGGAAACATTGGCGGTTGGCTAGGTCAGTGAAAGAGTCAATAAGGCTC
The DNA here is from genome assembly GCF_050947455.1 of Rhinoderma darwinii. Taxonomy (NCBI): domain Eukaryota; kingdom Metazoa; phylum Chordata; class Amphibia; order Anura; family Rhinodermatidae; genus Rhinoderma; species Rhinoderma darwinii. The sequence goes on along the minus strand of NC_134688.1, from coordinate 218,010,449 downwards.
GCATTAAAAGTTAATCGGGCGGTGTCCCGTTTCGTAGCAAAAATCGGGGGCATTTGTGTGCGGCACAGGGATTTGGAGTCAGGAGTGGGGAACTTCTGGAGGGGTGATGGGGTTCATCTGACCGAGGTTGGCATTGATCTTTGGAGCTTGGCGATAGCAGAAGGAATAGAAAGGGCGGTGGTGGTGTGGCGGAACTCACAGGCTTAAGGTGGTCAAGGCCTGTTTCGCTGTGGCGGGGGGAGTCCTTGAGGCCAGTCAGTACAAAATGGTGGGGGGGTCGCATCGGGGGTATGCGTCCCCCAAAAAAGGTACATGGTTGAAGACTTCATCGGGTGTTATCCCTTTGAAGTGGTCTTCTGGTAGAAGGTATATCACTTGAAGGCTTCATCGGGTGTTATCCCTTTGAAGTGGACTTCTAGTGGTCGGTATATCACTTGAGGGCTTCATCGGGTGTTATCCCCTTGAAGTGGACTTCTAGTGGTCGGTATATCACTTGAGGGCTTCATCGGGTGTTATCCCCTTGAAGTGGACTTCTAGTGGTTGGAGCCATCTGCAGAGGTGAACGGTGCTTCCGAGCTGGTTTACGGCTGGAGGTAATTGGTGGTTTGCAGATGGCTAATTCGGTGTGTTCTTAAAAAGGAACATCTGAAGGGGCTTCAAGGACTTCCTCTGCTCGGGTTAATGTTAACGTTAAATTGTTATGTACGATTCTGACCCATGTTGGGTCAAGTGAATTATTAGGAGGAATTCTCTGGTGGATTCCTAAATAGTTATCCGAATGTTTCGGATTTAAATTGTTTTGATAAAACTGTGAAATTAATAAACGGCTGCTGTGGCCATTTCACATCCAACCTCGGTGTCACGTGTCTTTCCTAAAGGTGGGGGTGGAGGGATAAGATGGGTAAGGGAAGGTTCATTAACACACGACTCTACTTAGGAAGGTCAAGAAGAGGCTGGACGCAGCCTGCAGGGCTTAAGGGGAAGCCTCCATGACCTCACTGGTAGGGAAAGGGTTAATAGGTAAGGGAGAGTTGGAGGGAGAGTTAGGAGGAGGTGGAGGAGGGACAAGGAGGAGTCAGGGGGCCGTTGCTGAGCTTCCCGCTGTTTGCGGCATTGAGCCGGAAGCAGCGGGAGGAGTAACACAGGGAGAGACAAGCTCCCACCCTCCCGCCCTTTGTTTGTTACCCCTGTGGGGCTTTATGTACGTCCGTTTATGAGTGTTGTCTTTGTTTTGTGTGCTTATTTAACATGTTTTTCCTTTTTTCCCGGAGTAGGTTCTGTTGTCATGGCAGCTGGCGGGGGGAGTCCTTGAGGCCAGTCAGTACAAAATGGTGGGGGGGTCGCATCGGGGGTATGCGTCCCCCAAAAAAGGTACATGGTTGAAGACTTCATCGGGTGTTATCCCTTTGAAGTGGTCTTCTGGTAGAAGGTATATCACTTGAAGGCTTCATCGGGTGTTATCCCTTTGAAGTGGACTTCTAGTGGTCGGTATATCACTTGAGGGCTTCATCGGGTGTTATCCCCTTGAAGTGGACTTCTAGTGGTCGGTATATCACTTGAGGGCTTCATCGGGTGTTATCCCCTTGAAGTGGACTTCTAGTGGTTGGAGCCATCTGCAGAGGTGAACGGTGCTTCCGAGCTGGTTTACGGCTGGAGGTAATTGGTGGTTTGCAGATGGCTAATTCGGTGTGTTCTTAAAAAGGAACATCTGAAGGGGCTTCAAGGACTTCCTCTGCTCGGGTTAATGTTAACGTTAAATTGTTATGTACGATTCTGACCCATGTTGGGTCAAGTGAATTATTAGGAGGAATTCTCTGGTGGATTCCTAAATAGTTATCCGAATGTTTCGGATTTAAATTGTTTTGATAAAACTGTGAAATTAATAAACGGCTGCTGTGGCCATTTCACATCCAACCTCGGTGTCACGTGTCTTTCCTAAAGGTGGGGGTGGAGGGATAAGATGGGTAAGGGAAGGTTCATTAACACACGACTCTACTTAGGAAGGTCATGGACGCACTAAGGACATTTGTGTTTGCATTTGCGAACATTGGATTGGCCAATGTGATTCACATACAATTAGTTGTTTGGCAGCAAAGCAATACGGCAAAACAACAAAAGATATAAGCTCGCAACCCACGTCAAGGGTCCTCATGTCTTGCGAGTCCCTAATACTAAATTCCCACAAAGTAAACAACCCAAAGTATTTTGCAAGGTGCAAAAAGGATGAGAACATGTGCTCACATCAAGCAGGTGTTTGAGAAGGGTGCCTTTTTGTAGGCTGGCCTCTCCATTACTCCACCCTCCGTTTTTTTTACGCGTGTTAAAAACGCAGAAACGCAGGGAAAACGCATGCCACACGCAACTACAACTCACGCAAAACATCGCGTTTTTTACGCGCGCAAAAACCACACACTGTGAATCCAGCCTTACTGTGAGAACTGTGAATTTATGGAATAGTCTACCGCAGGAGCTGGTCACAGCAGGGACAGTAGATGGCTTTAAAAAAGGCTTAGATAATTTCCTAGAACCAAAAAATATTAGCTCCTATGTGTAGACATTTTTACCTTCCCTTTTCCCATCTCTTGGTTGAGCTTGATGGACATGTGTCTTTTTAAAACCATACAAACTATGTAACTATGTACTAGGTAACTTCCCTCTGTAGATAATATCACTCACCTCACTCTGTAGATAATTACACAGTGCTCCTGTACAGTGCAACACACAGCCCCCCCATGTAGATAGCGCCTCACAGCCCATGCATATATAAAGCACTACACAGCCCCCTGAATACAGCGCTACACAGCCCCCCTGAATACAGCGCTACACCGCTCCCATGAATAAAGTGCTACACAACCCCCCTGAATAAAGCGCTACACAGCCCCCCTGAATATAGCGCTACACAGCCCCCCTGAATACAGCGCTACTCAGCCTCCATGAATAAAGCACTACACTGCCCCCCTGAATTCAGCGCTACACAGCCCCCCTGAATTCAGCGCTACACAGCCCCCCTGAATTCAGCGCTACACAGCCCCCATGAATCCAGCGCTACACAGCCCCAATGAATACAGCACTGCACAGCCCCCTGAATACAGCGTTAATCAGCCACTTGAATACAGCACTACACAGCCCCCATGAATACAGCAAAATGGCAAAACTCTTCCTCCTCACATGCACTCGGTTCTGTGGAGGAGGAGAGAGCGAGCAGCGGAAAACACGCCCGTCATGCGGAGCACAATGAAGTGACGGGCGTGCTTTACATGGCCCCATAGACTTCTTTGGGAGCCGTGCGGCCGGAGAACAGCCCAAAATAGAGCACATTCAATTTTTTCCAAAAATCGCCCATGTATATAGCCCCATTTGGGGTCTATTTTTCTTACTGGGGCCGTGTAACAGCCGTTAAATAAAAGGTCGCCACACAGCCGAGTATCCTTGTCGTGTGAATTGGGCCTTAGGGTATGTTAACATATGTATTTTTTTGTCTTGATTTTTTAAGCAATTGTAGTTATTTTGTCAAAAGCATGCCATTTTCTCTAAAAAACATGAAAAAAGACTCATGCAAACGTACCCTACACGCCTGTTTGCTGAAATTAATGATTCCAAATGTATTTCACAATGGTCAGCCGTTAGTCACAATTTTTTTAAACAATAGTATTTTGTAATATGCAAAATAGGTGTCCTCTAGAAGGAAAAAAAACCTCCCTCTATAGTGCCACCTATAAGCGACTACCCTATAAGTTAATGTCTGACTCTAACCCTTTTGCTGCCAGTGGTATTTTCAGGACAATTTTCTCACTTTTGACAAATAAACTTTTTATCATTCTGCCCAACTTCAAATGAGTACTGCACCCCTAATATTACACCTCGATCTTTGATCCTGGTTTGATATGATATCAAGATCGAAGCTTTACTCTCTTACAACACTCGTTTAAAGTTATGACATATTACATACATCGTTGGTGGAGAAAGGGTTAAAAGGTATACCCATCTTTTCATCCTCTGGTGCCAGTGTGGACATCGCCTCGTCTGGGTCTCGGTAGGGATCCCTTGCTGGAGTGTTCAGGCTTGTTCATAATGGTGGACAAAAGCCACAGGATAACAACTTTTGATATAATTTAAATTTGCCAATCTCATGAACACTGGTCGCAGCGCTTGATCCTTCAGTGCAAAGCCAATCCCCAGGCTCTGGTGTCACAGTCTTATATACCCAGGGTTCACTTGTTCCATGATGTGTTCCATATGCATCATCTCTCAAATGACTCTTAATGACTTAAGCCAATGAGACACTGACATATAATTTTTCAGCTATGGGAACATTATACACTAACATATTATGGGATTGTATATCCAAACCCCTATTATATATGTCTAATATCAGAATTATTCATGTTCTTAAAAATAACTAATACTATTGATGTCCTTATTTACTAGAACCTGGAAAAATGCTTTTTGATGAGAGTAATGACCATGTGACTGGTGAGACTGGGCGACATTGAGATAATAAATGAATATTGCAAGACTGAACATTTGTTTTGAACATGAATTATTTTGCAAATTTTTTAAAATAGCTTAATAGTACACAATAGTAGTATGATGGTAACTACACTATAAAACTTATCTAGGTTACAGACTATAAAACATATCTAGGTTACAGTAAACTATAAGGGCTCCATTATATATATATATATATATATATATATATATATATATATATATATATATGTGTGTGTAATTTATAACACTATATTACTGCCAAGTATTAATTCAGATTAAAAAAATACAGTTTACTGCTTCTGGCAGGAATACAGAACAACCTTTATTTCATATTTTATTATATCTTGCATTCCACAGTTCATGTCTGCTAATATTAACAACCAGTTAAAAATGAATTCCATGCTAAAGTGCATTGTTATTTATCATTTTACTGGATTATCATTGGCAGCATGAGTGGTACGCTATGTTCTCACCTTTGTGTGTTGGCATAAATATAGAACCACAGCCAAACAGCCCTGTAAAACAGTGATAAAAAAGATTTATTTGACTATTATTTATAACACTTTACCACATTGATTACTGAGCTCATTGCACCAATATATTCAGCTTTGCACTTAATAACAAATACATTTAATAGGATGTCTAGTCGTGGATCTATGTAACTACTGCCATGGATGTTTCCTATCCTGCTAGTTTATTCAGTATTAAATGTCTTTTTTTTTTCCTCTCCAATAGGACAGAGCTATGATAACTGACTGTAGATTAGTTGCATTGTCCATTGGGAGTTCGAGGTAGTCTGAAATCCAGGGGCGTAACTAGGAAAGACTGGGCCCCATAGCAAACTTTTGACTGGGGCCCCCCCTCCCCTGGGTGTCACACAACCCCCCCCCCCTTGTAGATAGTGCCATTTTTACAGCCCCCGCTGTAGATGACGCCATACAGCCCCCCTGTAGGGAACACCATACAGCTCCCCCTGCAGGGAACGCCGTACAGCCACCCCCCCCCTGTAGGGAACGCCATACAGCCACCCCCCCTGTAGGGAACGCCATACAGCCACCCCCTGTAGGGAACGCCATACAGCCACCCCCCCTGTAGGGAACGCCATACAGCCACCCCCCCCCCCCCCCGTAGGGAACGCCATACAGCGTCCCCCCTCCCAACAAAAATGTGACCTACAGTGTGTCCTACAAAATACATGTATCCCCTCTCCACAGGATCTCCACAGGACAGGGGATACATGAGTGATCGCTGTCAGCGATAGGGAGAACGGGGGACTGAAAGTCCCCTGAACTTCTCCATGACTAACCTCTGACTTCCGGCGTCTGCGCAGCTCAATAAAAATGAAAGGAGCGCTGGTCACGCATGCGCACAAGCACGACCGGCGCTCCATTCATTTCTACGGAGAAGCCGACATAGACCCCGGAAGTCTGAGGTTTGTGATGGAGAACTTCAGGGGACTTTCAGTCCCCCGTTCTCCCTATCGCTTCCAACGATCACGCATGTATCCCCTGTCCTGTGGATGTCCTGTGGAGAGGGGATACATGTCCTGTGGAGATCCTGTGGAGAGGGGATACATGTCCTGTGGAGAGGGGATACATGTCCTGTGGAGATCCTGTGGAGAGGGGGATACATGTCCTGTGGAGAGGGGGATACATGTCCTGTGGAGAGGGGATACATGTCCTGTGGAGATCCTGTGGAGAGGGGATACATGTCCTGTGGAGAGGGGGGGGGATACGTCTTTTGCTCTATTTTGCGCCTTCAGGACCAGACACCGTTTAGCCATTTTTAGCACGTGTTAGTTAAATGGCTATAACGTTTTTATTTGTTGGGCTAACGACATGATTTTTACGACGTTTTTTTCCGTAGACAATGCAGGTTTCTTTTTTTATCGTTTTTATACACACCTTTTTTGCTATTTTAGAATTTTTATTCATAAAGTTTCAAAATAATAGTAAAAAAAATAAGCTTTTTTACGTTTGAGCTATTTGTTTTTGGTAATAACATAGTTTTACCCTAAAATAGACCTTTTATTTGTGATCGTCATTGTCTACCGTAAATTTTTATATATTACATGTCTATATTAGCGTAATTGGGTCAGTGCTAGCGTTACAACAATGATTGGCGGAGGGAACGTTTTTTTTTTGGGGTGGGTATTTTATGTGTATTTATTATTTACATTTTTTTTGCACTTTATTATTTTTTTATTACTATGGTCTGTTCCTCAAAGGTCAAAAAAGACCTTTGGGGAACTTTATATATTTTTTTTTCTTTCTTTTACACCATGTTTTTCCACTGTAACTGGAGCTGCACAGCAGCCCCAGTTACAGGTGAAATCAGCCCTCTCATAGTGACGATTGTCACTAATAGGGCTGTGCTGGGTCTAGTAAGACCCAGCAGCAGTCTGCCACTAACGGTACCCGGTGATCATGTGACCAGTCACATGATCACCGGGAGGAATAGAGACGGCGCCGCTGCTGCTGTCTCTATTCCTGTACACAGCGCGCATTCAGCGCTGTGTACAAGTCATCAGAGAAGACAGAAGCAGCGAAAGCTGCTTCTGTCTTCTCCTCAGGGTCCCCGGCAGTCACTGACAGCCGGAGACCCGACATTCAGCTGCCCGATCGCGCGGGCAGCAAGTTAAAACCCGAGCCGTAGAAAGTCTATGGCTCGGGTTTTAAGGACCCGTCCCTGACCGCTGGCCGTAAAAATACAGCCAGCGGTCGGGAACCAGTTAGTGGCAGAGCGGGGAGATACCTCCCCGCTCTGCCGTAGTGATCAGTGGCGTCCCGCTGTAGCAGCCATAGCGGCTGCTAGCGGAGCCTCCGGCCATGGTGGGGGCCCGTGCTGGCGGGCGACACGGGCCCCCTCATGCCGCGGGCCCCGTAGCAGCCGCTACTGCTGCTACGGCGGTAGTTACGCCACTGCTGAAATCCAAGACCTTTCATTATAAGAAGTTTAGGGCTGTACTGCCCTTCTCATTATGCAGCTCTCTTTGTTCAGATTACATATTCATCAGGATTTCAATGTACGATGGCTGATTGGTATTGCAGAGAAAAAAGAATTATAAACTGCAAGCGACTAAACCACAGAGACAAAAGTCGATAATTTAGCATATACTAAGGCAAATGACCAAGGGAGATCCTAGAAATCTGCTTTAAACTTTCAGCAATGATATTACATATTTCTTTTTTTATACATTATCTATGTTGTGGTATTGTAAAATACTTTTCTCTAATTACAACCATGTTATAAAATAATATTTGATAGCATATTAAAATAATTCATTAATTTCTAATCATTAATGTCATTCTTAGAGTAAACCTCAACAATGTAATTTATCATATTTATATTTATACACACACATTCCGTACATTCTGATATTTGTAGTTTGACCTATGCAATTACCAAGTTCCTGATGTAGCTGCTTTGTTCTTAGTAACATTTTAGTTTGCTCGGTTGATTTTCTATCCCCATAGAGTTGTATGCATGCTTGACAACTGCTCCAATTAATTCCTCTTTACTTCGACCATCATGGTGAGGAGGGAAGCGGATCCTCCTTTCTAGTCAGGACCGCCATCTGAACAGTATGAATCATACTCTTGTCAGGAGCCTGTTCGCAAAGTTAAAAAAAAGGGCTCTGACTTTCGTTATCGCTGCTCGCCATAGCCACTGCCATCTGTCGCCGCATGTTTCTCAGTAACTTTGAGCAGTCCTGAGGTTCTGACACCTGCATCCTGCAGCATCAGGACCTTGTATGTAGTGTCAGAAACTTGTAAGCAAGGTAACAGCAGTAATTACCTTGTAGAAAGGAAAAGGACCCCTTACATTGCTGGCAGTGGTGGATTAAGTAGACCATAGGCCCTGGGCTGATACCCAAACTTGGTCTCCCCTTCTCCACTGCCGTGCCAGAACTATTGTTAACACTACCTTTTTGTGCGAGCATTAACAAATGGGTGTTACAATTCCCCTTGTCAAAAGCTGTGTCCCTACATACTGACAGTCTCCAACCATCGCTGACAGTTTCACACTGTGTAGGGACACATCCTCCTGACAAGGGGAATGGTAACACCCATTTGTCTATCAGTCCTGGACTGCACAAAGAATTTTTGTGAAATACAAGGATTTCCTATAATAAACAAGTTAGGAGATGTGACAGATTCTCAATAAATCTAGTTGCTCAGAAGTGGCGACTTCTCCAATTCTAGTCGTTTTTTTTCCTCTTTTTTTCCTCTTTCCATCCAGTCCAGACTTTATGACGACTTCTCCCTGCCAAGACCCATTCCTTGCACAATTTGCCACTCAGATGTCTTCAGCTCCTCACTTTTCCAACATTTCCACACCTATAAACGAAGATAAAATGATCATGGTGCCACACACTGTGCCCCTAATTATAATAGCACCATAGACTGCGCCCCTGAATATAATTGGTTCACACACTGTAAAGTAAAGCACCACATACACACAGCCCGTGTAGATAGCACCACACACAGACCCCTGTAGATAGCACCACACACAGACCCCTGTAGATAGCACCACACACAGACCCCTGTAGATAGCACCACACACAGACCCCCTTGTATATAGTGGCACACAGCCCCCCTTGTATATTGCGCTACAGAGCAATCCCCCCTTCTATATAGTGCTACACAGCAATCCCCCCCTTAGATATGGTGATACACAGCACCTCCCCCTTGCATATAGTGCTACACAGCGCCTCCCCCTTGGACCTACAGCTCTTGTAATTGCTCAGTATAATGCCCCCCATAGCTGCACCCACAGTATATTGCCACCCATAGCTGCCCCATACAGTATAATTCCCCCTAGCTGCCATGTATAGTATAATGCTCTTCATAGCTGCTACACACAGTATAATGCCCCCATAAAGTATAATGCCCCCATACAATATAATGCCCCCATACAGTATAATGCCCCCATACCTGCCACATACATTATAATGCCCCCATAGCTGCCCCATACACTATAATGCTCCATACAGTATAATGCCCCCATAGCTGCCCCATACAGTATAATGCCCCATACAGTATAATGCCCCCATAGCTGCCCCATACAGTATAATGCCCCCCATACAGTATAATGCCCCCATAGCTGCCCCATACACTATAATGCCCCATACAGTATAATGCCCCCATAGCTGCCCCATAGAGTATAATGCCCCCATACAGTATAATGCCCCCCATAGCTGCCCCATACAGTATAATGCTCGCCATATCTGCCACATACATTATAAAGCCCCCATAGCTGTTCCATACAGTATCATGACCCAGACAGTATAATTCCACCCATAGCTGCCCCATTCCCCTAGCTTCCCCATACAGTATAATGCCCCCCTAGCTGCTCCATACAGTATAATGCCCCTTATACTTTATAATTCTCTCCGTAGCTGCCACATACAGTATAATGCCCCCATACAGTATAGTGCCCCCATAGCTGCCCCATACAGTATAATGCCCCCATACAGTATAATGCCCCCTTAGCTGCCCTATACAGTATAATTCCCCCCTTAGCTGTCCCATACAGTATAATGCCCCCATATGTATGTACCTAATAGAAAAATAATAACATAATTACTTAGCTATCCCCGTTCCCACGACGAGTGGACGACCCTTCTCCTCCTCTGCACTGTGCCGTGAGTGACTCGGCGCAGACAGGTGCGATGATGTTACTACATCGCGCCTGCCTGCGTCGAGCCGCTCGCGGCACAGAGAATGCTGGAGCAAGGCTGTAGGGTCCATGGCCGCGGGCTGCAGGGTTTACTCACCTCCTGATGCCCGCAGCCATGGATCCGTGAGCGCTGGTCCCCATCTCCTTCCCAGGAGACGCCAGTGCTCACTTCCGCTCTGGTCTGCTGTGTCCCGTAGGGTGCGCGTGCACGCTCGTGCCCGGCCTTAAAGGGCCAGCGCACAAAGGAAATCATCATCATCATCAACTGCCACGATTTCCTGATCTATAAGAAAGCTCCAGGCCTTCTGATCCTTGCCTGAGCATTGTTAGTTTTCCCAGCCTGTCTCGCATATGGTCCCTTTGTGTTTCCCGTTCCAGTTGTTACCCGTGCCTTGTTACCTGTTCCTGTTTCCTATGCTGTGCCTATAGTATCGAGTCCTGCCACATCTGTGTCATCTGCCACGTCCAGAGGAATCCGCCACGTCCTGTGTCATCTGTCACGTCTGGAGGAATCCGTCATGTCTGGCGCAACCTGCGGCACCTGTGTCATCCGCCACGTTTGGCGTTATCTGCTGCACCCATCTCTATCAGTGCCAGAGCTGTGGCCACTGTCTGGACTATCCAGGTACCCTTGTGCGGGACATTGTATTGCTGGGGTTTCCTGCTGTTTGGCAAGCTGCCTCTCCGCTACGGCGGTACGGCCTAGTGGGTCCACTTACCTGCTTCGTGACAGTACGCTCAGGCCATGGACCCCGCTGGTCAACCTGAGACTTTGACAACACAAGCCATGCTGGCCGAGATGGAGGATCTCCAGTCACTACAAGACCAACTGCTCCTGTCGGAGAACGCCATAACCCATCGGCTGCTTGCTCCAACCAGTCGTCATCGCACCCATTCCTGCTGTTCCTCCTTCTACACTTCCTGTCTGTACCGGTACCAATCCCCTGTGTTTCGTGCTGCTACGCTCCACGCTATGACGGAGATTCGAGGTCCTGCAGGGGATTTTTGAATCAGTGCCTGATCCATTTCAGACTACATGCCAGGTCCTTCTGTTTGGATGACGTCAGGATCGCCTTTATCATCTCTCTCCTTACTGGCAAAGCCCTGGCATGGGCTAATCCTCTGTGGGAACCTCAGGGACCAGAGACCCGTGACTTGCAGTGCTTCTTACAGACCTTCCGCTCGATCTTTGAGGAACCTGGGAGAGTTTCTTCGGCTGCTGCATCCTTGCTAACCCTACACCAGGGAGACCTCTCCGTGGGCGAGTATGCCATCCAGTTCCGGATCCTGGCTGCTGAATTGACCTGGAACAATGAGGCTTTGGTGGCTACATTCTGGCAGGGACTGTCTTCAGGGATCAAGGACGAGCTGGCTGCTCGCGATCTGCCATCTACCCTGGACGATCTTATCTTACTCGCCTCCCGAGTTGGCATGAGGATCCGGGAACGTTCCCAAGAGGTTCTCCGGGAGAGAGAACTTCCCAGGCTGGATTCTACTGTCCCGCAATCCCCCTCAGTCATCCCACCAGAGGATGTCAAGTTGTCTACCCAAGAGAGACAACGCAGACGCACTTCTGGACTCTGTTTGTATTGCGGCCGTGGAGGCCATATTGTGCGTCTGTGTCCCCAGAAGCCAGAGAGACCCCCTTGCCTAGGATTGGTTGGAGAGACAACCCTAGGTGGAACGGAACCTAACAGAGCATTCGGTTCCAAATTGACTATTCCTGTGACCCTAGTATCCAGCGACCATAGAGGTTCTCCGAGAGAGAGAACTTCCCAGGCTGGATTCTGCTGTCCCGCAATCCCCCTCAGTCATCCCACCAGAGGATGTCAAGTTGTCTACCCAGGAGAGACAACGCAGACGCACTTCTGGACTTTGTTTGTATTGCGACCGTGGAGGCCATATTGTGCGTCTGTGTCCCCAGAAGCCAGAGAGACCCCCTTGCCTAGGATTGGTTGGAGAGACAACCCTAGGTGGAACAGAACCTAACAGAGCATTCGGTTCCAAATTGACTATTCCTGTGACCCTAGTATCCGGCAACAGGACGCATCAAGTCTCTGCCTATCTTGACTCCAGACTCAAACTTCATCCAGAAAGAGCTTGTGGATCATCTTCAGTTGCCCACAGTTCCCCTAGAGACGTCTTTGGCTGTTGCCTCAGTTAATAGACTGCCTCTGCCTGATCCCATCATTTCTAAAACCAAGCCGTTGAAGCTCCAGGTTGGAGTCCTGCATTTCGAATTAATTTCTTTCCTTGTTTTGCCCAAGGCCATCAATCCTGTTCTGCTGGGCTTGCCTTGGCTTCAACTACATGCCCCAGTCCTGGACTGGAATTCTGGAGAGGTTCTCCAATGGGGCGCCAAGTGCCATGGTCGTTGTCTGTTGCAGATCCATCCTGTCAAGCCTCCTCTGCCTCAGTCGTTGCCGGGATTGCCTTCCCAATTTGCTCAGTATGCAGATGTTTTCAGCAAAAGGGAGGCTGAGACACTGCCTCCACATCGGACTTATGACTGCCCCATTGAACTGGTTCCTAATGCCTCTCTCCCCCGTGGACGGGTATATCCTCTCTCCTTGCCAGAGTCTCTATCCATGTCGGCCTATATCAAGGAGAATCTGGAGAGGGGGTTTCATACGAAAGTATTCCTCCCCGGCCGTGGCTGGACTCTGCTTCGTTAAAAAGAAGGACGGATCCCTTTGTCCCTGCATTGACTACAGGGGCCTCAACCTGATCACAGTCAAGAACAAATACCCGTTGCCACTCATTTCTGAGCTGTTTGATCGCATACGAGGAGCCAACATTTTTTCTAAGCTAGACCTGTGGGGGGCTTACAATCTAGTCCGGATTCGCCGGGGTGATGAATGATAGACGGGTTTTAACACCCGGGACGGGCACTACGAATACCTGGTGATGCCCTTTGGACTGTGTAACGCTCCCGCAGTGTTTCAGGAGTTCGTTAACGATATCTTCCGAGATCTACTCTATGTCTGTGTTGTTGTTTATCTCGATGATATTTTGATTTTCTCCCCAGATCAGACGACTCATCGGAGGCATATCCGTCAGGTTCTACTACGATTAAGGGAGAATCATTTATACGCCAAGCTGGAGAAGTGCGTCTTTGAGAAGAGTTCTCTGCCCTTCCTGGGCTACATCATCTCGGATCAAGGCCTCAAGATGGATCCTAAGAAAGTGAAAGCTGTCCTGGAGTGGCCACGTCCTCAAGGCTTAAGGGCCATACAGTGGTTCCTGGGATTCACCAATTTCTACCGGAAATTTATTCCTAACTTCTCTTCTCTGACGGCTCCCATCTCGTACCTTACCAAGAAGGGTGTGAACGCCAAAGTGTGGACTCCAGAGGCAGAGTCCGCATTTATTAGCCTCAAGAAAGCCTTTACTTCAGCCTCGATCCTCCATCATCCTGACGTATCTCGGCAGTTCTCATTGGAGGTGGACGCTTCCTCTGTTGGTGCAGGTGCACTTATGTTCCAGAGGAGCTCCAAAGGAAAGGCAGTGGTATGTGGCTACTACTCAAGACTGTTTTCTTCTGCTGAGCGCAATTACTCCATTGGAGATCGGGACCTACTGGCCATCAAATTGGCCCTGGAGGAGTGGAGACATCTTCTAGAGGGCGCTGCTCACCCCATCCTGAGTTTCACCGACCACAAGAACCTCACCTACCTTCAGTCTGCACAACGACTGAATCCCCGTCAAGCCAGGTGGTCGCTGTTTTTCACCCGTTTCCAATTTATGCTACACTACCGTCCCGCGGACAAGAATGTGAGGGCCGATGCCCTGTCCAGATCATTTGAGACGGAAGACACGGTGGAGTCCCTTCAGACTCTCATAGACCCGTCCTGCGTTGTCACCGCTTATCCTCTGCAGATTAGAGACATCCCTCCTGGGAGGACATTTGTTCGGTTGGCAGACAGGAGAAGAATTCTCCGCTGGGGACACAGTTCTAAACTGGCTGGGCACGCCGTTGTCGTAAAACCCGAGACCTGATTGCTTGTCACTTCTGGTGGCCCACGCTACCTAAAGATGTTCTGGACTTTGTCTCTTCTTGCACGGTGTGTACCTCTAACAAAGTGACTCACTCCAAGCCTGCCGGGCTGCTCCAACCTCTGCCTGTACCCAATGCCCCCTGGCAGCACATTGCGATGGACTTTGTCACAGACCTTCCCCCCTCAGGAGGATGCAACACTGTCTGGGTGGTGGTGGACCGGTTCTCTAAGATGGTGTAAAGGATCTGCCAGGCACAGCTTCGGGGTTAACTCCCAGAACTAATCAGTCAGCACCTGAGAATACATCCCTGAGACTGACTCCTGCTTCCACCATTCAGGCTGGCAGGCTTAGGAGTGGGAGAACCTATCGTAACCTGGCCAGACTCAGCTAGCTCCCGCCCTCGGTCTATTTAAGCCTGCACTTCCTGTCCCTCGATGCTTGTGATTCTTTCCTTGTGGTTTCCTGGCCCAGCTACAGCTCCTGCTATTTTTGATCCTGCTCCATACAGACCCTGGCTTACCGACTACTCTTCTGCTTTTCGTTTTGTACCTCGCACACTCCTGGCTTGACTCGGCTCGTTCACCACTCTGGTTGCTCACGGTGTTGCCGCGGGCAACGGCCCCTTTTTCTTGCTTGTGTTCCTTTGTATGTTTGTCGTGTTTGTCGTGCACTTACTGAGCGCAGGGACCGCCGCCCAGTTGTACCCCGTCGCCTAGGGCGGGTCGTTGCAAGTAGGCAGGGACAGAGTGGCGGGTAGATTAGGGCTCACTTGTCCGTCTCCCTACCCCCTGCCATTACATAATCACAAGCCCATACCTAGTCTACCCCTGGTCCCTGACACCACTATGGATCCCCGTGAGACCCTGGCTCAGCAAATGCAGGGTCTCTCCCTACAGGTCCAGGCCCTGGCTCAGAGGGTCAACCAGCCTGATGCTACCCTAATAGTTCCCCTCACCGCACCCCTTGAACCCCACCTCAAGTTGCCCGACCGGTTCTCAGGGGACCGGAGGGCTTTTCTCTCCTTTCGAGAGAGTTGTAGGCTTTACTTTCGTTTAAAGCCTCATTCCTCAGGTTCTGAGAGCCAGCGGGTGGGTATAATTATGTCCCGGCTCCAGGAAGGGCCCCAAGAGTGGGCCTTCTCCTTGGCTCCTGACGCCCCTGAACTTTCCTCCGTTGATTGTTTCTTTTCTGCTCTCGGACTTATTTATGACGAGACTGACAGGACTGCCTTTGCCGAGAGTCAGCTGGTGAACTTACGTCAGGGTAAGAGACCTGTTGAGGAGTATTGCTCTGACTTTCGGAAGTGGTGCGTAGCTTCTCGGTGGAATGACCCTGCCTTAAGGTGCCAGTTTAGGTTGGGTCTGTCGAATGCCCTGAAAGACCTGCTAGTTAGCTATCCCTCTTCTGACTCCCTAGACCAGGTTATGGCTTTAGCGGTACGACTTGACCGACGTCTCAGGGAACGACAACGTGAACGTTTATGTGTTTTCTCCTCCGACTCCCCCATGATGCCTCCCGAAGCTCCGTTGCTTCGTTCCTCCCCGAAAGATTCAGAGATACCTATGCAACTCGGGGCCTACGTGTCCCCCCAACAACGTAGAGAATTCCGCAGGAAGAATGGTCTCTGCTTCTACTGTGGGGACGACAAGCATCAAGTGAACAACTGTCCTAAGCGTAAGATTGCAGCCAGAGAACTTCCGCGTCTAAGTGATCATCGGGGAGGTCACTTGGGCGCACAGGTATTTCCCGTAAATATGAAACGTACTAAGATCTTGCTTTCCTTTCAGGTCTCTTTTGATGGTAGGTCTGCTACCGGCAGTGCCTTCGTGGATTCAGGGTCCTCTACTAATATCATGTCTGTGGAATTTGCTATGTCCCTTGCTATGCCTCTGATTGATTTGCCTAAACCTGTCCCGGTAGTGGGTATCGACTCCACTCCTCTTGCTAATGGTTATTTTACACAGCATACCCCTGTTTTTTAACTCCTTGTTGGCTCCATGCATTTGGAGCAATGCTCTGTACTGTTGATGCAGGGATTATCGTACGATTTGGTTCTAGGTCTTCCCTGGTTGCAGTTGCATAATCCCACGTTTGACTGGAATACTGGGGAGCTAACCAAATGGGGTAATGAATGTTGTACGTCATGTTTTTCTGTTAATTCTATTTCTCCCCCTAAGGAGGCGAATACGCTACCCGAGTTTGTTCAGGACTTCGCTGATGTTTTCTCTAGGGAGGCCTAAGAAGTGTTACCTCCTCATAGAGAATACGATTGCGCTATCGAATTGGTACCAGGAGCTAAGCTTCCTAAGGGTAGGATATTTAATCTTTCTTGTCCCGAACGTGAAGCTATGAGAGTGTATATCCAGGAATCCCTGGCCAAGGGTTACATTCGTCCCTCTTCTTCTCCGGTAGGTGCTGGCTTCTTCTTCGTGGGGAAGAAGGACGGTGGTCGTAGGCCATGCATTGACTACCGTAGCCTGAATAAGGTCACGGTAAGGAACCAGTATCCCCTTCCTTTGATTCATGATCTCTTTAATCAGGTTCAGGGGGCCCAATGGTTTTCTAAATTGGATCTACGGGGGGCGTATAACCTTATTTGCATCAAAGAGGGGGATGAGTGGAAGACTGCGTTTAACACACCCGAAGGCCATTTCGAATACCTCGTCATGCCCTTTGGGTTGTGTAATGCCCATGCGGTCTTCCAGAATTTCATAAATGAGATTTTGAGAAATTACCTGGGGGTTTTTCTGGTAGTGTACCTTGATGACATAC
Organism: Rhinoderma darwinii; assembly: GCF_050947455.1. NCBI lineage: Eukaryota > Metazoa > Chordata > Amphibia > Anura > Rhinodermatidae > Rhinoderma > Rhinoderma darwinii. The sequence continues at coordinate 217,993,505 of NC_134688.1, read as the reverse complement.
TGGTGTTTTCCAAGGACTGGTCCTCCCACATTGAGCATGTCAGGAAGGTGCTCCAGGTCCTTCGGGAAAACAAACTGTTTGCCAAAACCGAAAAATGTGTGTTTGGGGTACAGGAGATTCAATTTTTGGGTCAAATCCTCACTCCTCATGAATTCCGCATGGACCCCGCCAAGGTTCAGGCTGTGGCGGAATGGGTCCAACCTGCCTCCCTGAAGGCGTTACAGTGTTTTTTGGGGTTCGCTAATTATTACAGGAGATTTATTGCTAACTTCTCGGACATCGCTAAGCCCCTTACGGACCTCACTCGCAAAGGTGCTGATCTCCTCCACTGGCCTCCTGAGGCTGTCCAGGCTTTTGAGGTCCTTAAGAAGTGCTTTGTCTCGGCCCCGGTGCTGGTTCAGCCCAACCAAATGGAGCCATTTATCGTGGAAGTTGACGCATCTGAGGTGGGAGTGGGGGCTGTCTTGTCCCAGGGTACCAGGTCCCTCACCCATCTCCGCCCCTGTGCCTACTTCTCCAGGAAGTTTTCGCCAACCGAAAGTAACTATGATATTGGTAACCGCGAACTCTTAGCCATTAAATGGGCATTTGAAGAGTGGCACCACTTCCTGGAGGGGGCTAGGCACCAGGTAACGGTCCTTACCGACCACAAGAATCTGGTTTTCCTAGAATCTGCCCGGAGGCTAAACCCGAGACAAGCTCGATGGGCGTTATTTTTTACCAGATTCAATTTTTTGGTTACCTATAGGGCTGGGTCTAAAAATATTAAGGCTGATGCACTGTAACGTAGCTTCATGGCCAGCCCTCCTTCGGAGGAAGATCCTGCTTGTATTTTGCCTCCAGGTATAATCATTTCCTCGATCGATTCTGATTTAGTCTCTGATATTGCTGCTGATCAAGGTGTAGATCCCGGGAACCTTCCTGAGAACAAGCTGTTTGTTCCCCTGCAATTCCGGCTAAGGGTACTTAGGGAAAATCATGACTCCGCACTATCTGGCCATCCAGGCATCCTGGGTACCAAACACCTCATTACCAGAAATTATTGGTGGCCTGGGTTGCCTAAAGACGTTAAGGCCTACGTCGCCGCTTGTGAGGTTTGTGCTAGGTCCAAGACTCCCAGGTCCCGACCAGCGGGCTTACTGCGTTCGTTGCCCATTCCCCAGAGACCTTGGACACATATCTTCATGGATTTTATCACCGATTTGCCTCCATCCCAAGGCAAGTCGGTGGTGTGGGTGGTGGTGGACCGCTTCAGTAAGATGTGCCACTTTGTGCCCCTCAAGAAACTATCCAACGCCAAAACGTTGGCTACCTTGTTTGTCAAACACATCCTGCGTCTCCATGGGGTCCCTGTCAATATTGTTTCGGACAGAGGGGTACAATTTGTTTCATTGTTTTGAAGAGCCTTCTGTATGAAGTTGGGGATTGATCTGTCCTTCTCCTCTGCCTTCCATCCTGAAACCAATGGCCAAACGGAGAGGACTAATCAATCTCTAGAACAATACTTAAGGTGTTTTGTCTCTGACTGTCAATTTGATTGGGTCTCTTTCATTCCCCTCGCCGAATTTTCCCTTAATAACCGGGTCAGTAACTCGTCAGGGGTCTTTCCTTTTTTTTGTAATTTTGGGTTTAATCCACGGTTCTCCTCCGTTTCACCTGGTAGTTCCAACAATCCTGAGGTAGAGGTTGTTCATCGGGAACTGTGCACAGTGTGGGCCCAGGTTCAGAAAAACCTAGAGGTGTCCCAGAGCGTACAAAAAACTCAGGCTGATAAAAAACGTTCTGCTAACCCCCTGTTTATGGTCGGGGATCTGGTGTGGTTGTCGTCTAGGAACTTGTGTCTCAAGGTTCCGTCCAAGAAATTTGCTCCCTGGTTTATTGGGCCGTATAAGGTCATTGAGGTCCTCAATCCTGTCTCCTTCCGGCTGGAGTTACCCCCGTCTTTTCGGATACACTACGTGTTTCATGCCTCCCTCCTCAAACGCTGCTCCCCGTCCTTGGCTCCCTCGAGGAGACCTCCTGTTCCCATCCTCACCCCTGAGGGGGTGGAATTCGAGGTGGCCAGGATTGTGGACCGCAAGATGGTCCAAGGCTCCCTCCAGTACCTGGTCCATTGGAGAGGATACGGGCCCGAGGAGAGGACTTGGGTACCCGCCCGGGATGTTCACGCTGGGGTATTGGTCAGGAGGTTCCACCTGCGTTTCCCCAGTAAGCCGTGTCCACTTAGAAAGGGTCCGGTGGCCCCTCATAAAAGGGGGTTACTGTAAAGGATCTGCCAGGCACAGCTTCGGGGTTAACTCCCAGAACTAATCAGTCAGCACCTGAGAATACATCCCTGAGACTGACTCCTGCTTCCACCATTCAGGCTGGCAGGCTTAGGAGTGGGAGAACCTATCGTAACCTGGCCAGACTCAGCTAGCTCCCGCCCTCGGTCTATTTAAGCCTGCACTTCCTGTCCCTCGATGCTTGTGATCCTTTCCTTGTGTTTTCCTGGCCCAGCTACAGCTCCTGCTATTTTTGATCCTGCTCCATACAGACCCTGGCTTACCGACTACTCTTCTGCTTTTCGTTTTGTACCTCGCACACTCCTGGCTTGACTCGGCTCGTTCACCACTCTGGTTGCTCACGGTGTTGCCGTGGGCAACGGCCCCTTTTTCTTGCTTGTGTTCATTTGTATGTTTGTCGTGTTTGTCGTGCACTTACTGAGCGCAGGGACCGCCGCCCAGTTGTACCCCGTCGCCTAGGGCGGGTCGTTGCAAGTAGGCAGGGACAGAGTGGCGGGTAGATTAGGGCTCACTTGTCCGTCTCCCTACCCCCTGCCATTACAGATGGCTCATTTTATCCCGCTGACCGGCCTTCCTTCTGCTCCTCGTCTGGCGAGTCTCTTCAATCTACACATCTTTCGCTTGCATGGCCTGCCTCTTCACATCGTGTCAGATCGGGGTGTTCAGTTTACATCAAAGTTCTGGAGAGCCCTCTGTAAACTCCTGGATGTAAGTTTGGACTTTTCCTTAACCTATCACCCCCAGTCCAAAGGGCAAGTTGAAAGGATCAACCAGATCATGGAGAATTATCTCCGCTACTTCATCTCTTAACAGCACGATAACTGGGTACAGCTTCTTCCATGGGCCGAGTTTTATACATCAACCACACAAGTGAGTCCACCACCTCCACTCCGTTTCACATCGTGTACAGTCAACATCCCAGAGTCCCTCTTCCTGTGTCGACTTCATCTCAGGTACCCGCTGCTGACTCTGCATATGGGGACTTCCTGCAAATCTGGCAACAGACCCGGTCCTCTATTTTGCTGGCGGTAGATCGCATGAAGCGAAAGGCGGATACTAGGAGAAGAGAGCCGCCTCAGTATCTTCCGGGGACTAAAGTTTGGCTGTCCTCTCGGAACATTCGCTTGAGGGTGCCTTCATACAAGTTTGCTCCCAGGTTCCTTGGTCCTTTCGAGATCCTGCAACAGATCAACCCTGTCTCCTATAAGCTGCGGCTGCCTCCTACCCTCAGAATCCCTAACTCCTTCCATGTGACCCTCCTGAAACCAGTGGTCCTGAACCGCTACAGCAAGACTTCTAGTTCCATAGTTGCCCCCAGCGGTCCTTCTGATGTATTCGAGGTAAAAGAGATCCTGGACTGCAAAAGGGTAGGAGGAAGGACTTTCTATTTGGTGGACTGGAGAGGGTTTGGTCCTGAGGAAAGGTCCTGGGAGCCAGAAGAGAACCTCAGCGCTCCTGCTCTTATTAATAAATTCCTCTGTCGCTCTGGCCACAAGAAGAGGGGGCGTAAGAGGGGGATACTGTAGCGTCCATGGCCACGGGCCGTCGGATTCACTCACCTCCCGACGTCTGCAGCCATGGATCCATGAGCGCTGGTCCCCGTCTCCCTCCTAGGAGACGCCAGCGCTCACTTCCGCTCCGTTCGGCTGTGTCCCGTAGGGTACGCGCGCACGCTCACGCACAGCCTTAAAGTGCCAGCGCGCGCAAATAGGAAGCCGTCATCATCATCAACTGCCACAATTTCCTGGACTATATGAAGGCCCCAGGTCTTCTAATCCTTGCCTGAGCGTTGTTCGTTTTCCCAGTCTGTCTTGCAAATGGTCCCTTAGTGTTTCCCGTTCCAATTGTTACCCGTGCCTTGTTCCCCGTTCCTGTTTCCCGTGCTGTGCCTTAGTATCGAGTCGTGCCATGTCCTGTGTCATCTGCCATGTCCGGAGGAATCCGCCACGTCCTGTGTCATCTGCCACGTCCGGAGGAATCCGCCACGTCCTGTGTCATCTGCCACGTCCGGAGAAATCCGCCACGTCCTGTGTCATCTGCCTCATCCGGAGGAATCCGCCACGTCCTGTGTCTTCTGCCACGTCCGCAGGAGTCCGCCACATCTGGCGCAACTTGCGGCTCCTGTGTCATCCGCCACGTTTGGCGCCATCTGCTGCACCCATCTCATCTGTGCCAGAGCTGCGGCCACCATCTGGACTATTCAGGTACCTGTTAGGGATCTGCCAGGTACTTCATCTAGCTATACTCCTGGGATTAATCAATCCACACCTGAGGCCAGACCTGTTCGACTGACACCATCTCCCACCAACCAGGGTGGCAGGCTCAGGAGTGGGAGAGCCTATCGCGGCCTGGTCTGTCGGAGTTAGCTCCGCCCCCTGCCCTTTATTACCTGCCCTGTGCTCTCCCTCAGTGCTTGTAATTCTTTTGGATTCCTGGCCCCACTGCTGCTTGCTCCAGCCTGCTTCTGCCGTGCTTCTGCCTTGCTGCAGTTCTGCTTGACCTGCTTGCTTTGCCCCTGGCTTGCTTCTGTCTCCGTGCCCGCTCGGGTGTACTCACTTCGTCCTGGTCCTGACTGTTCGTTCGCCGCCCCGTTTCCTCGTGGCGTTCCGTGGCTACTGCCCCTTCCCTTGCGTGTTCCCTGTTTGTCTTCCTGTGCACTTAGCCAGCGTAGGGACCGCCGCCCAGTTGTACCTCGTCGCCTAGGGCGGGTCGTTGCAAGTAGGCAGGGACAGGGCGGTGGGTAGATTAGGGCTCACTTTCCCTTCACCTCCTTCCTGCCATTACATAATTACAAGCCCTTACCTAGTCTACCATTTCTCCTACGCTGACGCTATCATGGACCCCCTTGAGACCCTGACCCAGCAGATGCAGGGCCTCTCCCTACAGGTCCAGGCCCTGGCCCAAAGGGTCAATCAGGGTGACGCTGCTTTAGTAGTACCCCTCACCTCACCTCTAGAACCTGACCTCAAGCTACCTGACCGGTTTTCAGGGGACCGTAAGACGTTTCTCTCCTTCCGGGAGAGTTGCAGACTGTATTTCCGCCTAAAGCCCCACTCCTCTGGTTCCGAGAACCAGCGGGTGGGTATCATCATATCCCGACTCCAGGAAGGGCCCCAAGAGTGGGCCTTCTCCTTGGCTCCTGACGCCCCTGAACTTTCCTCTGTTGATCGTTTTTTCTCTGCCCTCGGACTCATTTACGACGAGACTGACAGGACTGCTTTAGCCGAGAGTCAGCTGGTGACCTTACGTCAGGGTAGGAGACCGGTTGAGGAATACTGTTCGGATTTTAGGAAGTGGTGCGTAGCTTCTCAGTGGAACGATCCGGCCCTAAGGTGCCAGTTTAGGTTAGGATTATCTGACGCCCTGAAGGATCTGCTGGTTAGCTACCCCTCGCCTGACTCCCTTGACCAGGTTATGGCCCTAGCAGTACGACTTGACCGACGTCTCAGGGAACGTCAGCTAGAACGCTTCAGTGTGCTCCCCTCTGACTTTTCTGCGATTCCCCCCGAGGTCCCGTCTCCTCGCCCCTCCACGGAGGACTCGGAGGTACCTATGCAACTCGGGGCCTCCATGTCCCCTCGACAACGTAGGGAGTTTCGCAGAATGAATGGTCTCTGCTTCTACTGTGGGGACGACAAGCATCTACTGAACACCTGTCCCAGGCGCAAGAATAAGAAGCCGGAAAACTTCCGCGCCTAAGTGATCATCGGGGAGGTCACTTGGGCGCACAGGTATTTCCCGTTAATGTGAAACGCAATAAAATTTTGCTTCCCTTTCAGGTCTCGTTTGCTGGCCGGTCTGCCACGGGCAGTGCTTTCGTGGATTCTGGCTCATCTGCTAATATCATGTCTGTGGAATTTGCTATGTCTCTAAAGATGCCTTGTATTGATTTACCTTATCCTATCCCTGTAGTAGGAATCGACTCAACCCCCCTTGCTAATGGTTATTTTACTCAGCATACTCCTGTTTTTGAACTCCTGGTTGGCTCCATGCATTTGGAGCAGTGCTCTGTACTGGTGATGCAGGGATTATCGTCTGATCTGGTTTTAGGCCTTCCCTGGTTGCAGTTGCATAATCCCACATTTGATTGGAATACTGGGGATCTCACTAAATGGGGTAATGAATGTCTTATGTCATGTCTTTCTGTTAACTCTATTTCTCCCCGGGAGGAGGTAAACACGCTTCCTGAGTTTATTCAGCACTTCGCCGATGTGTTTTCTAAGGAGGCCTCCGAGGTGTTGCCCCCCCATAGAGATTACGATTGCGCTATCGATTTGGTGCCTGGTGCCAAGCTTCCTAAGGGTAGGATATTTAATCTTTCATGTCCTGAACGTGAAGCGATGAGGGTGTATATCCAAGAATGCCTGGCCAAGGGTTTCATTCGCCCCTCGACTTCTCCTGTAGGTGCTGGCTTCTTCTTCGTGGGGAAGAAGGATGGTGGTCTTAGGCCGTGCATTGATTATCGTAACCTGAATAAGGTCACCGTAAGGAACCAGTACCCACTTCCTTTGATTCCGGATCTTTTTAATCAGGTTCAGGGAGCCCAATGGTTTTCTAAGTTCGATCTACGGGGGGCATATAACCTTATCCGCATCAAAGAGGGGGATGAGTGGAAAACTGCGTTCAACACACCCGAGGGTCATTTCGAATACCTGGTCATGCCCTTTGGGTTGTGTAATGCCCCTGCTGTCTTCCAGAATTTTATTAATGAAATCCTGAGAGAGTACCTGGGTAATTTTCTTGTTGTGTACCTTGATGACATACTGGTGTTTTCCAAGGACTGGTCCTCCCACGTGGAGCATGTCAGGAAGGTGCTCCAGGTCCTTCGGGAGAATAATCTGTTTGCTAAGACGGAAAAATGTGTCTTTGGGGTACAGGAGATACCATTTTTAGGGCAAATCCTCACTCCTCATGAATTCCGCATGGACCCTGCCAAGGTTCAAGCTGTGGCGGAATGGGTCCAACCTGCCTCCCTTAAGGCGTTACAGTGTTTTTTAGGGTTCGCCAACTATTACAGGAGATTTATTGCCAACTTCTCGGTCGTCGCTAAGCCTCTTACGGACCTTACCCGCAAGGGTGCCGATGTCCTCCATTGGCCCCCTGAGGCCGTCCAGGCCTTTGAGACTCTCAAGAAGTGCTTTATCTCGGCCCCCGTGCTGATTCAGCCCAACCAAGAGGAGCCATTTATTGTGGAGGTTGACGCTTCCGAGGTGGGAGTGGGGGCCATCTTGTCCCAGGGTACCAGCTCCCTCACCCATCTCCGCCCCTGTGCTTACTTCTCTAGGAAGTTTTCGCCCACGGAGAGTAACTATGATATTGGCAACCGCGAACTTCTAGCCATTAAATGGGCTTTTGAGGAGTGGCGGCACTTCCTGGAGGGGGCCAGACACCAGGTAACGGTCCTTACGGATCACAAGAATCTGGTTTTCCTAGAATCGGCCCGGAGGCTTAATCCTAGACAAGCTCGGTGGGCACTATTCTTTACCAGATTTAATTTCTTGGTTACCTATAGGGCTGGGTCCAAGAATATTAAGGCTGACGCTCTGTCACGTAGTTTCATGGCCAATCCTCCTTCCGAGAAGGATCCTGCTTGTATTTTACCCCCTGGTATAATCGTCTCTGCCACGGATTCTGATTTAGCTTCTGATATCGCGGCTGATCAGGGTACAGCCCCCGGGAACGTCCCTGGGGACAAACTGTTTGTTCCCCTGCAATACCGGCTGAGGGTACTCAGGGAAAACCATGACTCCGCTCTATCTGGTCATCCTGGCATCTTGGGCACCAAACACCTCATTACCAGAAACTATTGGTGGCCTGGGTTGCCTAAAGATGTTAGGGCTTACGTCGCCGCTTGTGAGGTTTGCGCTAGGTCCAAAACCCCTAGGTCCCGACCTGCGGGCCTACTACGTTCCTTGCCCATCCCCCAGAGACCTTGGACCCATATCTCCATGGATTTTATCACCGATTTGCCTCCATCTCAGGGCAAGTCGGTGGTGTGGGTGGTAGTCGACCGCTTCAGCAAGATGTGCCACTTTGTGCCCCTTAAGAAGCTACCTAACGCCAAGACGTTAGCTTCTTTGTTTGTGAAACACATCCTGCGTCTCCATGGGGCCCCAGTCAATATCGTTTCTGACAGAGGGGTACAATTTGTTTCCTTATTTTGGAGAGCTTTTTGTAAAAAGTTGGAGATTGATCTGTCCTTCTCCTCCGCCTTCCATCCCGAAACTAATGGCCAAACGGAAAGGACCAACCAATCCCTGGAACAATATTTAAGGTGTTTCATCTCTGACTGTCAATTCGATTGGGTCTCATTCCTTCCCCTCGCTGAATTTTCCCTGAATAACCGGGTCAGTAACTCGTCAGGGGTCTCCCCGTTTTTCTGTAATTTCGGGTTTAACCCAAGGTTCTCCTCCGTCTCCCCTGGTTGTTCCAATAATCCTGAGGTAGAGGAGGTTCATCGGGAACTGTGCACTGTCTGGGCCCAGGTTCAGAAGAACCTAGAGGCGTCCCAGAGCGCACAAAAGATTCAGGCGGATAGTAGACGTTCTGCTAACCCCCGGTTTGTCGTCGGGGATTTGGTCTGGTTGTCGTCCAGGAACTTGCGCCTTAAGGTCCCGTCCAGGAAGTTTGCTCCCCGATTTATTGGACCTTATAAGATCATTGAAGTCCTCAACCCTGTATCCTTCCGTCTAGAGCTCCCCCCATCCTTTCGCATACATGACGTCTTCCATGCCTCCCTCCTTAAACGCTGCTCCCCGTCCTGGTCCCCCTCGAGGATACCTCCTGTTCCCGTTCTCACCCCTGAGGGGGTGGAATTCGAGGTGGCCAAGATTATGGACAGTAGGATGGTCCAGGGCTCCCTCCAGTACCTGGTCCATTGGAGAGGATACGGGCCGGAGGAGAGGACTTGGGTACCTGCCCGTGATGTTCACGCTGGGGTATTGATCAGGAGGTTCCACCTCCTCTTCCCCACTAAACCGGGTCCCCTTAGTAAGGGTCCGGTGGCCCCTCATAAAAGGGGGAGTACTGTTAGGGATCTGCCAGGTACTTCATCTAGCTATACTCCTGGGATTAATCAATCCACACCTGAGGCCAGACCTGTTCGACTGACACCATCTCCCACCAACCAGGGTGGCAGGCTCAGGAGTGGGAGAGCCTATCGCGGCCTGGTCTGTCGGAGTTAGCTCCGCCCCCTGCCCTTTATTACCTGCCCTGTGCTCTCCCTCAGTGCTTGTAATTCTTTTGGATTCCTGGCCCCACTGCTGCTTGCTCCAGCCTGCTTCTGCCGTGCTTCTGCCTTGCTGCAGTTCTGCTTGACCTGCTTGCTTTGCCCCTGGCTTGCTTCTGTCTCCGTGCCCGCTCGGGTGTACTCACTTCGTCCTGGTCCTGACTGTTCGTTCGCCGCCCCGTTTCCTCGTGGCGTTCCGTGGCTACTGCCCCTTCCCTTGCGTGTTCCCTGTTTGTCTTCCTGTGCACTTAGCCAGCGTAGGGACCGCCGCCCAGTTGTACCTCGTCGCCTAGGGCGGGTCGTTGCAAGTAGGCAGGGACAGGGCGGTGGGTAGATTAGGGCTCACTTTCCCTTCACCTCCTTCCTGCCATTACAGTACCCTTGTGCGGGACATTGTATTTCTGGGGTGTCCTGTTGTTTGGCCAGCTGCCTCCCCGCACGGCGGTACGGCCTAGTGGGTCCACTAACCCGCCCCGTGACACGTGCCTTCCGTAGCAAAATTATCTTTATGCGTGACAATGCACCATCTCATGCTGCAAAGAATAACTCTGTGTCATTGGCTGCTATGGGCATAAAAGGAGAGAAAGTCATGGTGTGGCCCCCATGTTCCCTGACCTCAACCCTATTGAGAACCTTTGAAGCATCCTCAAGCAAAATATCTATGAGGGTGGGAGGCAGTTCACATCAAAACAGAAACTCTGGGAGGCTATTCTGACATCCTGCAAAGATATTCAAGCAGAAACTGTCCAAATACTCACAAATTCAATGGATGCAAGAATTGTGAAGGTGATATCAAAGAAGGGGTCCTATGTTAACATGTAACTTGGCCTGCTAAGTTTTTTTTGATTGAAAGAGCTTTTGATTTCTGTAAATATGACCTCCTGATGCTGCAAATTCAACAAATTACCATTTTAGTTCTCTTTACAACCTTTAAAATGTTTTGATCTCTGTTGTGCATAATAATTTGAAACAGTGCATTTTGAGTTTTTTACTTCTAAAAAAAAAGCTGTTATCATTAGGAGATTTGTTCAATAAAATTCGCATTATACTCCAACAGTTGATGGCTTGAAGATTATACTGACTGTCATTTGTATCGACTATTTAGGGAAATCAGCGAAAAATAACATTTGCATAATAATTTGGAACGTGGTGTATTACACGTTCGTCTAAATAAGCCCTAAGTGCAATGATTATTATTATTATATATTTTTTTTTTTGCCATCGTTCTTTGCTGGGAATGCTGATGTGTGCACACAGACATCAACATTATAAAAATATACTCAAGTTTGTGTACAGCACAGGTTGCACACACAGGGTTGCCCATAGAGTTTACCCCTGGTGGTTTAGGGTGGTGAGAGGCTAAATAATACCTATGGTGGCGTAGGGTTGTAAAGGGCTTAATGGTAATAACTGTGGTAATTTAGGGTAGGGAAGAGGTTATTTGTGCATATCTGGCGTACAGTAGATTACTCACCTTTCCAGGGTCCAGTACTATCCTGCTGTGAAATGAACATGGTCGTCCTCTGTCAGGTAAAAGCCTCTATTCACACTGTGTAAAGTTTATGGGCAACCCTTTGCGCAATGTATTGCACAGTATACATTTATTGGAGGTACTGTATACTTAAAAATAAATATTCCCAACTGTATATTAAGTTTTTTTTAACTTCATGAATACTATTTATTAAACTGTATTTACTAGAACCCAGGCCAACTTAAAATAAATGTATTGTTAATAAAGAATAAAAAATATATAATTGTGTGATATCAAGTTTTATGACTTCAAGAATGTTGAATAGTCTAAGTAGAACAAAGTCCTTGGGCACTATCAGTATTATATTAGCCTAGTTAGGTAAGCATGATTATTATTACGGATTACACAAGAAAAAGGTAAATTAAATACCTTTAAGGCAAACAGGAAACTTAGAAGAGCTTTCTTCCAACAGTAAAATATGTTTGTTTTTTTATTGAATTTTAAATATGAATATAAAGTATTTAATCAAACCGGCCAATAATTTCCAGTTTTCCTGTCTATGGTTGCTTAACTTTTTTTATGTTAAATCATATAAGAGAAAGTAAATATTCCCTTGTGTAGGAGTAAAATTACACAATTTGTCATTGTCAGAATTCCAATTGAAATTGCCAAAGGAATCCAATATACCATTTATACACATGTACAATGAGTGTTATTTTGGTAGATTATCTAGATGGGAAATGTGTATTTCAGAAACAGTTTTGTGTATTAGTTTTACCCATCCTTCCCTGAAACTGGATGCTTCAATCTTAATCCAAAAAGTGAAATCTGTATGAGAAAACAAGAAACTACATACAAAGGCAGACATTGGCCAATTGGTACCCTTAAAGGGGTTTTCCCATTTTGAACATTTATGGCATATCCCGTCTGATAGGTGCAGCTGGGATCTGCACCTATAGCGAGAACGTGGGACTCCGAACCCCCGTCCCGCCTGGTGTGGCAGCCGCTGGCTGCAGAATCCAGGCGGGATCTGGTGGAGAGAGGTTTATGCAGCTCTCTACATTCTGTTGTATGGTTGTTACACAAACAGCTTGCTCAGCTGTTTCCGTAATACATAATGAACAGAATGAAGAGAGCTGTGCGCATGCGCAACCCTCTCCCCACTAGTCTCCACCTGGATTCTGCGGCCACTGCGCCAGGTGAAACGGGGGTCAGTAGCAGTGGCGGTTCATCATTTGGGCGGTTCGGGCAGCCGCCCGGGGCCCATGGCCACTCGAACCGCACATGACTGCACGGGCCCCCTCATGCTCAGTGGCGTCGCTAGCACCGGAGGGGGCCCCAGTGGTAGCGGCATCCACATTCATTTGTATCTGAGTCCTCAGGACTCAGACACAAATGAATATTATAGGCTTCAGGCCACTTTAGGCCTGAAGCCTATAAGGCGCTGGGAAGACTCCATGCGCAGGCCGGCGTGATGAGGTACTGCATCACGCTGGTCTGCGCATGCGTCTAGTCCAGGGGATTCACATGCGTCCAGCTGGAGCGGCCGCCACGGGGCAAGGTAAGTAAAATATATATTTTTTTTTTAGGTGTGGCTAGCGCTGTGTATATATTCAAGGAGAGGGAGTGCTCCGTTACACTATATACAAGGGGGAGTGCTGGGTGGCCCTATATATAAGGGGGAGGGAAGCGCTGTGTGGGCCTATATACAAGGGGGAGGGGAGTGCTCTGTGACACTATATACAAGGGGGGAGTGCTGTGTGGCCCTGTATATAAGGGGGAGGGAAGCGCTGTGTGGGCCTATATACAAGGGGGAGGGGAGTGCTCTGTGACACTATATACAAGGGGGAGCGCTGTGTGCACTATATACAAAGGGGGAGCGCTGTGTGCACAATGTACAAATGGGGAGCGCTGTGTGCACTATATACAAGGGGGAGCGCTATGTGGCCCTATTTACAAGGGGGGAAGCGATGTGTAGCCGAATATAAATGGGGGGGGGAGTGCTGTGTGGCACTATATACAAAGGGTGGAGCGCTGTGTGCACCATATACAAGGGGGGGAGCACTATGTGGCCCTATAGACAAGGGGGGTGCTAAGTGTCCCTATATGCAAGGGGGAGTGCTGTATGACACTATATACAAGGGGGAGCGCTGTGTGACACTATGTACAAAGGGGGAGGGCTGTGTAGCACTATATTCAAGGGGGGGCCGTGTGGCGCTATCCACTGCGGCATGTGTGTGGCGCTCTTTACAGGGGTGCTCTGTGGCGCTTTTTACAAGTGGGGGAGGGCTGTATGGCGCTATCTTTAGTGGGCTGTGTGTAGCGCTCTCTACGGGGGGATGTGTATGGTGCTAGCTATAGGGAAATTGTGATATATACAGGGGGCTGTGTGTGGCACTATGTACAGGGGGCTGTGTGTATGTGGTGTTTTACAGTGTATGGTATTATTATATTCAGGCGCGCAGAGTTTGGTGCTATTATATTTAGGGGCACAGTATGTGGCGCCATAATAATTTTATTTTCGTTCATAGGTGTGGAAATGTTGGAAAAATGAGGAGCAGAAGACATCTGAGTGGCAGATTCTGCAGAAATGGGTCATGGCCGGGAGAAGTAGTCATAAGCTCTCGACCGGATGGAGAAGAAAATAGGAAAAAAACTACTAGAATCTGAGACGTCGTCACCTGTGAGTCACTAGATTTATAGAGAATCTGTCACCTCTCCTGACATGTTTATTATAGGAAATCCTTGTATTTAAAAAAAAGTCTTTCTGCAGTCCAGGACTGATAGACAATTTCCCCATGTCAGGAGGATGTGTCCCTGCACAGTGTTATAGTATCAGTATGTAGGGACACAGCTCTTTGACAAGGGGAATCGTAATACCCAGCCTCCTCCTCAGGAAACGGCAGCACTCTCTTCCACTTACCTCAGCCAGATCCCGTAGGGTGCGCGCGCACGCTCGTGCCCACTCTTAAAGAGGCAGCACGCGCACCGGACTTTGATGAACACCAGGCCGTGAGTACCCTGGACTATAAGAGGGGTCCAGCCCCCTGCTTTGATGCCTGAGCGTTGTTGTTGTTTCCCTAGTTTGTCTATGCAATGGTCTCCTAGTGTGTTCCTGTTCCCTGCATTCCATACTATCCGAGCTGCCACAGGTACCTATACAAACTATAGACATTGTCCTGCACCCTGTTGGCCAGCTGCCATACCGCCAAGGCGGTATGGCAAGTGGGTCCACAGACCCTTCGTGACACTAAGATGGGATAACCCCTTTAACAGATTTAGGCTTCATGCACACTACCATACCATGTCAATGTACAACTCGGAGTTAATATGGCATCTACAGCAGTCTATGGAGCCCTACTGGACTTCCTTTTGCCTCTGATTTCAGACACCATATTATGCAGCTATAGTATTACTTCTGGTAGAGAACATCTCCATAATACGGCACCATACGCAGGCTCCATACCGAGGCACACATGCAGGGATTCTGTGTGCCTGCGTTCGGCCTCTCTGCACACAACTCTGCTGTATACATGAAGCTTAGGGCTGGATTCAAATGAATATTTTTATTTAGTAGGCTTTTTTACGTGCAACTGATCTAAACTGATTAAAAAACTGACTGATGCCAAATTTATATCAATTTGCTTCAGTTTTGGTTAGAAGAAAATAAAATTATCCTTTAACAACCTGATCATGATGGAACTTATAAAAATGTTGCACTTTGGAATAAATTTTAGTCCTAGAAAAATAAATTGGATCTATCGACGATTTTCTTTAAATAAAATAAATAAAAGCAGCATAAAGCAACACCTAACAGTTTTAACCCTCTTTTTCCAGAACAGAAGTGAATATGCAATGGAAACTTCCATTTTATTTTGATAAAATAACAGCACTGAATAGCACTATTTTTGAAATTAAACTTTCCATTTTGCTAAATGACATTCCATTTCTATGGTGATATGAGTAATTCCCTAATATTTACATCCAGCTATAGCCTACGTCCCATTAGCAGACTACAGATCAGTATAAATAAGTCTATAGATGGCAAGTGGAAACTCAGGGAATCTGCAGTCAATATAAAATTCTGCAGCCTCCCTG
Organism: Rhinoderma darwinii; assembly: GCF_050947455.1. Lineage (NCBI taxonomy): Eukaryota > Metazoa > Chordata > Amphibia > Anura > Rhinodermatidae > Rhinoderma > Rhinoderma darwinii. Next base: position 217,978,423 of record NC_134688.1, on the reverse strand, counting down.
CTCTATATTGAGATGGTTACTGGTTCTAATTAAATATAATGTATTAGAAATTCCCTATTATTTCATGTGATGTACTTTGTTATCACACTTGGACAACAATAAGGTTTCTTTCACCCCCTAAAAAATCTTGGTCAAAATTGCTAAAAGAAACCACTTTTCACACGTCACAAAAAAAGGGGTTTACGCGATTAGAAAAAGGTACTGTTTTTTTCCCCTTAGAAACAGCACCACTCTTGTCCATAGGCTATGTCAGGTAATGCAGCTCAACCTCAGTGAATGGGGCTGAATTGCAATACCAGACACAGCTCATGGACAAGAGTAGCACTATTTTGGAAAAAGGCAGACCATTTTTATCTGATGTCTGTACACTCCCTTTAAATAAGAGACAGCATTTTATAATGACTTATTGATGTGCTTATGAGAATAGATGATGACTTTAATTTGGAAAATTGAAAATGATTCCTTCCAGCCAAATATGCTATGATAACTTTTAGGGTATGTTCACACATAGTGTTTTCAGGCGTATTTCAGGGCGTTTACACCTCGAAAAATGCCTGAAAAAACTGAAGCTGAATGCCTACAAACATCTGCCCATTGAAATCAATGGGAAAAACAGCATTTAGTCCATACGGGGCGTCTTTTTACGCCTCTGTTTTAAAAAACAGAGCGTAAAAAGACGCTCCGTAAAAAGGAGTAGCATGTCACTTCTTGAGGCGTTTTTTGGAGCTGATTTTCCATTAAACACTATGAAAAACGCCTCAAAAAACGCCTCAAAAGAAGCCTACGGGTATGTTCACACACTAGACAAAAAATGTCTGAAAATACGGAGCTGTTTTCAAGGGACAACAGCTCTTGATTTTCAGACGTTTTTTAAGCCACACGCGATTTTCACAGCGTTTTTAACGGCCATTTTTAGAGCTGTTTTCAATAGAGTCTATGAAAAACAGCTCCACAAACGTCCCAAAAAGTGACCTGCACTTCTTTTTCGCAATTGTTTTTTTACGCGCCCATTTTTCAAAACAGCCGGGTAAAAAAAAAAGGCCCTTCCGAACAGAATGTTGTTTTTCCCATTGCAATTAATGGCCAGATGTTTGGAGGCGTTCTACTTCCGATTTTTCTGCCGGTTTTCGAGGCGTAAACGCTCCGAAATACACCTGAAAACACTGCGTGTGAGCATACCCTTAACCTATCAAAGTAACAGCTTCCTCTCTCTTGATCTTCTGCATTTTTTGAATCAGTTTACATGAACTCAATTTGGTTACATTCAAGTATCTTGCCTGTTTTATAAAATTGTGCATTGGCATTTCTTAAAATAAACAGAATTGCTTCTGAGCAGACTTCTTTTATGTACCCTGGAACAGATTGAAAATTTGTGCACAATTTTGCTCTTCCTTTTGTCTCTTGGATTTTATTTACTGACCTACTGCCTTGGACAAGTAGTGGGTCATATATAAAAGCCACAAGATTATTCTATTTATATCTGTGAACATACAATATCAGTCTTTATAGACGCAAGAAGAAATCCTATGGGTAGAAGCCTTTTATTTTAATTTCCATAAGTATTGTATTAATAGGGTATGTGCACACGAGGGCGTCCGTTACGGCTGAAATTACGGGGATGTTTCAGCCTGAAAACATCCCCGTAATTTCAGCCGTACCGGCATGTGCAGGCGCTTGAACGCCGCGTCAATTACGGGCGTAATTAGCGCTGCTATTCATTGGAGTCAATGAATAACGGCTCTAATTACGGCCAAAGAAGTCACAGGTCACTTCTTTGACGCGGGCGTCTATTTACGCGCCGTCTTTTGACAGCGGCGCGTAAATATACGCCTCGTGTGAACAGACAAACGTCTGCCCATTGCTTTCAATGGGCAGATGTTTGTCAGCGCTATTGAGGCGCTATTTTCGGGCGTAATTCGGGGCAAAAACGCCCGATTTACGTCCGTAAATAGGCCGTGTGAACATACCCATAGGGTAATGTTTTAAAATTTGATTATCACAGACACACAAGACATAAAAATTCTGAAGTCAATGATAGGAGTTGTCAATGCTGGAATTTTTATCAAATATCACCATTAAGACAACACCTTGTAAATATGTATGTGACATAACATTTATAAAACTTCATGTGCAGATGTTCCTTAACAAGGGCACACACGGAAATCATCGGCCTCAATAAAATAAACCCTAAACGAGCCTCACCCCAGAGGGGGAAAAAGTAGAAGAAGAAAAAATATGTGCTATAGCAGGTAAAGCTGAATATACTGTGTATGTCACAAGCAACTGCAGTTCATTCTATTGATTAAATACAGGGATCTGTCTGATCCAGTTCCCTGTGATATAGTAGAATGTATTTTATATCTTTCATTTTAATAAGCTTCTAGTTTTGTTCTTTTGCTTTTATATATGGATTGCAAGATAGCTGGGGTCTTTCTTGTTTTTCCAATTCCTGCATAAAATTGCTGTAGTAGACAGAAACAGACTACCCTAAGTAAATGTATGTCTTAAATAAAGGTCATAGGGGCACTTTGTTGTTACTATGTATTGTCAGGCCTTAAAGGAATATGTATGTATCCTGTTAGGGTGTATTCACATAGTGTGGTTTTGTTGCGGTTTACGCCGTGCGATCAAAACTGTAACGAAAAACGCATGCGTTTTTTGGTGCGGTTTTCGGATACACGGCAAAAACACTTTAAAAAAAGTGCCAAAACCGCAAAGTGTGAATACACCCTAACACACGTAGCCTTAGGTTTTGCAACTTGGACTGAACAAGGCACAAGATAATGTCTGCATAGCTTACTCATCTTTAAGTTGTTATTCTAAGTTATGATTGGTAACTGGCACCCAATAGTTGTCAAATGATTGGTGTTTCATCAAATAATGTTCTAAAATGATCTTCCACTATGTAACAATAAATAAAGAGGGCTTCCCATTATAAGCCAGACTCCATAGCACCCAGAAACCTTGTGTCTCTTGTCTCCGCTGGGCGACGTAACCCACTAAAGAGTGAACTAATAGAGCATGGGACTTCTCTGCTCAACTAAATGTCCTTACTCTTGCTATAAGTAGAACGTGTTACAAAATTAGGACATGAAAATGTATTACAATTCATGCAAATGTAATTTTTCGAGAAGACGCAACAGAATATCTTATGGTTGATTTTCCGGTTACTTACATTTGTCACGTCTCTCCCAATATACACAAAACTCTGACATCTTTTATATGACAAAGTGTGAGCACTTCAAGTGACTTTTGATTAACGCAGATTTCAATTTAAAAAAACAAGCAAGTTCTAATGCCAAACTTTTTCAAACTTGACTGTTTTATTATATCATGGTGCTTCATATCAGCCACTGTAAATGAGTGCAGGCATATTTAAACTTATAAATTCATTTTATCCAACAAAAGAGGAAATTAACGCCAATTTATGGTATGTTCACATGGCTTAGAAAAATACGTCTGAAAATACGGAGATGTTTTCAGGCGAAAACAGCTCCTGATTTTCAGACGTTTTTGTAGCAACTCGCGTTTTTTGCGGCATCCATTACGGACGTTATTGGAGCTGTTTTTCAATGGAGTCAATGAAAAACAGCTCGAAAAAGTCCCAAGAAGTGACATGCACTTATTTTTTGTGGGGCGTCTTTTTACGTGCTGTTTTTTGACAGCGACGCGTAAAATTACACCTCATGGGAACAGAACACCGTAAAACCCATTGCAAGCAATGGGCAGATGTTTGTAGGCGTATTAGGGGTGTTTTTTTCAGGCGTAGTTCGAGGCCTAAAACGCCTGAATTCCGTCTGAAAACAGTGCGTGTGAACATACCCTTAAAGGGCCAATGATCCGGCAAACGAGCACTCATGAACGTTCATTCCCGATGATTGCCCTGTGTAAATGCCTGTTCGTCATCTGAATTCATCTTTTATGCTGCCCCGAAAATCATCGTTGTCAGCCAACATTATGTAAACTTTATGGGGACCAAACGATCATTCGTACCCATACAGTTCACATTGTCCCATGTAAAGAGCCTATAAACTAGCACTGATTGACCTGTAATTATCGGCACATATCAGCCCGTGTGAACCCACTTTTAGGCCTGATTTACACGAGCGTGTGCGTTTTGCGCGCGCAAAAAACGCTGCGTTTTGCGCGCGCAAAAGGCATTTGACAGCTCCGTGTGTCATCCGTGTATGATGCGCGGCTGCGTGATTTTCACGCAGCCGCCATCATAGAGATGAGGTAGTCGACGCCCGTCACTGTCCAAGGTGCTGAAAGAGCTAACTGATCGGCAGTAACTCTTTCAGCACCCTCATCAGTGAATGCCGATCACAATATACACCAACCTGTGAATAAAAAAAGACGTTCAAACTTACCATGAACTGCCTGCTTCCTCCAGTCCGGTCTCCCGGCCGTTTGCCTTGGTGACGCGTCCCTCTCTTGTCATCCGGCCCCACCTCCCAGGATGACGCGGCAGGCCATGAGACCGCTGCAGCCTGTGATTGGCTGCAGCCTGTGCTTGGCCTGTGATTGGCTGCAGCTGTCACTTGGCCTGAATTGTCATCCCGGGAGGTCGGACTGGAGGAAGGAGCCGGGACTTATCGGTAAGTCCGAACTTCTGTTTTTTTTTACACGTATATGTATATTGTGATCGAAAGTCACTGTCCATGGTGCTGAAACAGTTTAAGTCTTTGAGCACCGTGGGCAGTGACTGTCTCCTGACGTCGCGTACCCGAACATTTTTTGCCGGGTTCGGTCAAAACGAGTTCGGCCGAACCCGGTGAAGTTCGGTGCGCTCATCTCTAATTTGACACTCCGTTTGGATGTTTGTAACCAGAAAAGCACATGGTGCTTTTCTGTTTACATTCATCCTTTTGACAGCTCTTGCGTGATTTTCGCGCATGCAACGCAGGACCGTCCGTGTGGCATGCGTTGTTTTCACGCACCCATTGAAGTCAATGGGTGCGTGTTGCGTGAAAAACGCAAGAATATAGAACATGTCGTGAGTTTTACGCAACGCACTCACGCAGCGCAAAATTCACGCATCGTCTAAACAGCCCCATAGACTATTATAGGTGCGTACGACACGCGTGAAAAGCACGCGCGTCGCACGCGCGTATAATACGCTCGTGTAAATGAGGCCTTAGTCTGTTTGTTTCTACCCTGAAATAAGTGAGTAATATTTTTGCCAATGAAATGAGAAGATACTATTTCATTATTACAGTCCAAAACACTGTTTTGATTTACTACATTAAACTTCTTTTATGTTTTTGCGCCTTCTCCATCTATTTCTTTCAATTAGAGATGTGCAAAGATCCCCATGATTGTTTGCGGGAGTTTTGATCTGTTTTTTTTTTTACCAGAGGTTCTGATTTGTTTGGGATTCTTTATTCTGATTTACCTTCTTTATCACTATATATATAAAAAGTGCTGTGAAAAAGTATTTGCCCCTCACCTGATTTCGTCTTTCGTCAGCTGATGCTCTGCCACGGGACTACAGCACTTCTGCCAATGTCACTGTCACTGTCCATATATGGACAGTGACGTCGGCAGCAGTACTGGAGTCCCCGAGCAGAGCATCAGCTGATGCTCGGCCTGGGAACTTTAGCACTTCCATATATGGTCAGTGATTTCATGGGTTTCCTACCGCTGGAGTTCCCAAGCAGAGCATCAGGGTACTCGGGGACTCAATTACTGCTGCCGACGTCATTGTGCATATATGGACAGTCACGTTGACAGAAGTGCTGTAGTCCCCAAGCAGAGCATCAGCTGATGCTCTGCTCGGGAACTCCAGCGATAGGAAACTCCTGAATTGACCAAATATAGACAACGGGAGCAGGGCGGGAGTTCCGAGCAAAGCACTAGCTGATGCTCTGCTCGGGACTCAAGCAATAGGCAATGTGATCGCCCCTTGCGGTCATGTTCACGAACAGCACATGAAGCAAGCCTTCAGTCACATGGGGCCGTGTCGGAGTGTCATCATTATTAGAAAAGCTCCAGGACTTCCGGAGGTTTGAACTGCACCATTTAGTACAGAATTTTAAATTAAAATGCATTAGTAAGTTACTTTGTTTCACATAAATATATTATTGCAATGCAATTTTTGGTCCCCGGATAACCCCTTTAATATAAGATATAGACAACACTAGTAAATGTAAAATGCAGCTTTTACATTATCGTTCCATTTATTGAGGATAAAGATTTATTTCAAACCTTTATCACCCATGTGAAAAAGTAATTGCCCAACTAAATCAATGGCCAGATGTTTGGAGGCGTTCTACTTCCGATTTTTCTGCCGGTCTTCGAGGCGTAAAAGCCCCGAAATACACCTGAAAACACTGCGTGTGAGCATACCCTTAGCCTATCAAAGTAACAGCTTCCTCTCTCTTGATCTTCTGCATGTTTTGAATCAGTTTACATGAACACAATTTGGTGACATTCAAGTATCTTGCCTGTTTTATAAAATTGTGCATTGGCATTTCTTAAAATAAACAGAATTGCTTCTGAGCACACTTCTTTTATGTACCCTGGAACAGATTGAAAATTTGTGCACAATTTTGCTCTTCCTTTTGTCTCTTGGATTTTATTTACTGACCTACTGCCTTGGACAAGTAGTGGGTCATATATAAAAGCCACAAGATTATTCTATTTATATCTGTGAACATACAATATCAGTCTTTATAGACGCAAGAAGAAATCCTATGGGTAGAAGCCTTTTATTTTAATTTCCATAAGTATTGTATTAATAGGGTATGTGCACACGAGGGCGTCCGTTACGGCTGAAATTATGGGGATGTTTCAGCCTGAAAACATCCCCGTAATTTCAGCCGTACCGGCATGTGCAGGCGCTTGAACGCCGCGTCAATTACGGGCGTCATTAGCGCTGCTATTCATTGGAGTCAATGAATAACGGCTCTAATTACGGCCAAAGAAGTGACAGCTGATGCCCAACTAAATCTGATGTGATGTGATGTGATGTGTATTCAGAATCCTGACACTTCTCTGCAGTTTACAGCACAGCACAGCGAGATCTCGCCGTAAATGAGAGCTTACAGCTTAATCTCGCGAGACTACGCCTGCTATGCTGTAACTCACAGAGAAGTGCAGAGAAGTGTCAGGATTCTGAATACACATCCCGTCCTGGCTGGAGGTAATGTATATTCATTGTCAGGACACTGCAGTAACGTTATAGTGTGTTTATGTGGCTGCACATAGCGATATAGCTATATCGCTATTTGTAGTGTAAATGAATGGGGAGAAGTGTATGACGCTGATTGGTCACTGATTGGTCAGCGTCATACACTTCTCTCCACAACGCCCACTTGGTCAAAAAGTTAAACACACCCAGTTGTCCATTGAGAAACTCATTAGCATAAAGCTAATATAGGTCATAACTCCATAAAAAAATGATCGTTTTTCTTAATAAAAAACACTGTTGTAATCTACATTACAGCGCCGATCACATTATGTACAATATAGGCCACTTATAATGTGGTGACAGAGCCTCTTTAAGTTCTGAGTCTCCACTGTGGAGGAATTTTGACCTTCTCTTACAGAATTGTTTTAATTCGGCTACTTTAGAGGGTTTTCAAGCATGAACTACCCAATTAAGATCTTGCCACAGCATCTCAATGGGACTTTGACTCAGCCACTCCAAAACCTTAATTTTGTTTCTTTTGAGCAATTTAGAAGTGGACATTTTGTGTGTTTCGGATCAATGTCTGCTGCATAACCCAACTGCGCTTGAGCTTTAGATCACGACATTCTCCTTTCAGGATTTTCTGATAGAGAGCAGAATTCATGTCTCCATCAATTATCACAATTCGTGCAGGTACTGCAGAAGCAAAGCAGCCCCAGACTGTCAGATGTTCTTATGGTGGAATGCGGTGTTAGCTTTACGCCAGATGTAACGAGACTCAGGTCTTCCAAAAAGTTACACATTTGACACTTCAGTCCACAGAATATTATCCCAAATGTCTTGGGGGTTATCTAGATGTTTTTTTGGAAAATGAGCCTTTGTGTTCTTTTTGGTCTGCAGTGGTTTCCGCCTTGCAACTCTCCCATGGATGCCATTTTTCCCAGTGTCTATCTTGTTGTGGAATTATCTATATTGATCTTAACTGAGGTAACTGAGGCCTGCATTTCTATATATATTCATCTGGGTTCTTTTGTCACCTCCTGGATAAGTTGTCATTGCACTCTTGGTGAAATTTTGGTAGGTCGGCCACTCCTAGAAAGGTTCACCCCTGTTCCAATTTTTATTCATTTGTGGATAATGACTCTCACTATGGTTTGCTGCAGTCCCTGAGTCTTAGTAATGGTTTTGTAACCCTTTCCAGACTGGTGGATTTCAGTCCCTAATTTTGGCATCTGTATTTGAATCTCTTTAGTACGTGGCCTTCACATTTTGAGACCTTCTGGCCTGCTTCACATTGCCAGACAGTTACTATTTAAGTGATGTTTAAATTTAACAGGTCTGGTAGTGATCATGCCTGGGTCTGGCGACTGAAATTGAACCCAATTGTCAACTGAATTTGGTTAACTTCGTAATTTAGTAGCTAAGGGGGCAAATACTTTTTTACATGGGGCCAGGTAGGCCTGAAACAGCATTTTTTCTTCAATAAATGAAATCATAATTTAAAAACAGCATTTTGTGTTTACTTGGGTTATCTTTGTCTAATGTTAAAAGTAGTTTGATGATCTTTAACATTCAAGTGAGACAAATATGCAAAAGTAGGAGAAATAGAGAAGGGGCAAATACTTTTTCAAGGCACTGTGTATGTGTAGGTGTGTGTGTCAGGAGCAGTAGCACACATTCTTCTCAAAACCGTCATCAGTCTAAAGGTGGCTGGTGGGGAGATACATCCCAACTACTCCTTCAGCCGTTAAAAGACAAAAGACTGACTTTCTTTTGTGTATTGATGTATTGTTTGAAAATGTTTCAATAAAAAAATACGTGATTGAAAGAAAAAAAAAGAGGAAAGAGTGACTTTTGCGATTAGCGGAGAAAGAAGTTCCTCCACACACTAATTTTCTAACACAGAACACAAGCCTGAGATTGGTTTCTGCATTCATATGTTCCACATTAAATCCTGCTGAATCAGGACCCACCATTCAAATAGACGCTGTCAGACTTGTCAGATTACACCCAATTCCTCTCTTATTGCTATATTGCAAAACAATTTTCTTTAAAACCAGAATAATATATTTCAAGTACTCTCTAGATCAACTATACACACAACTATAACTCCCATCATGCCCTGACAGAGAATGATAAGAATTGTAGGTGTAGTTTCACAACCGCTGGAGAGCCCCTGGTTGGAGACACCTGCTGTAGATATTACACTTTTTATCTCTGATAGGATTGGTATTGTTGACCACAGGAAGATATTTATCTTGATTCACAGCATTGCTTGTTAACCCCTTCCCCCTGCTTGCATTCTGGGTCCTAATGTCCAAGCCATTTTTTACATTTTTCCATTGTCACATTCGAAGAGCTATAACTTTTTTATTTTTGCGCCGGCATAGCTGTATAAGGTCTTGTTTTTTTGCGGGACGACTTGCAGTTTTTATTGCTACCATTTGAGAGTAGATGCGACTTTTTAATCACTTTTTATCACATTTTTTTAAAGTCAGGATTAACAGAAAACAGCAATTTTTCCATTGTTTTTTATTTTATTTTTTACGTCGTTCACAGTGCGGGTTAAATAATGTAACAGCTTTATAGTTGGGGTCGTTACGGACGCGGCAATACCAAATATGTGTAACTTTTTTGCTTTATTGTAGTTTTTTTTTATAGTAAAGCATTTTGTAAGGGGAAAAAGTGGGTTTTTAATTATTTTTTTTAATTAACTTTTTATTAAACTTTTTTTACTTTTATACTAGTCCCACTAGGGGACTTAACTATCCTCCGATCGCTATTATAATACACTGCAATACTTTTGTATTGCAGTGTATTACTGCCTGTCCGTTTAAAACGGACAGGCATCTGCTAGGTCATGCCTGCGGCATGATCTAGCAGGTATTCGCTCCAGGCAGACCTGGGGGCCTTTATTAGACCCCCGGCTGCCATAGAAGACACAGACACTCGGCGATTTTACCGCCGGGTGTCGGGATGAGAGGGAGCTCCCTCCTTCTCTCCAAAACCACTCAGATGCGGTGCACGCTATTGTGCACCGCATCTGAAGGGTTAAACGGGTGAGATCGATACTAATATCGATCTCACCCGGCAGAGCAGGGCTCCCTGCTCTGTTTACTTTATTCTACAGCAGCGCCGTGAAATAGCGGCGCTGTAGAATAAAGCCCATTAATGACTGCCGTGAAAAGGCTAATCGGCGGTCATTAAGGGTTTAAACTGATCATAAACATGAGATTTTTGTGGTAGCTGGTAGACCAGCTCAATCCTATTGTTTCCTACATATAAGGGCATGTTCACATGGCATCGTCCATTACGGCTGAAATTACGGAGCTGTTTTCAGGAGAAAACAGCTCCTGAATTTCAGACGTAATGGCATGTTGCAGGCGTTTTTCGCAGCGTCCATTACGGACGTAATTGGAGCTGTTTTTCTATGGAGTCAATGGAAAACTACTCCAATTACGTCCCAAGAAGTGACAGGCACTTCTTTGACGTGGGCGTCTTTTATACGCGCCGTCTTTTGAGCCGTATTTGAGCCGTATTTTCGGACGTAATTCGGGGGTTAAAACGCCCGAATTACATCCGTAAATAGGGTGTGTGAACCCAGCCGAAGGAGTGCAAGAGGTGTCTGGCAGCTGCTTATCACTGCTCCAACCATAGAAATGATATGCACGCTAACTTGTCCATGGCGTGTTAATCGTAAATCTATGGAGATAGTTGTCACTTCTTTATAGCCAGAGAAGAGTACTGAGTGGGGTTTTAGTCAGGTACCATACTTTAAATAAGTAATGGGGGGGGGAGGGGGGGGTGAAATCCCTGTCTAGTATTATCTTTCCAAAACCTGACACACATTCAGGGTAAAGTGGGGTATTTTACATTTTTCAAGCAATGGTCATGTTGGGGCTTCAAGAGATATTCACAGAAAACACCTGCATCTATATAGGGGTTTGTAGGCAGTATCATGATCACATGAAGTTTTATAAAGTGAGATAGATGCATCCAACAATTTACAGAATGTAATAGTGATGGCACAGGACCAATTCACCATCTGCTTTCATAAGAGAGAATGTGAGGAGGTTTGGATGATTCAAAGAAGAAACACTCTGTGAGGAATAGGAGGAGAGCTAAGCACAGCACTAACATTTATAGGGTGATTTATTCAATCAGACATCTTCCTTGACATTCAAAAGCCCTGACTAAACATCTGCCGGGAAAAATAATACTGTTTTCTGTTCTGTTACCATGTTTCAGTGGAAACAATAAAAATCATAATCAGTAACATGAAATCCAAAATGTACTTGATTCAGAACAAAAAAAATTACAATTATTAATTATTGAAGCACATCCTATATAGCCTTATTTTGTAGAATATAGTTTAAAGGGTTTATATGAGCTCAGCCTCATTGTCTTATATGCAATACCAGATATAGCCTATGGACAAAAGTTGGCGCTGTTTCTGGGGAAAACGTTTTTTCTAATCCTATACATTGTTTTTACTAAGCTTATGTTTATGTGATAAATAAATACATACATACATACATACATACATACATACAGTACAGTTCAGAGTACAGTATATAGGGTATATATCTTGAAGCTATTATTGTTATTGTAGGTAAATATGATTTAGATGTACTGTACGTTATTATACAAGACAAATCAATTACCAGGAATTTTGTAGAAAGAGCAGGTGGAAGTAGAGAAGTGGGAGTCCACAGTAAACTTCTCAGGAATATAATGCAATTTTAAAACACCTCATCGTTCTACATTGGTCTTGATCCTCAGCCTTTCCAACGCTCCCACATGTGAAATCCTCCTCTCCTCCACGTGAAGAAAACACTGGTATCGCACCTCTTAATGCAGTACTGCAAAGACGCTATTCTAAGTACCACCAAGTTCTTTCTTGTCTCAGGCCACAATAGTATTGAGCTCTAACAAAACACTTTATGAAATGTTTTCTTTCCCGCACTGGGATAATGAAGTTGATGAGGGGAATTTATTACGAGTGGTCTTTCATATGCCAGGCTTAATAGAAAGAAAAAATGGAGTCAGATGCGACACATTTATTTAGAGGCGAACACCTCTTAATAAATGTGTTGCATCTTTTGGACTACCATGCGCCACAATTGTTGGGCAACGACTGCCACCATGTGCTATCTATTCCTCTCCATTGGCTATAAAATCAAATAAAAAACATACTCATCTCTCCGCTCTTATACAGGGGAGTAAAGGTCCACTCAGTATTCAAGCGCGGCTCATGTAAGATCCTGATGACGAGCTTTATCAAGGCCTTATATGCGACGCAGCACTTCAACGTCATTAGTGCTGCGTCACATACAATTTCCAGACGTTGCCTGGCATAAGTATGTTCAGCGGCGTAGCTATAGGGGTCACAACGGTAGCAACTGCGACCGGGCCCTTAAGCCTGGTGGGCCCGCAGGACACACATTCAGTTGGTTCAATGCTGGAGCCTGGCTCCAGCATTCACTGTGCCGCGGGCAGCTCGGCGAGGGCGGGCGCTGTCACTCACAGCACAGTGCATAGGAGAAGGATCTTCCCCACTTGTCGTGGGAACGGGTATAGGTGGGTAATTATGTTATTATTTTTCTGTTAGGTACATACATAAAGGAGCATTATACTGGGTATGTGAGGGGGCCTCATATGGCAGCTGCTGCACTATACTGTGGGGGCAGCTATGGGGGCATTATACTGTGGGGGCATTCATGGGGTCTGTCGGGCAAGGTAGCTGGGCATAGGCGTGCGCAGGGGTCTGGTGGTGTTGGGGAGGGGTAGGGTGGCCATGAGCCTTTAGTTACGCCCATGGGTATGTTATATGAGCTGCGACATGCTTAGGGGACACAGAGGGGAGAAGAGGAGCGGTGAGCTGAGCATTAATTTGTAAACGTAATTTTTTTATTTTATTTAATTTTCCGCTGGGGTGGTGGTTGAAGGGGGTTGCCTGATCAGGGGCGCAAGATACGGGACTCAGCATGGGCCTCTACCTTGCTACGCCTCAGTGAAAAAAAAAAGTTTTCTGGTGTAAATTCTAATAAATGTGTTGGCCGCTGTATCTCCACCCCTTTTTGCAAAGTCACGGCGACGTAAATAGGCCAAAAGTCTTTTTCACTACTTTTCTACGCCAGAAAATTGGCGTAGAAAGGTTCATAAATTCCCCAACAATATGTGATACCTCAAAACACCTCTTAATTAAAAGTAAGCTTTATTCATCATACTCACAAATTCCATATAAATAATGAGCTTTGATTAAAACTGAGGAATGCTATGTATCTGCCTGATCCTGGGTTTTGCCTCTTGGTTTCTTCCGGTGCATACGAATTATTGATATTAGAATTTTTATTACATATTACTGACAATACCAGAACTGGAGAAATATAGTGAGGAAGCCTCCAGCTCACCAGTCCTGCATCTCCTGTTCAAACAGCGCTCGGATCTCTGCGACGGCTCAGGGCAAGTATCATGGAGAAAGAAAAAATTGCGATCCAGCGCTGAAGGGTCGTTTAAAAGAAAACAGTATTAATAATATTATTGATAAGCCAAAGAATAAAATATCGAGACACAGTAGCGAGGTGGTTTGTAATAATCAGTTGCCAGAACTGGTCAACAGTTCTATTGTAAAATAGTAATAAGATTGCCCTCCATTATAAAGATAACCCTCCATTAAGTGGTGGAACTACCGCTATAGCAGCCATAGTGACTGTTACGGGACCCGCGGCATGAGGGGCCCGTGCACTCGGCACATAACATTTATGTGCCGAGCCGGTGGGGTGGCCCAGTGGCATCACTAGCACCAGGCATCAGGGGCCCCAGGTGACTGCCACATTCAATTGTATCTGCGTCCTTAGAATGCAGATACATTTGAATACTATGGCGGAGAAGGAGCTAGTTCCCTGCTCTGCCATTCACTGCAGCCTATAAGGCACTGGAACAGGATCCCTGCGCCGGCCAGCGTGATAACGTCATTGGATCACGATGGCTTACGCAAGGGTCCCGGCATCTCATAGGCTGCTGAGGAGGCTGTGGAGCAGGTCCATTCGTCGTGGGAACGGGGCTAGGTGAGTACAATTTTTTTTTATTTGTTTAAGGGGCACTATACAGGGAGGGTGTGTCAGTATCTACAAGTGAGGGCTGCGTGGCATTATCTACAAGGGAGTACTGTGTGGCACTATCTACAAGGGGGGCTGTGTGGCACTATCTACAAGTGAGTGCAGTGTGGCATTATCTACAAGGGTGGGCTGTGTAACACTCTCTACAAGGGGAGTTGTATGGCACTATATACAAGGGGACTGTGTGGCACTATCTATAAGGGGGGGGGGCAGGTGGCACTATCTACAATGGGGGCTTTGTGGCACTATCTACAAGGGAGTGCTGTGTGGCAATATCTACAAGGGTGGGCTGTGTGACATTCTCTACAATGGGAGATTTATGGCACTATCTACAAGGGGACTGTGTGGTCACTATCTACAAGAGGGGACAGTCTGTCACTACCTACATGGAGGAGTGTGTGACACTATCTACAAAAGGACTGTGGGATCATTATTTATGGGATCTCATAAAAAAGGTGGGGGGGTGGTATATGATCTACAACCTGGCGGCCTAGCTGTATTTTTGTATTGCACACTGAATTGATAAATGTTCATTGTCGGGAGGGCAGGGGTTGTGAGGGTGGGGGAGGGCATTGGTTGTGGGGGAGCCCAGCCTATGGAGCTGTCTTTCCTAGTTATGCCCCTGCCTCCATTATAGGAGGTAAAGCTGTATGTTTTGAACTTCTGCAGCAAGATGGTCCACATAATGTAAAGCAGCACAACAGAGACATAACTTGAAGTTCCTAGACCCCCATGCAAAATCTGTAGCAGGGCCCCCCACTTTATTATGCGATTTATAATACTGATATCCTTTTATGTGGCGAAGAACCATTGGGCAACCTTAGATGCTAGATAAACAATTTGACTGATTCGAGCTGCTTTTTTTTTTATTTGACCCATTTGAGCTGCTAGTTAGCGAGAGAAAGAGAAATCGCTGGTGACCACAGTGTTACCCATGCCACAGGCAGCTCTACAGCAGCTCTGCAGTGTGGGAACCCCATCAAACAACTCCTCATAGCTCAGCATCCTGGACTTCAGTGTGACAGATTGGTAATGCCGTCATACCTGTATTTTTAGCTGTTGGATGAGCCATAAAAGGCTTTCCCCACCATAAACATTTAAGATACACTACCGTTCAAAAGTTTGGGGTCACCCAGACAATTTTGTGTTTTCCATGAAAACTCACACTTATATTTTTATTTATTTTTTAATTGAAAGAATTTGCACAATACAAATGTCCGTAGTAAAGAACAGCAAAGAAACACATTTAGGTAATAATACAGGGTGGGCCATTTATATGGATACACCTAAATAAAATGGGAATGGTTGGTGATATTAACTTCCTGTGTGGCACATTAGTATATGGGAGGGGGGAAACTTTTCAAGCTGGGTTTTGACCATGGTGGCCATTTTGAAGTCGGACATTTTGTATCCAACTTTAGTTTTTTCAATGGGAAGAGGAACTTATCGAGAATTTCACAAAAAAAACAATGGTGTGCTTGGTTTTAACGTTACTTTATTCTTTCATGAGTTATTTACAAGTTTCTGACCACTTATAAAATGTTAAGTAACGTTAAAACCAAGCACACCATTGTTTTTCTTGTGAAATTCTCGATAAGTTTGATGTGTCACATGACCCTCTTCCCATTGAAAAAACTAAAGTTGGATACAAAATGTCCGACTTCAAAATGGCCAAATGGGTCAAAACCCAGCTTGAAAAGTTTCCCCCCTCCCATATACTAATGTGCCACAAACAGGAAGTTAATATCACCAACCATTCCCATTTTATTTAGGTGTATCCATATAAATGGCCCACCCTGTACATTACATGAACATAGAGGCATAGTAGTAATGGTAGTAATTAACAGGTCATGACACATTAGATCACATATTAATCTTCAATAAGGACATCCCAACGGACACCATACATTTTAAGGTCAATTTCCAAATTATTTCAGACAAAATATAGAAGCCCTGCAAGTAACCATTCGTATGCCATCAGCCCTCCCAAGGTTGCAGCAACTGGTCCCTCGGATCTGTGAATCTATGCGGAGTGTACAGAGTGCATGGTGAATCACACCAAATCTGCCATATTTTATAAAATGTACTAATACACCCTCTTTTCTTATATAAAACTCACTCATATGGAATAATGGAATTGATCAGTGATTTCCATTTCGCTACCCTAGGTAGTCTCTGATCCATCCACCGAAGTGCGATGGTTTTCCTTGCCATAAACAATACCTCTTGCAGAAGAATGCGCAGGTGGAATGGCCACTGATCCTAAGTCAGCACCCCAAATAGACAGACCTTTGGTGAGAGGGGGATCGGCTGCTTCACCACTTCCTCAACCACTCTCATCACATCCCCCCAAAAGGAGGCCACCATTGGACAATCCCAAATCATATGCCAGAAATCAGATCTGGGAAAACGGCATCTATGGCATTCAGTGCTGGGGTATCTACCCATTCTGTACAATCTCACCGGCGTGAGATAGCTCTCATGAACTATGGATAGCTGAATCATTTTGTTATTTGCCGCCGGTGAGACCGAGAGAGGAGATGAGAGTATATCCTCCCATTCCTCCGCCGTCAGATCTGGTATCAGCCCCTCCCATTTATCCTTCACCGGTAACATGACATTGGCCAATTTAGCTTGTATAAGAGCAGTGTAGACAGCAGAGATCAGCCCCCGGGGGCCCTGTGATCTAAAAACACCAATCAGAGGAAATCGTGAGAATTCGTGATCTGACCTAGGGTATTGACTCGCGAAAGCATGTCGCAGCGATAGAAACCTTCTCTAGGAATTTGGAAGTCCTCTTGCATTTGTGTAAAGGATTTAAAGACGTTATCAACATACACATCCCCAATTCTACGCACCTCAAAGCCACACCAGAAAGGGGGGGCTTGCCCTTCCATTAGATGAGGAAGAAGGGGGTTATCCCACAGTGGCATGTCCACCTGTATATCCGCATATGCATAAATTTGTTTGGCAGCCATCCAGGCCTGCACTGCCACCCTATGGACTGGAAGCATTGCCTTATAGGTTCCCGGGGAACTTTCCAGCACTGGCCAAAGATGTGTAAGATGCAAATATGTAGCGAGGTGCTGTTCCCTCGTTGGTAACGGATCCGGCCCTGTCCATAGCTGTAGGTACCTCAGCTGCCTAGCTAGATAATACATGAACAGGTCCGGTAATGCCATCCCTCCCTCATGCTTAGGTCTCTGCAGGGTAGACAAACTAAGTTTGGATCTGTTGGATCCCCAGATAAAGGCTGGGAATAAGGCATGAAGGGATTTAAAAAAGGCCTTATATACTGGTATGGCTGCGTGCTCCAGGACATATAGACATTTTGGTAGAACAACCATTTTAATTAAGTTTACTCGGCCCGTCACTGCCAATGGAAGGGCCCCCCACACCTTGAACTTGAGTTTGATATAATCCAACAGAGGCAGTATATTGGTGATTCGGTCCTGCCTATGGTCTCGGTTTATGATAATACCTAGATATTTAAAGGACGACACCACCTGCAAACCGTACTCAGCATCCGCCCATCCTACCCCCTTTAAAGGCATAAAAAAAGATTTATTCCAATTAACATGGAGGCCAGAAAATCTACCGAACTGGTTCAGAATTTCAATAGCTAGCCCCAAATTGTCCCTCGGGTATGACATGTACAATATCACATCATCTGCATACAAACTGATCCTCTCCTCTCTTCTCCCCCCAACACTATTCCCTGATATTCTGGGTGCGTTCTGATACGGATCGCTAAAGGTTCAATAGCTACTGCAAACAAGAGCGGGGAGAGAGGGCACCCCTGCCTAGTACCTCTACGGAGTTGAAAATAGGGGGACATTATACCATTGATCAAAATTTGTGCCCTCGGATCCTTATACAGGATTGTTATCCATTTAATGAAAGTCGGGCCAAAACCAAATCTCTGTAATGTTTCAAACAAATATGCCCACTCAACGGAATCGAAGGCCTTGGCCGCATCAAGGGATGCCATTGCCCAGTCCTCCTTCAGTGCCTCACCTATTTGAGCCAAAATTTGAACCTTTCATATATTGTCAGAAGTGGACCTCCCAGGCATGAAGCCCGCCTGGTCCGGGTGGATGATTTGTAATATCACCTTATTCAATCTATTTGCTAGTACCTTTGCAAGCAGCTTGTAATCTAGATTCAATAATGAAATAGGACGGTAAGAACTACATTCACAAGGGTCTTTGTCAGGCTTTAGTAACACTACAATCGTGGCATCATAGAAACTATCCGGGAGTTTACCCTCCCTCAGAGCGTGAGAATACATAGAGCATAGCGGGGAAATAAGCTGGTCAGAATAACAAAGGTATACCTCCAGTGGAACCCCGTCCGGACCCGATGCCTTACCCTTCGACATATCCCTCAATGCCTGTATAACCTCGTCTTCCGTAATGTCAACTTCTAGCATGTCCCTACCTGCCACATCCAACTGCAGAAAGTTAAAATCTTCCAAATATGATATACACTCGGACCACTCATACGTAGACTGGGAGGAGTATAAGTCCCTATAGAATTGAGTGAAGCGAGCAGCTATGCTGGGAGTATCAGTCAAGTCACGTCCCTGACCATCCTTAATCTTTAGTATTGCTGAGCTCTGAGAGCTGTGGTAAATTAAATGAGCCAGCAATTTGCTAGATTGGTTACCCAATTCAAAGTAGGTTTGCCGAGCAAAAAAATAGTTTCCTATCAGCTTTTTCTTGTAGCAATAATAAGTATCTGCGGCCCACCGTCAGCCATGAATGCTTGTTAGCCTCCGAGGGGTTCTCTATGTACTCGCCCTCCAGCGTTTTACATTGATGCGCCAACTGACCCTCTTCCTTTGCCGCCTCACGTTTTATGTAAGATATTGTAAATCGCAAGCACCCTCTCACATAGGCATTTAGGGTATCCCATAAAATATTTAAATTATCGCACGAGCTATTGGTGTCTTGGAAAACCTCTAATTGATCCGGTATGCGATCTTGCGGCCCTATCAGGGTGAGCCAGAATGGGTGAATTTTCCAGTTACCAGTTCTCACAGGCCCTGGGTGATTGAATCGCGCCACCACCGGAGAGTGGTCCGACACCTCCCTAGCTTCATAAGAGATATCCGTTACCATAGGAACCATTAGGGCATTCCCAAAGATGTAATCTATACGGGACAGGGAGTTTCTACCGAGAGAGTGACATGAGTATACCTTTGCATTCGGATACCTACACCTGAAGATATCTATCCAACCCATTTCTTCAAACAGCAAGCTCAACGATGTCGGACCCACCGGTGCAACGCCAGAGTCCACTTCCCCCCTGAATCTATCACATCTGGGATCCAAGACCATATTGAGGTCCCCCATACCCAACACCGTAGCCTCCGGATATGCGGCAGCAAATGCGGCGGCCTCATGTAAAATCTGTGCATTCGACAGGGGAGGAACATATAGACCCAGTAATACAAATGGTATAGTGTCGATGTAAGCATGTATAAACACATATCTTCCTTGCTTATCCACTTTAAGTTTGACCACTTCCTACCTTA
The DNA here is from genome assembly GCF_050947455.1 of Rhinoderma darwinii. NCBI lineage: Eukaryota > Metazoa > Chordata > Amphibia > Anura > Rhinodermatidae > Rhinoderma > Rhinoderma darwinii. Next base: position 217,958,631 of record NC_134688.1, on the reverse strand, counting down.
GAGATTTATGAACTAATACAGAGACCCCCCGGGAATAGAACGTATGAAAGGAGTGCGAAGACCATTGGATCCAAGGTCTACGCAATAATGTCATTTTTTCTGGGACTAAATCTGTCTCTTGCAGACATATTATAGATGGATTGAATTTACGGATACATGCAAAAATGGCCGCCCTCTTCCGCGGGGTGCCCAACCCCCGTACGTTCCAAGACATGATCGGTATGGACGCCATCAGTGGACCTGGAAGCTAAGTCTACATCGGAGGGAAGTTGTCTCCCGGCTCCTGCATAATACTAACATATGTTCTCTAGTGAAATTTACCACACCTCGTTGTACTATATGATCTCTTAGACATTTGCATTCATAAATGAGTATAATTCCGCCTACATACGGCATTGAAAACATGAACGACAGAACTAACATATAAACAGTGAACTGTATCGGCAATGCAAGATGACACATAGGCCATTGCCGAAACATGCCCTCCTCGTGGCACTAAAGAGTAGCGGGGAAGGCCCAACTCACACTTATATTTATCAAATGAGTTGCAAAATGACTAGAAAATATAGTCAAGACATTGACAAGGTTAGAAATTATGATTTTTATTTGAAATAAAAATTTTCTCCTTCAAACTTTGCTTTCGTCAAAGAATGCTCCATTTGCAGCAATTACATCATTGCAGACCTTTGGCATTCTAGCTGTTAATTTGCTGAGGTAATCGGGAGAAATTTCACCCCATGCTTCCAGAAGCCCCTCCCACAAGTTGGATTGGCTTGTTGGCACTTCTTGCGTACCATACGGTCAAGCTGCTCCCACAACAGCTCTATGGGTTTGAGATCTGGTGACTGCGCTGGCCACTCCATTACAGATAGAATACCAGCTGCCTGCTTCTTCCCTAAATAGTTCTTGCATAATTTGGAGGTGTGCTTTGGGTCATTGTCTTGTTGTAGGATGAAATTGGCTCCAATCAAGCGCTGTCCACAGGGTATGGCATGGCGTGGCAAAATGGAGTGATAGCCTTCCTTATTCAAAATCCCTTTTACCTTGTACAAATCTCCCACTTTACCAGCACCAAAGCAACCCCAGACCATCACATTACCATCCACCAGGCTTGACAGATGGCGTCCAGCATCTTTTCAGTTGTTCTGCGTCTCACAAATGTTCTTCTGTGTGATCCAAACACCTCAAACTTCGATTCGTCTGTCCATAACACTTTTTTCCAATCTTCCTCTGTTCAATGTCTGTGTGCTTTTGCCCATATTAATCTTTTCCTTTTATTAGCCAGTCTCAGATATGGCTTTTTCTTTGCCACTCTGCCCTGAAGGCCAGCATCCCGGAGTCGCCTCTTCACTGTAGACGTTGACACTGGCGTTTTGCGGGTACTATTTAATGAAGCTGCCAGTTGAGGACCTGTGAGGCATCTATTTCTCAAACTAGAGACTCTAATGTACTTGTCTTGTTGCTCAGTTGTGCAGCGGGGCCTCCCACTTCTCTTTCTACTCTGGTTAGAGCCTGTTTGTGCTGTCCTCTGAAGGGAGTAGTACACACCGTTGTAGGAAATCTTCAGTTTCTTGCCAATTTCTCGCATGGAATAGCCTTCATTTCTAAGAACAAGAATAGACTGTCGAGTTTCACATGAAAGCTCTCTTTTTCTAGCCATTTTGAGAGTTTAACCGAACCCACAAATGTAATGCTCCAGATTCTCAACTAGCTCAAAGGAAGGTCAGTTTTATAGCTCCTCTAAACAGCAAACCTGTTTACAGCGGTGCTAACATAATTGCACAAGGGTTTTCAAGTGTTTTCTAATCATTCATTAGCCTTCTAACACAGTTAGAAAACACAATGTACAATCTAAGTGGCCCTAAACTTTTGAACGGTAGTGTATGTCAATATTGTTTTGTGGGGTTCCTAGCGGTCAGACCCCCACTAATCCTTATAATGTTGGGCATGTGTCTATCATTTGCTCAGGAGAGGAGATCACACATGGGAAATATGGAGAAAGGCAAGTGCGTTCACTGCTATCTTCAAATACCAATCTATCTTTATCTTTATCTATGTAAAAGTTATTGCACAATGCAGCCTTCCTCACAAATCCAACTTCACATCAGGACAATGTTTTATATGTATTGAAAGCTTCACCATTGACAACAGATGAACATAACAGCACGAAGAAAGTGAGAGGTTGAACTTGGTAGAATGTTCTTTCTCAAGCTAACAGAAGGTGAACTTTTTCTAGTATGTGCACTTCACTAGTTGGTAACTGATAGATCATTCACTCATTTTAAGAGCAATAAACTTGTTGTTTCACATCTGGTATGTTTGTGTTAAGTTCCATGGAGCTGTGTAAGATGACATAGTGTTGAGATTTACCATATGCTCCCTACTTGCAATGTACCAGTATGAATGAGAAATTGTAAAAGGTGTCACTCAAACATGTCACATTGATCTCCTAATGACTTAAGCAATAGTATAAGCCTAGTGCAACATATTTTCTTCCCAAAAGCTAAACTAGCATGTTTTCACAAATGGTGCAAGACTATTGCAAAGACTAGGCAGCTTAAAGAGTATGTCCACTTTGGCAACCAGTTTTAATGCTTTTGATTAACCCCTTCCCGCCTACCCAATGTAAATTAAGCTAGTGGCACAATCCCCCTGCCAGAAGCCCATTAATTCACCTGCTGGCTTTGATGGCACTGTGCATTCCTGTATGCAGTGATCACACGGACAGCCCGATCCTTTACTGTGACAGGGAACTGTCACTAACACCCCCTAAACAAAGTGCTCTTATTGACAGCTATGTTCCCAAATGCAGATGCCCTGCTTCTGCATTCAGGCGGTGGCTAGGAAACCCTGTGATGTCATTAATGACATCACAGGGCCCATCTGTGCAGTGGTCCAGTGGGTTCTCAGTGGCATGCAGAGAATAAGCAATCTGTGTCTTCTCTGCATGTCTGTATATACAGATCACTGGTAACAGTGATCTAATGGACTGTTAGGCTTCGTTCACATATGTGCTAGGGTCCTGTTCCGACGTTCCGTCAGAGCTTTCCGTCGGAACGGGATCCTGACTGACACAAATGGAAACCAAAGATTTCCTTTTCCATCACCATTGATTTCAATGGTGACGGATCCGGTCTCAATGGTTTCCTTTTGTCTCAGTTGTGCAAGGCTTCCGTAGTTTTGACGGAATCAATAGCGTAGTCGACTATGCTATTGATTCCGGCAAAACGACGGGACCCTTTTCACAACTGAGTCAAACGGAAACCATTGGGATCGGATCCGTCCGGTCACCATTGAAATCACCTTTGGTTTCCGTTTGTGTCAGTCAGGGTCCCGTTCCAATAGAAGGTCGGAACGGAACCCTGGCGCATATGTGAACGAAGCCTTATCCTTAATTTGTATATCGGGTCTGTGTATACACAGATCATGTATTCCCTGCTACCCTGTCCCCCCAAATAAAAATAAAATAAAATAGTAAAATGTAAAACTAAAATAAATGAAATATAAATAAAATGAGAAAAAATAATAATACAATGAAAAAAGTTTACACTTCTGCAAACCTGCATACACCAATATTAGACATTCTACATGACATGAACGCATTTTGCATGGGTGTCAGGTGCTATGGTTTAAATACATTTCTGTCACGCAAAAACAAACAATAATTACCCCTGGGCACAATTTTTTTTCCTGTTCCACCCTGGCCCAATCTGCTTTTGCACCTTCACTAAATACAATTCTGTACTTGGATAATTATCATCCATGTACAAAAGCTGCATATAAATTTAAGGGAGGGAGATACATATACAACTAAAATAGAGTCTTTGTTCTCTATTCTATAGCGACGTCATAAGTTAAACAATGTACCCCGCTATGCACTCGAGAATTAAAGGATTAATTTGTAGGGCAAATATTAGTCATTGAGCAAGCTACCTTAAAACAGGACATTCAAATAATAAATAATAAGAACCCGATGAAATTCTTAACTTTAATGGGTACTGTTGTGCTTCCATCAAGGTTTTCTCCATTTTATAAAAAAAACAACCTTATTTTTCCAGTATTTCGGACTGGATATATGATGAGTGTAGCGTCCATGGCCACGGGCCGTCGGGTTTACTCACCTCCCGACGCCCGCAGCCATGGATCCGTGAGCGCTGGTCCCCATCTCCTTCCTAGGAGACGCCAGCGCTCACTTCCGCTCCGGTCTGCTGTGTCCCATAGGGTGCACGCGCACGCTCGTGCCCGCTCTTAAAGGGTCAGCGCGCGCACCTGTAAAACAATCATCATTATCAACCACATGATTTCCTGGTCTTTAAGAAGGCCCCAGCCCTTCTGATCCTTGCCTGAGCGTTGTTAGATTATCCCAAGTCTGTCTTGCAAATGGTCCCTTAGTGTTTCCCGTTCCAATTGTTACCCGTGCCCTGTTACCTATTCCTGTATCCCGTGCTGTTCTGTTCCTGTGCCTACTAGTTACATAGTTACATAGTTACATAGTTACATAGTTAGTACGGCTGAAAAAAGACACATGTCCATCAAGTTCAACCAAGGGACGGGAAAAAGGGAAGGAAAAATTTCTATACATAGGAGCTAATACGTTTTTGTTCTAGGAAATTATCTAAGCCTTTTTTAAAGCCATCTACTGTCCCTGCTGTGACCAGCTCCTGTGGTAGGCTATTCCATAGATTCACAGTTCTCACAGTAAAGAAGGCTTGTCGCCTCTGCAGGTTGAACCTTTTTTTCTCCAGACGGAGGGAGTGCCCCCTTGTTTTTTGAGGGGGTTTTACATGGAACAGGATTTCACCATATTTTTTGTATGTGCCATTAATATATTTATATAAGTTAATCATGTCCCCCCTTAGTCGTCTTTTTTCAAGACTAAATAGGTTTAATTCTTTTAATCTTTCCTCATAACTTAAATTCTCCATGCCCCTAATTAGCTTCGTTGCTCTTCTTTGTATTTTTTCCAACTCCAGGGCATCCTTTCTATGAACTGGAGCCCAGAACTGAACTGCATATTCTAGATGAGGCCTCACTAATGCTTTGTAAAGTGGCAATATTACATCCCTGTCCCGTGAGTCCATGCCTCTTTTAATACACGACAATATCCTGCTGGCCTTTGAAGCAGCTGATTGACACTGCATGCTGTTATTTAGTTTATGATTTACAAGTACACCCAGATCCTTCTCAACAAGTGAATCCGCCAGTGTAGCTCCCCCTAGGACATATGATGCATGCAGGTTGTTGGTACCCAGATGTATAACTTTACATTTATCTACATTAAACTTCATCTGCCAAGTGGACGCCCAAACACTTAGATTGTTTAAATCCGCTTGCAATTCATGAACATCTTCCATAGACTGAACTATATTACATAGCTTGGTGTCATCTGCAAAAATAGAAATAGTGCTATTAATCCCATCCTCTATATCATTAATAAATAAGTTGAATAATAGTGGTCCCAGCACTGAACCCTGGGGTACACCACTTATTACCGGGGACCATTCAGAGTAGGAATCATTGACCACAACTCTCTGGATACGGTCCTTGAGCCAATTCTCAATCCAATTACAAACTATATTTTCTAAACCTATAGTCCTTAATTTACCCATTAGGCGTCTATGGGGGACAGTGTCAAATGCCTTTGCAAAGTCCAAAAACACTAAATCCACAGCGGCCCCTCTGTCTAGGCTTCTGCTTACCTCTTCATAAAAACAGATTAGGTTAGTTTGACAACTTCTGTCCTTAGTAAAACCGTGCTGGCTGTCACTTATAATACTATTTTTTGTCACATAATCCTGTATATAGTCCCTCAATAGCCCCTCAAACATTTTCCCCACGATGGATGTTAAGCTTACTGGTCTATAATTACCCGGGGAAGACCTAGAGCCCTTTTTGAAAATAGGCACCACATTTGCCCTGCGCCAGTCCCTTGGCACTATACCAGTCACTAGAGATTCTCTGAATATTATGAAAAGGGGGACAGAAATAACTGAACTAAGCTCTTTAAGAATTCTAGGGTGAAACACATCTGGTCCCGGGGCCTTGTGCACATTTATTTTATTTAATTTAGCATGGACCATATCTACATTCATCCAATTCAGTATATCAACTGATATATTAACAGCACTGGCACCGGCTACATCAGCTGCTCTTTCTTCAGTTGTATATACAGAGCTAAAGAACCCATTTAGTAACTCTGCCTTCTCTTGATCCCCTGTGACCAACTCCCCATTACCATTATCTAGGGGTCCTACATGTTCAGACCTTGGCTTTTTAGCATTTATATACTTGAAGAATTTTTGGGGATTTGTTTTACTATCCTTGGCCACCTGCCTTTCATTTTGTATTTTTGCTAATTTTATTACCTTTTTACAGATTTTATTAAGCTCTTTATATTTTACAAAGGCTGCAGATGTACCCTCAGATTTGTATTTTTTAAATGCCCTTTTTTTGTCATGTATTGCCCCTTTCACAGAAGGTGTAAGCCATGTGGGATTTAATTTGAGTCGTTTATACTTGTTACCTATAGGAATAAATTTTGCACTATAATAACTCAAAGTAGATTTGAAAATCTCCCATTTATCATTTGTCCCATTATATGACATTAGTTCTTCCCAGTCTATACCCTGAATTGCAGCCCTCATCATGGGGAATTTGGCTTTCTTAAAATTAAATGTTTTTGCCCTCCCAGCCTGCGTTTGTTTTTTACAGTATAGGTAAAATGTAACTATATTGTGATCACTGTTACCGAGGGTTTCACGAACATTGACATTCCCAACAAGATCTGCATTATTAGAAATGACCAGATCCAACAGAGCTTCACCTCTAGTCGGGTCTTCCACAAACTGGCCCATAAAATTTTCCTGCAACAGGTTGAGGAAATGTCTCCCCTTTGCAGTTGAAGCTGAACCATGACACCAATTAATATCCCGGAAATTAAAATCTCCCATTATCACTACAGTACCCGCCTGTGCAGCCCGCTCCATCTGTTTATATAGCTGACCTTCCATCTCCTCAGTTATATTGGCGGGGTCTATAGATTACACCAAAAGTAATTTTTTCAGTGTTTACCTCCCTTTCTAGTTCCACCCACAAGGTTTCAACCTCCTCACAATCTTCACCCACTATTGTCTCTTTCACACTCGCCTTCATATCTTTTCTCACATACAGACATACACCTCCGCCTTTCCTATTTGTCCTGTCTTTCCGAAACAGTGTAAAACCCTGTAGATTTACAGCCCAGTCATGTGAAGAGTCCAGCCATGTTTCAGCAACACCAACTATATCTATATTTTCAGTATCAAGGCCTCCAGCTCCCTCATTTTGCTTGCTAGACTTCTGGCATTTGTGAACATACACTTTAACTTGCCTGTCAGTTTTTCACTTTTATTATCAGAAATGTGATTTGACATTATTTGGGAATTTTTATTTACACTGCCGTTCTGTAACGAAAGGATCTCCTTATCTTGTTGCCTAGTCCTCTCCCCACATTCTGTTTCTCCCCCCACCAATATAGTCTGACCCCTCTCTAACCTGGCTACTCCTTTTTTTTCTACATTGACCTCCCTCCTCAGCCCTAGTTTAAATACTCCACCACCCCAGATAGAATTCTCTCCCCCAGCACAGCGGACCCCCTTCCATTTAGGTGCAAATCATCTGCAGAATACAGTTTGTACCCCAATGAAAAGTCAGCCCAGTGCTCTAGGAACCCAAAGCCTTCTCCTCTACACCAAGACTTAAGCCATGCATTTAACTCCCTGAGTTCCCGCTGTCTTTCCTGTGATGCGCATGGCACAGGCAGTATTCCTGAGAATACAACCTTGGAGGTCCTTCCCTTCAGCTTGTAGCCTAGTTCTTTAAAATTATTCTTAAGGTTCCTCCACCTACCATTTATTCTGTCGTTGGTACCGACATGGACCACGACAGCTGGATCATCACCAGCCCCTCCCAGAAATTTGTCCACCCGTTCCACCACATGCCGAACCCTGGCACCAGGGAGACAGCAAACCATTCGGTTGAGGTGGTCTTGGAGACAAATTATTCTATCCGTCTTCCTGATTATAGAATCCCCTACGACTATCAATTGTCTTGGCTTACCTGCATTACCATCCCGCCGACTACTAGATGGGCTGTTCTCCCGGCTGTTAGGGAGATCAGTATCCACTAGTGCTGCCATTTCTGAGACCGACACCCTCGCATCATCACCCAACTTGGCAATTTTGGTTGGAATGTCAGAAACCGGATCGGCCTTCCTTTTCTTTGACCCCTTTCTACTGCCCCTAACTACATTAACCCAGATACTTACCTGATCCTGCTCACCCATGTCTTCACCCTCCAGTTCTAACCCACTAACTGCGTGCTCCGTGAGCAGCATGCTCCGCTCAAGATTGTCTATCCTCCTCAGTGTTGTATTTTGCTCCTCCAGATCTCTAATACGAGCTTCCAGGTGACCAACATGCTCACATCTGCCACAGAGGTATTCACCCTGGAACTCCGGCTCCAGTCGTGCATACATATGGCAAACTGTGCACTGAAGAAAACCTCCAATCTTGCTATCCATTATCCCAGTTACAAAAAAAACAGCGAACAGTTGTTAATGTAAAAGGAAAAAGAAGAAGAGTACTTACTGGGGCTTAACTCCTCTTTTCAACTCCGGTTTTTGGAACTCCACTTGATATACAAACCACTTGTTTTTTCATGCCCAAAGAGCAGGCTCCACAGAGTACTGAGGCCTGATTTATACCACCTGGGACCAGCTAACCCCTCCCCCTCGTCAGCTGCTCAGCAGGAAGTAAGCTGCAAAGAAAAAATGGTTTTAAATTATGTCACTTTTGCAAACTTTTTAGCAAGCAAGCAATCAATACATATATCACATACAATGGCCCCCCACTTTGTCACACACAACACAGTAAGTCAATCGGGTTTTTGGAACTCCACTTGATATACAAACCACTTGTTTTTTCAAGCCCAAAGAGCAGTGTTAGTGTTAGAGTCGTGTCTACTGCACCTGCTGTCGTTTGCCTCGTCCAATGTCTTCCGCCACGTCCAGTGTCTTCCGCCACGTCCAGTGTCTTCCACCACATCCAGTGTCTTCTGCCACATCTGATACTGCCCACCAAGTCTGGCGCTACCTGCTGCACCGACCTCCATCCGTGCTGAAGCCGCAGCCACTGTCTGGACTAGTTCAGGTATCCAAGTTTTACGAACTGCTATAGACTTTTGTATAGACTGTGACCTGGTCAGCTGCCTCTCCGCTATGGCGGAGAGGCCTAGTGGGTCCACATACCCTGTGACCGGGACAGTACTCTCAGGCCATGGAACCCACTGCCCAGCCCAAAACCGCAGTCCAGAAGATACAGACGGAGATGCATGACCTACGCACATGTCAGGATCAACTCCTTGAGGCTGTGAATTCTATCTTGGTCCGTCTGGATCTACTCACTGTTCCACCTCCGGTTCTTCCTCCTGAGGCTGTTGCTGTGCCACTGCCCGTTGTTCCTCCTGTTTGTTCCGGATTCACTTTTCCTCAGCCTCTTCCTTCTCGCTATAATGGTGATCCCAGAGCATGTAGAGGATTTATTATTCAATGCACGGTTCATTTTAGGCTACGGGCTCATCTCTTCCCCTCTGAGGAGGCAAAGGTAGCATTTATCATCTCCCTTCTTGCTGGCAAGGCCCTCGCATGGGCGAACCCAATCTTGGAGCAACAAGGACCTGTATCCTCGGACCTAGCCTTGTTCCTGCAGTCCTTTCGTGCTGTGTTCGAGGAGCCGGGTCGAACATCCTCTGCCGCAGTTACTCTAGAGGGTTCCACAGTAGGGGAGTATGCTATCTCCTTCCGTACTCTGGCAGCCAAGCTGGCATTGAACAATGAGGCACTGGTGGCGACTTCTGGCAGGGACTGTCCTCTCACATCAAGGACGAACTGGCAGCCCGCAACCTTCCTTCTACCTTGGATGCCCTCATCCTGTTAGCCACCCGGGTTGATATGAGAATCCGGGAGCGCACTCAAGAGGTTTGACAGGAGAGCCGGGTCCACAGACCAGCACCCTCGGTCCAGAGACCACTATTGCCTTCCCCTAGTGCGCTACCTGAAGAACGCATGCAGGTAGACAGAGTCTGGTTGTCTGAACAGGAGAAGCAGCGCAGATGCTCCTCTGGACTATGTATGTATTGTGGCCTTAAGGGTCATTTTGTGTGCCAATGCCCACAGAAACCGCGAAACTCCAGTACCTAGGGTTGGTTGGAGAGGCAACAATAGGTGGGACGTCTCCGAATGTTAAAACCTCTCCCAAATTATTGATTCCTGTGGCCATCGTTTCAGGAGGGACGTCACATCCCTCCTCCACCTATCTTGACTCCTGAGCGGCTGCTAATTTTATCCAGCAGGATCTAGTGGATCGTTTACATCTACCCACAGTTCTTCTGGAGAGACCCCTGGCTGTTGCCTCTGTGAATGGTCTACCATTGCCCGATCCGATTGTGTTCATCACGGAGCCGTTGACACTACAGGTCGGAGCTCATCACTCGGAGCAGATCGCCTTCCTTGTACTCCCTAAGGCTATCAATCCTATCCTGCTGGGTCTGCCATGGCTTCGCCTACACGCCCCGGTTCTTGACTGGCGTTCCGGAGAAGTTCTTCAATTGGGTTCCAGATGCCATAGCCATTGCCTGTCACAAGTCCGTCCTGTTATGCCCACTCTGCCTCAGTCACTCTCCGGTCTACCATCTCAGTATGCCAGTTTTGCGGATGTCTTCTGCAAGCGAGAGGCTGAGACGTTGCCGCCACATCGGATTTATGACTGTCCCATTGAACTGGTTCCAAATGCTTCTCTTCCCCGTGGACGGGTATATCCTCTCTCCTTGCCAGAGACTTTATCTATGTCAGCCTATATCAAGGAGAATTTGGAGAGGGGTTTTATACGAAAATCTTCCTCCCCAGCTGGGGCCAGCTTCTTCTTCGTTAAGAAGAGAGATGGATCTCTTCGACCCTGCATTGACTACCGTGGTATCAACCAAATCACGGTCAAGAACAAATACCCGTTGCCACTTATATCCGAGCTGTTTGATCGAATATGAGGAGCCCAAAATTTTTCAAAATCTAGACCTGCAGGGGGCTTATAACCTAATCCGGATTCGCCGGGGTGACGAATGGAAGACTGCATTTAACACCCGTTATGGGCACTACGAATACCTAGTGATGCCCTTCGGACTGTGTAACGCTCCCGCAGTATTTCAAGAATTCATCAATGATATTTTCCGAAATCTCCTCTATATGTGTGTTGTAGTTTATCTCGATGATATTTTGATTTTCTCCCCAGATCTGATGACTGCGACTAAGAGAGTTGGAGAAGTGCGTCTTTGAAAAGAGGTCTTTACCCTTCCTGGGCTACATCATCTCGGATAAAGGTCTTAAGATGGATCCTGAGAAACTAAAGTCTGTCATGGAATGGCCACGTCCTCAAGGCCTAAGGGCCATACAGCGGTTCCTGGGATTCGCCAATTTCTACTGGCATTTTGTTCCAAACTTTTCATCTCTGATGGCTCCCATCTCTACCCTTACCAAGAAGGTATATCCTATAGATGAGGTCAATTAGCACAACATAATTATGAGAAGATACAAAATATATTTTATTGTTGAACATGTACAGGACAAAACGAATTTAAAAATGAAGCATACAATGCAACATCGTGGTTTCTAGCAGGGCAGGAAACGTGGATATACAGAAAGTGTATAAATGTGAACTTATTTCGCCAAAACGCGCGTCAGGTTGGTGTCTCCACGGCGCAGGAACAATACTATGTGTAAGTTACGTCATTTACACCAATTAAGCATATAGGTCTGGCTTTGTCTCTTCGTTCACATCATTACCCTCCTGTTGAGGATTTATAATACGTTGCATTGAGGCATAATCCCTCTTGAGTCAGTTCTGCTTTCATGCATGGGCACATTTGTCCACCACTCTTACTGCATGCATTTGCTGCTATTTTGATGGAAGTTCACATTTATACACTTTCTGTATATCCATATGTTTCCTACCCTGCTAGACACCACGATGTTGCATTGTATGCTTCATTTTTAAATTCGTTTTGTCCTGTACATGTTCAACAATAAAATATATTTTGTATCTTCTTATAATTATGTTGTGCTAATTGACCTCATCTATAGGATATATCTTGTATATAAAAGGTCAGTGCACCAAGTCTCTAATTGGTTTCACGTCGAATCCTTTTTGACTGATAGTCATAGGATTCCCCCATGGATGTACAAATAGGTTACCTTACCAAGAAGGGTGGGAAGACCAAGGTATGGACTCCAGAGGCAGAGTCTGCATTCATTAGCTTCAAGAAAGCCTTCACTTCAGCTTCGATCCTTCATCATCCTGACGTATCTCGGCAGTTCTCATTGGACGTGGACGCTTCCTCTGTTGGTGCAGGTGCACTTCTGTTCCAGAGGAGCTCCAAAGGAAAGGCAGTAGTATGTGGCTACTACTCAAGACTTTTTTCTTCTGCTGAGCGCAATTACTCTATAGGAGATCGGGAGCTACTGGCCATCAAATTCGCTCTGGAGGAGTGGAGACATCTTCTAGAGGGCGCAGTTCACCCCATCTTGGTCTACACCGACCACAAGAACCTTACCTATCTTCAGTCCGCTCAATGACTAAATCCCCCTCAAGCCAGGTGGTCGCTGTTCTTCACCCGTTTCCAATTTGTGCTCCACTACCGTCCCGCTGACAAGAATGTGAGGAGCGATGCCCTATTCAGATCGTTTGAGACAGAAGACACGGTGGAGCCCCTTCAGACTATCATAGACCCATCCTGCATTGTCACTGCCTATCCTCTGCAGGTTAGAGACATCTCTCCGGAGAGGACTTTTGTTCGGTTGGCAGACAGGAGAAGAATTCTCCGCTGGGGACACAGTTCTAAACTGGCTGGGCACGCTGTTGTCCGTAAAACCCGAGACCTGATTGCTCGTCACTTCTGGTGGCCCACGCTACCTAAAGATGTTCTGGACTTTGTCTCTTCTTGCACGGTGTGTGCTTCTAACAAAGTTACTCACTCCAAGCCTGCTGGCCTGCTTCAACCTCTGCCTGTACCCAATGCCCCCTGGCAGCACATTGCGATGAACTTTGTCACAGACCTTCCCCCCTCAGCAGGATGCAACACTGTCTGGGTGGTGGTGGACCAGTTCCCTAAGATGGCACATTTTATCCCGCTGACCGGCCTACCTTCTGCTCCCCGACTGGCGAGTCTCTTCATTCAACACATCTTTCACTTGCATGGCTTGCCTCTTCACATTGTGTCTGACCAGGGAGTTTAGTTTACCTCAAAGTTCTGGAGAGCCCTCTGTAAACTCCTGGATGTGAGATTGGACATTTCCTCAGCCTATCACCCCCAGTCCAATGGGCAAGTTGAGAGGATCAACCAGATCATGGAGAATTAACTCCGCCACTTCATCTCTTTACAGCACGATAACTGGGTACAACTTCTTCCATGGGCTGAGTTCTCGTACAACAACCACACAAGTGAATCCACCACTTCCACTCCATTTCACATTGTGTACAGTCAACATCCTAGAGTCCCTCTTCCAGTGTCGACTACTTCTCAGGTACCTGCTGCTGTCTCTGCATATGGGGACTTTCTGCAAATCTGGCAACAGACCCGGTCCCCTATTTTGCTGGCAGTCGATCGCATGAAGCGAAAGGCAGATACAAATAGAAAAGAGCCACCTCAGTATCTTCCGGGTACCAAAGTCTGGCTTTCCTCTCGGAACATTCGTTTGAAGGTACCTTCATACAAGTTTGCTCCCAGGTTCCTTGGTCCTTTCGAAGTTCTGCAACAAATAAACCCTGTCTCCTATAAGCTGCGGCTGCCTCCTACCCTCAGAATCCCCAACTTCTTTCATGTGTCCCTCCTGAAACCAGTGGTCCTGAACTGCTACAGCAAGACTTCTAGTTTCACAGTTACTCCCAGCAGTTCTTCTGATGTGTTCGAGGTGAGGGAGATCCTGGACTTCAAAAGGGTAGGAGGAAGCACTTTCTATTTGGTGGACTGGAGAGGGTTTGGTTCTGAGGAGAGGTCCTGGGAGCCGGAAGAGAACCTCAGTGCCCCTGCACTTTTAAAAAAATTCCTCTCTCGCTCTGGCTCCAAGAAGAGGAGGCGTAAGAGGGGGGATACTGTAGCATCCATGGCCACGGGCCGTCAGGTTCACTCACCTCCCGACGCCCGCAGCTATGGATCCGTGAGTGCTGGTCCCCATCTCCTTCCTAGGAGACACCAGCACTTCCGCTCCGGTCTGCTGTGTCCCGTACTGTGCACCTGTAAAACAATCATCACTATCAACCACATGATTTCCTGTTAGTTTATCCCAAGTCTGTCTTGCAAATGGTCCCTTAGTGTTTCCCGTTCCAGTTGTTACCTCTGCCCTGTTACCTGTTCCTGTATCCTGTGCTGTTCTTGTTCCTGTGCCTACTAGTGTTGGAGTCATATCCTACTGCACCTGCTGTCGTTTGCCATGTCCAGTGTCTTCCGCCACGTCCACTGCCTTCCACCACGTCGTGTCTTCCGCCATGTCGTATAATGTCCGCCACGTCTGGCGCTACCTGCTGCACTGACCTCCATCCGTGCTGAAGCCGCAGCCACTGTCTGGACTAGTTCAGGTACCCAAGTATTACGAACTGCTAGAGACTTTTGTATAGACTGTGACCTGGTCAGCTGCCTCTCCGCTACGGCGGAGCGGCCTAGTGGGTCCACATACCCTGTGACCGTGACAATGAGCTTAGATCAAATAAGCTAGACATGCAAAATAATTTTGTACTCTATGAAAAAAAAAAATTTTATACACTGTCACGCTTGGGGCCACAATGGGGTATTTTTGAGTCACAGGAGAAATCAGTTTTAGGCCAAAATGCATAGCTTCTAACGGACATCAAATTTGTTTGTATGCCCTGCTGAAGATACACTGGCCACAGACGTAAGGGTACGGTCGCACGGAGCGCGATTGACCTGGCCACGAGGCGGCAAACACCAGCGTCAACACTATGTTCGGCAAGGCTGTGAAAAAGCCTGTTAATGGCTGTGTGTTCTTGCGGGTAAAACAGCACTTTACCAGCAACAACGTGCAACTATTAACAGACTATTTGACAGCCGCACCGAACATAGTGCCAGTGCGGTTGTTGGCAGCATCGCCAACATTAATTGTTATATCACCATTGTTCACATTAATTGTTACATCTGTGATAGCAAAACAATCAGTAAAGTCAATTGAGTTATTAGGAAAACTTATTGCATGATTGATCATTAGGCCAGGGCCACACTTTGATTTTTTGTAGCGCTACTGATTCATTTTAAATATTGAGTGACAGCTGCAGTGTAAGATTACATGCAACTCAATGTACTTGTATGGACTACAGCTGTAGCTCAATAGCTAAAATAAATCAGTTGTGCTACAAAAAGTCTAGGTGTAGCCCTGGACTTATCCTGTAATTATGACATTTATGTAGCAATCTGATGAGACAACAGAGCATGCTGAGCAGGTTTGAGGCCAGTTATATACATGGCTACAATTACTTTCTCCCACATCAAATATATTATTATTTTTAAGACAATTTTTGTATTATATTTTATTTGGTTTTGAGCTTTATTTTGAATATTCTTCTCAAGGTCCATTTTTTATTATAATTTTTACATGATAATTTGTAATATACGGAATTAAAGTAGTTTTCAAAACTGGGCCAACTATGTCTTCAAAAAATAAAATATGAAATTGTCAGAGCGACAGAATAGATACTGTAGAGACAGAAGATTCAGGTGTTCACACATCCGGATAGAGGACCAAATATTATCACTAATTCATGACATTCATTTCAGAATATACTTCGATGATGTGACACATTAGGGATACTATATATTTAATCATCACACATAAATGTACACAAACACTTAAGGCGGTTTTACACAGGACGATTATCAGGCAGACGAGCGTTAATATAACGCTCGTTGCTGATAATTGCCCTGTGTTAACCTTGGAGCAATCAGCAGATGAACGAGCAAACACCAAGCGAGCACAGATTAACGATGTCTCGTTGATCGGCGCTAACTGCACTGGCCGAGTGTCGGCCAGCATAAAAGGGCCTTTACTGTGAACATCTTATACTCCTCAGCTGTGAGACTACGCAATGGACATAGCCTGGAGTCATGCGGATAATGACTCTACTTGATTATGATTAGTTTACTTTGCATGGAATGGAATCAACCGAATATAAAAGTGATGCCACAGGAATAAATTCTGCTTATGTCAGTTTTATCTTAGCCTAGTATTCTGTCTACCTATATTTTCCAGGACAGGATAACCATTCCCCCCCCCCCCCCCCCCGCCCCCGGACAACAAGTATCCCACATTCTCCCAAGAAACCTGAGACCCTCTCCACTATAAACTAAGTTGCTTACATAGACCACTATCCTCACCAATAACCCAACACTCCTCTCCACTTGAATCCTCGAAAACCTACCTATGCTCCTCGGAGTGTATTCCCTCTCTCCCACTGGAATCCAGTAAATATTACTGCCTCTCCTCCAATGGTAAAAAGGGAATATTACTCACCCATGTGGCGCAAGGGAATATAACAAAGCAGACAGTAAATGTAGCATTGATTCTCAAGAATTATGTGTTGCATATGCCTGTAAACCACATCTGTTGTGTAAAAGTTTATTATCAGACAATAGACTGGTTGGGCACTTGACACTCCTAAAGGCCCTTTTACACCGGCCGACACTCGGCCAGTGCAGCGAACGCCAATCAACAAAACACTGTTGATCGGCGCTCATTTGCTCCTGTCACACAGAGCTATGGATGGGGACGAGCGGTAGTTACTCCGATCGATTATCCCCATACATTATTATCATGTCGGCAGCGCGTCTCCCTGTTTACACAGGGAGATGTGCTGGCTGCCGACAACCATAATCTTTTACTTTTTTAAAACGATACGATCAGCAGATGATTGAGCGTTTGCTCATTCATCTGCTGATCCTTCCCCTATTTACATAGGGCAATTATCGGCAACGAGCGCTATATTAACGCTCATCTGCCCGATAATCGTACTCTGTAAAACCCTCTTAAGTCAGAGAAAGAGCATGATTATTTCATACAGTATGTACACCGTATACTTGGCTGCCTTCACTTGTGGTTATTGGGTTGGTTGGGAGCCCAGGTATAGCTTGTATATTGAAACGCCTCTAGTCCGAGTAATCAGTAATTTAATCGCAAAAGGTTTTCTGTCTGCAGACTAGTAAGGCATACTGCTGCTTACTACAGAGCATAGGTCTTGTAGTCTGAAAGGTCCAGCAAAACATATCTATGTATTGACTGACAGAGAGGTCATTTACACATAAGGTGCAAAAATACCACAGTCTGGATTCATTATTCTGGTATTATTATTGTATAAAGCAGTGGTGGTTGCTGAAAGTGTTAAGAATATTGAAAAGGTCTAACAGTATATTTAGAGGTGTCACTTGATTGAAATTCAGCTTGAATAAAGACAGGCAGAAAATAACCATTGCCATGTGATGCTATGTGCCATTGTCTCACCTGAGAACATCAACAGTGCCTATCATAGTGTGAATAATTCATCATTAGATGGGTCTAAGTGATTGGCCTTTTAGTGTATGTGTATATATATATATATATATATATATATATATATATATATATATATACACTACCGTTCAAAAGTTTAGGGTCACTTAGAAATGTCCTTATTTTTTAAAGAAAAGCACAGTTTTTTTTCAATGAAGATAACATTAAATTAATCAGAAATACACTCTATCCATTGTTAATGTGGTAAATGACTATTCTAGCTGTAAACGTCTGGTTTTTAATGGAATATCTACATAGGTGTATAGAGGCCCATTTCCAGCAACCATCACTCCAGTGTTCTATTGGTACATTGTGTTTGCTAACTGTGTTAGAAGGCTAACGGATGATTAGAAAACACTTGAAACCCCTTGTGCAATTATGTTAGCACCGCTATAAACAGTTTTGCTGTTTAGAGGAGCCATAAAACTGACCTTCCTTTGAGCTAGTTGAGAATCTGGAGCATTACATTTGTGGGTTCAATTAAAGGGAATGTGTTGCCAGAAAAACATGTTTTTTTAAAAAAAAATTAAACATTTAGTGTGTGGGTGATTAAACATTGTTCAAATTTTTTTTATTTTTTTGCACGAGTCCAGGAAATATTATAAATTATTTCTAATTTATAATACTACCCATTTTTGGTCACTAGATGGAGCTGTTCCCAAAATTGCAGCATTGCAACGTTGGGTTAAAAGCCCTCGCTCTAGTGAGCTCTCAGCATCCCCCCCTCCTTTATCCTGGCTAGTGCCGGGATAAACGAGGGGTTTGAAAGGTTTAACCTCCTACACTGTGTGTCGCCATTTTTTGAGGTAACCCACAGTGTAGTAGGTTTACATACAGTAGTAAACACACACAAACACTAACATACATTGAAATCTCTTACCTGCTCCTGCCGCCGCGGCTCCCTCCGGCCCGTCCGTTCCCTTTGCTGCCGCTGTTCCATGTGCACAAGTCCGGAAGCCGCGACCGGAAGTAGTAATATTACTGTCCGGCCGCGACTTCCGGTCCACAGGAAAATGGCGCCGGACGGCGCCAATTTCGAATAGGACTGTGTGGGAGCGGCGCATGCGCAGTTCCCACACAGACGCCGTACACGGCAGTCAATGGGACGGGAGCCGTTCACAGTCCCTATGGGACTGTGGCTGCCGTATTCCATGTCTGTGTGTGTCGTTAATCGACACACACAGAAATGGAACAAAAAATGGCAGCCCCCATAGGGAAGAAAAAGTGTAAAAATAAGAAACAGTAAAACACAAACACACAAATGAAAATAAACGTTTATATTAAGGCACTAACATCTTTAACATATAAAAAAATTATTTGTGATGACACTGTTCCTTTAAACTCTCCAAATGGCTAGAAAAATAGAGCTTTCATGTGAAACTCGACAGTCTATTCTTGTTCTTAGAAATGAAGGCTATTCCATGCGAGACATTGCCAAGAAACTGCAGATTTCCTACAACGGTGTGTACTACTCCCTTCAGAGGACAGCACAAACAGGCTCTAACCAGAGTAGAAAGAGAAGTGGGAGGCCCCGCTGCACAACTGAGCAACAAGACAAGTACATTAGAGTCTCTAATTTGAGAAATAGACGCCTCACAGGTCCTCAACTGGCAGCTTCATTAAATAGTACCCGCAAAACGCCAGTGTCAACGTCTACAGTGAAGAGGCGACTCCGGGATGCTGGCCTTCAGGGCAGAGTGGCAAAGAAAAAGCCATATCTGAGAGTGGCTAATAAAAGGAAAAGATTAATATGGGCAAAAGCACACAGACATTGGACAGAGGAAGATTGGAAAAAAGTGTTATGGACAGACAAATCGAAGTTTGAGGTGTTTGGATCACACAGAAGAACATTTGTGAGACGCAGAACAACTGAAAAGATGCTGGAAGAGTGCCTGACGCCATCTGTCAAGCATGGTGGAGGTAATGTGATGGTCTGGGGTTGCTTTGGTGCTGGTAAAGTGGGAGATTTGTACAAGGTAAAAGGGATTTTGAATAAGGAAGGCTATCACTCCATTTTGCAACACCATGCCATACCCTGTGGACAGCGCTTGATTGGAGCCAATTTCATCCTACAACAGGACAATGACCCAAAGCACACCCCCAAATTATGCAAGATCTATTTAGGGAAGAAGCAGGCAGCTGGTATTCTATCTGTAATGGAGTGGCCAGCGCAGTCACCAGATCTCAACCCCATAGAGCTGTTGTGGGAGCAGCTTGACCGTATGGTACGCAAGAAGTGCCCATCAAGCCAATCCAACTTGTGGGAGGGGCTTCTGGAAGCATGGGGTGAAATTTCTCCTGATTACCGCAGCAAATTAACAGCTAGAATGCCAAAGGTCTGCAATGCTGTAATTGCTGCAAATGGAGCATTCTTTGACTAAAGCAAAGTTTGAAGGAGAAAATTATTATTTCAAATAAAAATCATTATTTCTAACCTTGTCAATGTCTTGACTATATTTTCTAGTCATTTTGCAACTCATTTGATAAATATAAGTGTGAGTTTTCATGGAAAACACAAAATTGTCTGGGTGACCCTAAACTTATGAACGGTAGTGTATATACACACACAAATTAATTTCTGTTGTCTGTTCTTTATGCACGGTCAAACGTCTGGACCATTCTGCAACAAATTTAGCACATAAGTAAATCACACGCTTCCGAAGGTTTAGAAGGGTTTCAGCTCTCTAGGACCCACCGTTCTCGACATGTTCACATAAGCAAATATGACACCACTGGTTTCCACATCAAGGACCTTCATATCACATCAGATGACCTGTATGAGCCAATAGAAGCTCACAGGTCCTTTATTCTTAGCCTCACTCACATACACACAGTTTTAGACCAGGTTTCCATAACAACCAAGTCATTTTTCTTTACTCGATGTGTTACTCGACGTAAACGAACTGTACCTATACTGGATTTTAGCATTCTCATGAATTGAAACCCTTTCATACCAGTCATGCCTCCAAAAAGGAAACCTGCACTTACGGGCGGATTGGGAACTTAATGAAGCTCTGTCACCAGTTTATAAGTGCCCTATCTTCTACCTAGGCGCTTTAATGTAGATAAGTAATGTGTTGTTTTTTGTTTTTTTTTTAAAAGTTTATTTTTGACAAAGTTATGAGCATTTTAAGTGTTATGCAAATATGTTCTTAATGCCCAAGTGGGCCTTTTTTATTACTCTTGACCAAGTGGGTGTTGTAAAGAGAAGTGTATGACGCTGACCAATTAGTGACCAATCAGCGTCATATACTTCTCTTCATTCATGTCCAGCTTAATCCACAGCACAGTGTGATCTCGTGATCAATACTCCGTAGGTTCCTTCACACAAGCGACAGGCGAATGACCGGACATCGCCTCCAGCCTGGCGTGCACCGTGCAGGTTAAATAATGATACATTGTAATAGTTCAGTCTTTTATGGATGCGGGAATACCAATTATGTTTATTTATTTATTTGTTTACAATGCTCTAGGGGGAAACGGGAAAAGGTTTATTTTTTTTACTTTTAATATTTATTTCTTTTTTACATTAAAAAAAAAACTTAATTGGACTAATTTTTACTTTTTTTATTAGTCCCCCTAGGGGACTTCAACCAGCGATCATTGGATCGCTTGCACTATATACTGCAATACTAAGGTATTGCAGTATATCGTCTTTCTGACAGGCCAGAGGTAGGGCTTAATAGGAGCACAAAGATGGCAGACCTGGGGCCTTCATTAGGGCCCCAGGTTGCCATAGCAACCATCGCCACCCCGCGATTGCATTGCGGGGTGCGTGATTAGCTGCTAGAGGGCGTCGGCCCCTCTTTCGAGTGATTTAAATGCCGCGGTCGCTATTTACCGCGGCATTTAACGAGTTAAATGAGCGGGATCATGCTCGAGCGCGATCCCACTCATTACTGTGAAGTTTCGGATGTAACATACAGCCAGCACCCGCATTATATGGAGCCATACGTCATACGTCAAATGTCGGGAAGGGGTTAAAGAGGTTCTGTCACCACATTATAAGTGCCCTATCTCCTACATAAGGAGATCGGCGCTATAATGTAGGTGACAGCAGTGCTTATTATTTTAAAAAACTATCTGTTTTCAGCACTTTATTAGCGATTTTAGATTTATGCTAATGAGTTGCTTAATGCCCAAGTGGGCGTGTTTTTACTTTAGACCAAGTGGGCGTTGTACAGAGGAGTGTATGACGCTGACCAATCAGCGTCATGCACTCCTCTCCATTCATTTAGTCAGCGCATAGGGATCATTTTAGATCGCTATGTGCTGTCTTATACTAACACATTAACGATACTGAAGTGTTTAGACAGTGAATAGACATTCCACGGGATGTCTATTCACAATCTCTACACTTCGTTACTGTTTCTATGGTAGTTACAGCAGAGCAAGCGTAATCTCGTTGTAACCTGTCATCTACAGCGTAATCTTGCGAGATTACGCTTGCTCTGCTGTAACTACCACAGAAAGGCTGGATTCACATGAGCATATTCCGTCCGTAATGGACGGAACGTATTTCGGCCGCAAGTCCCGGACCGACCACACTGCAGGGAGCCGGGCTCCTAGCATCATAGTCATGTGCGACGCTAGGAGTCCCTGCCTCGCTGCCAGACAACTGTCCCGTACTGTAATCATGTTTTCAGAACGGGACAGTAGTTCTACGGAGAGGCAGGGACTCCCAGCGTCGTACATAACTATGATGCTAGGAGCCCGGCTCCCTGCAGTGTGGTCGGTCCGGGACTTTCGGCCAAAATATGTTACGTCCATTACGGACGGAACATGCTCGTGTGAATCCAGCCAAACAGTAACGAAGTGCAGAGATCGTGAATAGACATCCCGTGGAATGTCTATTCACTGTCTAAACACTTCAGTATTGTTAATGTGTTAGTATAAAACAGCACATAGTGATCTAAAAGGATCCCTATGCGCTGACTAAATGAATGGAGAGGAGTGCATGACGCTGATGTGTATTCAGAATCCTGACACTTCTTAATCATTTCTGTGAGATTTCCAGCAAGGCTAGGAGAATCTTGCGAGATTACGCTGTAAACTGTCATTTAAAACTAGATCTCACAGAAAAGATTCAGAAGTGTCAATATTCCGAATACACATCACGTCCTGGCTGGAGGTAATGTATATTCATTGTCAGGACACTGCAGTAATGTTATAGTGTGTTTATGTGGCTGCACATTGCGATATAGCTGTATCGCTAGTGCTGTGTAAATTAACGGAGAGAAGTGTATGACGCTGACTGGTCAGCATCATACACTCCTCTGTACAACGCCCACTTGGTCTAAAGTAAAAACACGCCCACTTGGGCATTAAGCAACTCATTAGCATAAATCTAAAATCCCTAAAAAAAAATGGTGAAAACAGATCGTTTTTAAAAAAAAATAAAAAGCACTGCTGTCATCTACATTATAGCGCCGATCTCCTTATGTAGGAGATGGGGCACTTATAATGTGGTGACAGAGCCTCTTTAAAGAGGCCCTGGAAAAAAATGTAAAAGTGTCCCCCATGTTGTGGGTGGGTCCAAATTGGCAGCAGACGGGGCTAACCCAAGCTTTCACAATCGGTGGTGGTCCTAGTGGTGGGACCCCCATCGATCAGACAATTATCAACTATGCTGTTGATTATCGATGATTGTGGGAAACCCCTTTAATGATATGATTTACCTAAAATGGGTGGGAATCCTCTGAGGGATTACTGAGCTAGTAGGCAGCAGCCAGCCAGTATAGTGCATGGCTGAGAGAGGCACAGAAAAGGTGGGAATGCACCACTGTAGTAAGTGGTCCTTGCCTACTACAGTGGTGCATTCCTGCTCTGCTTCTCTTGTTATCAAGAATTAAAATGTATTTATTATATTCATTATGTCTCCACTGTTCCACGCCTCAGTAGTCCTTACCAATGGGAATTTTACTGCGAATGAGAGGCGCATTCTAACCGTGTCCCATCTAGGAGTACTGTTCTGCAGCGGCTTCTGTGACTGTGAAACATATGGGACGAAAATCAGTCATAATCGGTTTGATCAAATTTTAGTCTGTGTTTTGGTAGGCAAAATGGGAAAAAAAAACACATACACGGTAATACCAATTATGTGTAGTTCTTTTTTTTTTACCATAAAGGCATTTGGTTAGGCATTTGGTTAGGGACTTGAAGATGCCATAGTTTGATTGCGGTGTGTTGTGCCTGTCAGTGTAAAGCTGACAGGCATCCTATTGGGGCACTTAGACTAGAGCGCCGTAAAAATTAAGTGCTATAGCCTAAGGCCCTTTAACCCTTGAGTGACCAGCCTGGTTTGGCCTTAAAGGTGTACCTCCAGAGTAGGGCTGGGCGATTATGAACTTAATCAAAATCACGATTAATTGAACATGTAACTTCGATTATGATTAATGAACGATTATTTAAGCCACACCCCTTTTTCCATACCACGCCCCCTATTTGCATGCTACACCATGGAATTTATATTTATCGCCTGCTGTATACTACTGTATATAACATACCCCCTGACACTGCCCCATAGTGCTCACCACACAGTATAATACCCCATAGCTGCCCCAACACAGTAAAATGCCCCTGTAGCTGCCCTCCACACAGTATAATACTACTCCACATAACTGCCCTTCATAGTATAATGCCCCCTGTAACTGCCCTCCAGACAGTATAATGCCCCCATAACTGCCCTCCACACAGTATAATGCCCCCATAACTGCCCTCCACACAGTATAATGCCCCCATAACTGCCCTCCACACAGTTTAATGCCCCCATAGCTGCCCCACACACAGTATAATTCCTCTATAACTGCCCTCCACACATTATAATGCTCCTATAGCTGCCCTCCACACATTATAATTTCCCGTAGCTGCCCTCCACACAGTATAATGCCCCTATAGCTTCCATCCACACAGTATAATGCCCCCTATAGCTGCCCTCCACACAGAATAATGCCCTATGTTGCTGTCCTCCACACAGAACCATGTAAGCTATAGCTGCCCTCCACACAGAATAATGCCCCCTATAGCTGCCCTCCACACAGAATAATGCCCCATATAGCTCCCCTCCACAAAGTATAATGCCTGGGGAAAATAAAAATAATTGAAAATTTAGTTTTAGGTTATTTTTCGATTAATTGCCCAGCCCTACTCCAAAGTTACTGTCCCACCAGATCTGACATAGAGCGTGTAGAGTCCGTAACTGCACGCTGGGCAGTATAGTTGCTGAAGCAACCGTGCGTCTCCTTGTGAGTATCGTGCACAATAATAATTCATATAAAATAGTAATAATAATTAAAATAGGACCCGTGTGTGATATTCGCGGGGCATCGTACGGTTGTCTTGGTAACTGCACTGCCCAGCGTGCAGTTACGGCTCTCTATGCCCAATGTCAGATCGGGCGGAGGATAACTTTGGAGGGGCAATTTAATGACCCGCCAATTTTTTCATCGTCGCATTCAAAGAGCCATAACTTTTTTATATTTTTGTCAACATAGCTGTATGATCGCTTGTTTTTTGCAGTTATTTTTTAATGTAAATATTTTGACTTGCATATAGTTCATTGATTAACTTTTATTAACTTTTGGGGGTGAAATGGAGAGGAAAAAAACAGCAATTCCACAATTATTTTTTGCATTTTAAATATACACCGTTTACTGTGCGGCCCAAATAACATGTTACCTTTATTCTATGGTTCTATACGATTACGGCGATAGCAACTATGTATAGGTTTTTTCATGTTCTACTACTTTTGCACAATAAAAACCCTTTTAATATAAAATAATTTGTTTTTGCATTGTTGTGTTCAAGGAGCCATAACTTTTTATTTTTACTGTCGATGTAACGGTATGCAGGCTTGATATTTGCGGGATGAGATGTAGTTTTGATAAGTATCATTTTGGGATAAATGTAACTTGTTAATTAACTTTTATCACATTTTTTTGTGGAGGGGGGGTAGAAAAAAAAGCTATTTTAATGGATACGGGATACATGTGTGATAGCTGGGGGTCCGACCGATGGGACCCCCAGCAAAAAGGAGAATAGGGGACCGAAATTCCCCTGAAGTGCTCGATGAGAATGCAGCGCTGGTACGCATGAACGACATGCGCTCCATACATTTCTATAGGGCTGCCGAAGACAGCGGTCTCAGATGTCCCATAGAAATCAATGGAGCGCTGCTCCATTCTCATCGAGCCGTTAAGAGTGCTAATCTCATCATATCACATCACGTGATAATGAGTGGGCTTTCATGCATAATGCTGTTTTCAATTATGATCCAACCATAGTTTATGGCCAACTGGTAATAAAACTGCCAATGTTGTTAATCAACAGGCTCTGTCACCGTCATATGACTTCATTTCCTACCAGTTTAGCTGTTAGGTATTTGGGAAGTTAAAATTGAAATAAACAGTGTGTAACTGCTGGGGTATATAGGGCTACTAGCGATTTCCCCAGAAACCAAGAAAATATTAGGGCAGGGATTGGCCTCCTGGGCACCCTTGGAACAAATCCAATGAACACACAAACAGACCGTCACGTTTCACCAGGGCAGCGCTGGGTACTTTTTCTAGTATATATATATATATATATATATATATATACACATATACATATATATATGTATATATACATACAAATATATATACATATATATATATATATATATATATATATATATATATATATATATATATATATATATGTATATATATATATATATATATATAGATACCAGCATAGAACGTAGTAACGTCACCAGGACTTCAAGACGGATGAAAAACAGCGTGGATTTATTCACCTCAAGGAATAACAGCAACGTTTCGGTTCAACAGAAACCTTTCTCAAGCCAGCTGGCTTGAGAAAGGTTCCTGTTGAACCGAAACGTTGCTGTTATTCCTTGAGGTGAATAAATCTACCCTGTTTTTCATCCGTCTTGAAGTCCTGGTGCCGTTACTACGTTCTATGCTGGTATCTATCTAAAAAGAAGGGGAATTGATTCATCCCCTGGTGACGAGTACATGGCCTGATTTTCTTGATGTGTGGAGTGCTGTGTTTCTTTGCCCTTGGATTGTATATATATATATATATATATATATATATATATATATATACACTACCATTCAAAAGTTTGGGGTCACCCAGACAATTTTGTGTTTTCCATGAAAACTCACACTTATATTTATCAAATGAGTTGCAAAATGACTAGAAAATATAGTCTAGACATTGACAAGGTTAGAAATAATGATTTTTATTTGAAATAATAATTTTCTCCTTCAAACTTTGCTTTCGTCAAAGAATGCTCAATTTACTATTTAATTAAGCTGCCAGTCGAGGACCTGTGAGGCGTCTATTTCTCAAACTAGAGACTCTAATGTACTTGTGTAAAGGATCTGCCAGGCACAGCTTCGGGGTTAACTCCCATAGGTAATCAGTCTGCACCTGAATCTACGTCTCTGAGACTGACTCCATCGTCCACCACTCAGGATGGCAGGCTTAGGAGTGGGAGAGCCTATCGCAGCCCGGCCAGGCGGAGCTAGCTCCCGCCCTCTGTCTATTTATACCTGCCTTTCCTGTTCCTCCTTTGCTTGTGATTATTTTCGTGTGGTTTCCTGGCCCAGCTACAGCTCCTAACTATTTGATCCTGCTCCATACTGACCCTGGCTTACTGACTACTCTCCTGCTCTGCGTTTGGTACCTCGTGCTCTCCTGGTTTGACTTGGCTCGTTCACCACTCTGGTTGCTCACGGTGTTGCCGTGGGCAACTGCCCCTTTCCCTTTGCTTTGTGTTCCCTTGTATGTTTGTCTCGTGCACTTACTGAGCGTAGGGACCGCCGCCCAGTTGTACCCCGTCGCCTAGGGCGGGTCGTTGCAAGTAGGCAGGGACAGAGTGGCGGGTAGATTAGGGCTCACTTGTTCGTTTCCCTACCCCCGTCGTTACATAATCACAAGCACATACCTAGTCTACCCTGGTCCCTGACACCACTATGGACCCCCTTGAGACCCTGGCTCAGCAAATGCAGGGTCTCTTTCTACAGATCCAGGCCCTGGCTCAGAGGGTCAACCAGCCCGATGCTACCTTGGTAGTTCCCCTCACCTCACCTCCTGAACCCCACCTCAAGTTGCCCGACCGGTTCTCAGGGGACCGGAGGGCTTTTCTCTCCTTTCGGGAGAGTTGTAGGCTTTACTTTCGCTTAAAGCCTCATTCCTCAGGTTCTGAGAACCAGCGGGTGGGTATAATTATGTCCCGGCTCCAGGAAGGGCCCCAAGAGTGGGCCTTCTCCTTGGCTCCTGACGCCCCTGAACTTTCCTCCGTTGATCGTTTCTTTTCTGCTCTCGGACTCATTTATGACGAGACTGACAGGACTGCCTTTGCCGAGAGTCAGCTGGTGACCTTACGTCAGGGTAAGAGACCTGTTGAGGAGTATTGTTCTGACTTTAGGAAGTGGTGCGTAGCTTCTCGGTGGAATGACCCTGCCTTAAGGTGCCAGTTTAGGTTTGGTCTGTCGAATGCCCTGAAAGACCTGCTAGTTAACTATCCCTCTTCTGACTCCCTAGACCAGGTTATGGCTTTAGCGGTACGACTTGACCGACGTCTCAGGGAATGACAACGTGAACGTTTATGTGTTTTCTCCTCCGACTCCCCCATGATGCCTCCCGAGGTTCCGTTGCTTTGTTCCTCCCCGGAAGTCTCAGAGGTACCTATGCAACTCAGGGCCTCCGTGTCCCCCCAACAACGTAGAGATTTCCGCAGGAAGAATGGTCTCTGCTTCTACTGTGGGGATGACAAGCATCAAGTGAACAACTGTCCTAAGCGTAAGAATGCAGCCGGAGAACATCCGCGCCTAAGTGATCATCGGGGAGGTCACTTGGGCGCACAGGTATTTCCCGTAAATATGAAACGTAATAAGATCTTGCTTCCCTTTCAGGTCTCGTTTGGTGGTAGGTCTGCTACCGGCAGTGCCTTCGTGGATACAGGGTCCTCTGCTAATATCATGTCTGTGGAATTTGCTATGTCTCTTGCTATGCCTTTGATTGATTTGCCTAAACCTGTCCCGGTAGTGGGTATCGACTCCACTCCTCTTGCTAATGGTTATTTTACACAGCATACCCCTGTTTTTGAACTCCTTGTTGGCTCCATGCATTTGGAGCAGTGCTCTGTACTGTTGATGCAGGGATTATCGTCCGATTGGGTTTTAGGCCTTCCCTGGTTGCAGTTGCATAATCCCACGTTTGACTGGAATACTGGGGAGCTTACCAAACGGGGTAATGAATGTTTGACGTCATGTTTTTCTGTTAATTCTATTTCTCCCCCTGAGGAGGTGAACACGCTACCTGAGTTTGTTCAGGACTTCGCTGATGTGTTCTCTAAGGAGGCCTCCGAAGTGTTACCTCCTCATAGAGAATACGATTGTGCTATCGAATTGGTACCAGGAGCTTAGCTTCCTAAGGGTAGGATATTTAATCTTTCTTGTCCCGAACGTGAAGCCATGAGAGAGTATATCCAGGAATGCCTGGCCAAGGGTTACATTCGCCCCCCTACTTCTCCGGTAGGTGCTGGCTTCTTCTTCGTAGGGAAGAAGGATGGTGGTCTTAGGCCATGCATTGACTACCGTAACCTGAATAAGGTCACTGTAAGGAACCAGTATCCCCTTCCTTTGATTCCTGATCTCTTTAATCAGGTTCAGGGGGCCCAATGGTTCTCTAAGTTTGATCTACGGGGGGCGTATAACCTTATCCGCATCAAAGAGGGGGATGAGTGGAAGACTGCGTTTAACACGCCCGAAGGTCATTTCGAATACCTCGTCATGCCCTTTGGGTTGTGTAATGCTCCGGCGGTCTTCCAGAATTTCATAAATGAGATTTTGAGAGATTACCTGGGGATATTTCTTGTAGTGTACCTTGATGACATACTGGTGTTTTCCAAGGTCTGGTCCTCCCACATTGAGTATGTCAGGAAGGTGCTCCAGGTCCTTCGGGAAAACAAACTGTCTGAAAAATGTGTGTTTGGGGTACAGGAGATACCATTTTTGGGTCAAATCCTCACTCCTCATGAATTCCGCATGGACCCCGCCAAGGTTCAGGCTGTGGCAGAATGGGTCCAACCTGCCTCCCTGAAGGCGTTACAGTGTTTTTTCGGGTTCGCTAATTATTACAGGAGATTTATTGCTAACTTCTCGGTCATCGCTAAGCCTCTTACAGACCTCACTCGCAAAGGTGCTGATCTCCTCCACTGGCCTCCTGAGGCTGTCCAGGCTTTTGAGGTCCTTAAGAAGTGCTTTATCTCGGCCCCGGTGCTGGTTCAGCCCAACCAAATGGAGCCATTTATCGTGGAAGTTGACGCATCCGAGGTGGGAGTGGGGGCTGTCTTGTCCCAGGGTACCAGGTCCCTCACCCATCTCCGCCCCTGTGCTTACTTCTCCAGGAAGTTTTCGCCCACTGAGAGTAACTATGATATTGGCAACCGCAAACTCTTAGCCATTAAATGGGCATTTGAAGAGTGGCGCCACTTCCTGGAGGGGGCTAGGCACCAGGTAACGGTCCTTACCGACCACAAGAATCTGGTTTTCCTAGAATCTGCCCGGAGGCTAAACCCGAGACAAGCTCGATGGGCGCTATTTTTTACCAGATTCAACTTTTTGGTTACCTATAGGGCTGGGTCTAAAAATATTAAGGCCGATGCACTGTCGCGTAGCTTCATGGCCAGCCCTCCTTCGGAGGAAGATCCTGCTTGTATTTTGCCTCCCGGTATAATCATTTCTTCTATTGATTCTGATTTAGTCTCTGAAATTGCGGCTGATCAAGGTTCAGCTCCCGGGAACCTTCCTTAGGACAAGCTGTTTGTTCCCCTGCAATACCGGCTAAGGGTACTTAGGGAAAATCATGACTCCGCACTATCTGGTCATCCAGGCATCCTGGGTACCAAACACCTCATTGCCAGAAACTATTGGTGGCCTGGGTTGCCTAAAGACGTTAAGGCCTACGTCGCCGCTTGTGAGGTTTGTGCTAGGTCCAAGACTCCCAGGTCCCGACCAGCGGGCTTACTACGTTCGTTGCCCATTCCCCAGAGAACTTGGACACATATCTCCATGGATTTTATCACCGATTTGCCTCCATCCCAAGGCAAGTCGGTGGTGTGGGTGGTAGTAGACCGCTTCAGTAAGATGTGCCACTTTGTGCCCCTCAGGAAACGACCCAACGCCAAGACGTTAGCTACCTTGTTTGTCAAACACATCCTGCGTCTCCATGGGGTCCCTGTCAATATTGTTTCGGACAGAGGGGTACAATTTGTTTCTTTGTTTTGGAGAGCCTTCTGTAAAAAGTTGGATCTCTAGAACAATATTTAAGGTGTTTTATCTCTGACTGTCAATATGATTGGGTCTCATTCATTCCCCTCGCCGAATTTTCCCTTAATAACCGGGTCAGTAACTCGTCAGGGGTCTCCCCCTTTTTCTGTAATTTTGGGATTAATCGACGGTTCTCCTCCATTTCACCTGGTAGTTCCAACAATCCCGAGGTAGAGGTCGTTCATCGGGAACTGTGCACAGTCTGGGCCCAGGTTTAGAAGAACCTAGAGGCGTCCCAGAGCGTACAAAAAACTCAGGCTGATAGAAAACGTTCTGCTAACCCCTTGTTTATGGTCGAGGATCTGGTGTGGTTATCGTCTAGGAACTTGCGTCTTAAGGTCCCATCCAAGAAGTTTGCTCCCCGGTTTATTGGGCCGTATAAGGTCATTGAAGTCCTCAATCCTGTCTCCTTCCGGCTGGAGTTACCCCCATCTTTTCGTATACACGACGTGTTTCATGCCTCCCTCCTTAAACGGTGCTCCCCGTCCTTGGCTCCCTCGAGGAAACCTCCTGTTCCCGTTCTCACCCCTGAGGGGGTGGAATTCGAGGTGGCCAAGATTGTGGACAGCAAGATGGTCCAAGGCTCCCTCCAGTACCTGGTCCATTGGAGAGGATACGGGCCTGAGGAGAGGACTTGGGTACCCACCCGGGATGTTCACGCTGGGGTATTGGTGAGAAAGTTCCACCTTCGTTTCCCCAGTAAACCAGGTCCACTTAGAAAGGGTCCGGTGGCCCCTCATAAAAGGGGGGTACTGTAAAGGATCTGCCAGGCACAGCTTCGGGGTTAACTCCCATAGGTAATCAGTCTGCACCTGAATCTACGTCTCTGAGACTGACTCCATCGTCCACCACTCAGGATGGCAGGCTTAGGAGTGGGAGAGCCTATCGCAGCCTGGCCAGACGGAGCTAGCTCCCGCCCTCTGTCTATTTATACCTGCCTTTCCTGTTCCTCCTTTGCTTGTGATTCTTTTCGTGTGGTTTCCTGGCCCAGCTACAGCTCCTAACTATTTGATCCTGCTCCATACTGACCCTGGCTTACTGACTACTCTCCTGCTCTGCGTTTGGTACCTCGTGCTCTCCTGGTTTGACTTGGCTCGTTCACCACTCTGGTTGCTCACAGTGTTTCCGTGGGCAACTGCCCCTTTCCCTTTGCTTTGTGTTCCCTTGTATGTTTGTCTCGTGCACTTACTGAGCGTAGGGACTGCCGCCCAGTTGTACCCCGTCGCCTAGGGCGGGACGTTGCAAGTAGGCAGGGACAGAGTGGCGGGTAGATTAGGGCTCACTTGTTCGTTTCCCTACCCCCGTCGTTACAACTTGTCTTGTTGCTCAGTTGTGCAGCGGGGCCTCCCACTTCTCTTTCTACTCTGGTTAGAGCCTGTTTGTGCTGTCCTCTGAAAGGAGTAGTACACAACGTTGTAGGAAATCTTCAGTTTCTTGGCAATTTCTCGCATGGAATAGCCTTCATTTCTAAGAACAAGAATAGACTGTCGAGTTTCACATGAAAGCTCTCTTTTTCTAGCCATTTTGAGAGTTTAATCGAACCCACAAATGTAATGCTCCAGATTCTCAACTAGCTCAAAGGAAGGTCAGTTTTATAGCTCCTCTAAACAGCAAAACTGTTTACAGCAGTGCTAACATAATTGCACAAGGGTTTTCAAGTGTTTCCTAGTCATCCATTAGCCTTCTAACACAGTTAGCAAACACAATGTACCATTAGAACACTGGAGTGATGGTTGCTGGAAATGGGCCTCTATACACCTATGTAGATATTGCATTAAAAATCAGACGTTTGCAGCTAGAATAGTAATTTAGCACATTAACAATGTATAGAGTGTATTTCTGATTAATTTAATGTTATCTTCATTGAAAAAAACTGTGCTTTTCATGCAAAAATAATGAAATTTTTAAGTGACCCTAAACTTTTGAACGGTAGTGTATATATATATATATACAGTGAAGGAAATAAGTATTTGATCCCTTGATGATTTTGTAAGTTTGTCCACTGTCAAAGTCATGAACAGTCTAGAATTTTTAGGCTAGGTTAATTTTACCAGTGAGAGATAGATTATATAAAAAAAAATAAAAAATAAATCACATTGTCAAAATTATATATATTTATTTGCATTGTGCACAGAGAAATAAGTATTTGATCCCTTTGGCAAACAAGACTTAATACTTGGTGGCAAAACCCTTGTTTGCAAGCACAGCAGTCAGACATTTTTTGTAGTTGATGATGAGGTTTGCACACATGTTAGATGGAATTTTGGCCCACTCCTCTTTGCAGATCATCTGTAAATCATTAAGATTTCGAGGCTGTCGCTTGGCAACTCGGATCGTCAGCTCCCTCCATAAGTTTTCGATGGGATTAAGGTCTGGAGACTGGCTAGGCCACTCCATGACCTTAATGTGCTTCTTTTTTGAGCCACTCCTTTGTTGCCTTGGCTGTATGTTTCGGGTCATTGTCGTGCTGGAAGACCCAGCCACGAGCCATTTTTAATGTCCTGGTAGAGAGAAGGAGGTTGTCACTCAGGATTTGACGGTACATGGCTCCATCCATTCTCCCATTGATGCGGTGAAGTAGTCCTGTGCCCTTAGCAGAGAAACACCCCCAAAACATAATGTTTCCACCTCCATGCTTGACAGTGGGGATGGTGTTCTTTGGGTCATATGCAGCATTTCTCTTCCTCCAAACACGGCGAGTTGAGTTAATGCCAAAGAGCTCAATTTTAGTCTCATCTGACCACAGCACCTTCTCCCAATCACTCTCAGAATCATCCAGATGTTCATTTGCAAACTTCAGACGTGCCTGTACATGTGCCTTCTTGAGCAGGGGGACCTTGCGGGCACTGCAGGATTTTGATCCATTACGGCGTAATGTGTTACCAATGGTTTTCTTGGTGACTGTGGTCCCAGCTGCCTTGAGATCATTAACAAGTTCCCCCCATGTAGTTTTCAGCTGAGCTCTCACCTTCCTCAGGATCAAGGATACCCCACGAGGTGAGATTTTGCATGGAGCCACAGATCGATGTCGATTAACAGTCATTTTGTATGTCTTTCATTTTCTTACTATTGCACCAACAGTTGTCTCCTTCTCACCCAGCGTCTGACTTATGGTTTTGTAGCCCATTCCAGCCTTGTGCAGGTCTATGATCTTGTCCCTGACATCCTTAGAAAGCTCTTTGGTCTTGCCCATGTTGTAGAGGTTAGAGTCAGACTGATACATTGAGTCTGTGGACAGGAGTCTTTTATACAGATGACCATGTAAGACAGCTGTCTTTAATGCAGGCACCAAGTTGATTTGGAGCGTGTAACTGGTCTGGAGGAGGCTGAACTCTTAATGGTTGGTAGGGGATCAAATACTTATTTCTCTGTGCACAATGCAAATAAATATATAGAATTTTGACTATGTGATTTTCTTTTTTTTTTTTTATATAATCTATCTCTCACTGGTAAAATTAACCTAGCCTAAAAATTGTAGACTGTTCATGTCTTTGACAGTGGGCAAACTTACAAAATCAGCAAGGGATCAAATACTTATTTCCTTCACTGTATGTATATATATATATATATATATATATATATATATATATATATATATATATATATATATATATATATATATATATATACTGTAGATGAAATAATAGTACATCAATTTGCCAGAATAATGTGATGAATTGTATGGTGGGTGAGAAAACAGGCATCCGGAGGTTGTAAGTGACATTTAAATTCAAAAAGCGTTGTCATGTTCTTTAGTAAAATGTAACAAGCTTGTGATATGGTAAGAAATTATATTAAAAGGATTATCTGGTTTAGAAAACATATTTTTAGAAACCCTATTAGAAAAATGAATACTTATTAGAGGGGGGTTCCCTTCTTTATTAGTCATAGCAAAGAGGAGTAAAATGACCGTCTCTTGCTCTGGGTGACCTGTCAAGTCTGTACTTTACATTTACAGACCATTGATTTCAAAGGGCACAGTGTAATTCTTCATTTTAGCTGTGATGCCGCTACAATTATTTTTTAGGGAACATTGAGATGTGGCAGAATTTCTGTTGAATTGTGCTGCGGACAGTCCGCAGTGGCATCCTGCAGCAGCCGTTTTTTACATTTGTTTCTATACATTTTTAGGAAACTTAGTTCAGACATTGCAGAAAATAACTGTGCGGATATCAGGCTGCGGTGCAGATTTTTCCCTCCTCAGCATGCTCATTACATTGCGGAGAAGAAGCGGAATTTCACTGCGGATTTCAGCCTTTGCCATGCAAAAAACTCTGTGGCAAGTCCGCTGTGATATCTGCAACGTCTGAATTACCTGTCAAATATGCAAATGTTGCTGCAGATTCGTTGCGTATTTGCCCCAAATCTGCACCAACATTTGCAGCGGAAAAATTCTGCCACGTCTGAACATGGCCTAACACTAGCTATCTGGTTCCACACAGATTACAGCTGATCACTCAGAATTCAGTCTGTTATTGGGTGAAAAGGGATTTACAAAGCAGACAATATTGTATGACATTATAAGGGTTCTGGAACTGAACAAATAGCGTTAATTGAGCTGAACGCTGTGTGACTGGGCAGTTTCAGCGCAAATGAAAAGGATGTTTTACAGTGCTACAGACTATATACATTGCTCTCTCAAGAAAGCGCTGTGGCATAACAAGATCACACTGCTTCCCTTTCAGCTGCTCACATTGTAAGGCTTTATTCAGACGAACGTAAAATACGCGCGTGCAACGCGCGTGATTTTCACGTGCGTTGCCCGTAGCTATATTTGTCAATGGGGCCGTGCAGACATGGCAGCGTTTTTTGCGCAGCGTTGCTCCGTTGCCAAAAACTCACGACATGTCCGTTGATTCAGCGTTTTCAACGCATCACGCACCCATTTTACAGGTTCATGTATTTTGGGATCGCAAGTCACTGTCCATGGTGCTGAAACAGTTTAACTCTTTCAGCACCATGCACAGTGAATGTCTCCCGACGTCGCGGACCGGAAAGTTTTTTGCCGGGTTCGGCCAAAACGAGTTTGGCCGAACCCGGTGAAGTTAGCTTCGGTTGTCGGGGTTCGCTAATCGCAAAGACACTCCGTTTGGATGTTCGGAAACAGAAAAGCACGTGGTGCTTTTCTGTTTTCATTCATCCTTTTGACAGCTGTTGCGCGAAACAGGCAGTTCGCACGGAAGTGCTTCCGTGCGACCTGCGTGGTTTTCACGCACCCATTGACTTCAATGGGTGCGTGATGACCGAAATACGCAGAGATATTGAACGTGCCGCGCTTTTTACGCAGCGGACAAACGCTGCGCAAAAAGCACGGACTGTCTGTACTGGCCCATAGACTTCTATTGGTCCATGCGTGCCGCGTGAAAACCACGCGACCTGCACGGATGCAATTCACGGTCGTCTGAATCAGCCCTTATACTGGACTGAATTTATGGATAATAAAGGATCCCATTTTTTTTAACATACATTGACATACTGATGCATTTTGCACACCAATTATCCTATTCAATTAGATCTGTTTGTAAAAAAAAAAAGTGCCCCGAAAATAATACAAATGTAGGGTGTAGAAAGGGGTCCTACCCCTGTTCAAGAGTGGAGTCGCACAGAGGAATGTTAAAGATAGATGGTACTGTATTTAGATGTGTTTACTTTTTTCTTCCCTACAGGTTGGATCAAGGGAGAACTGGAAGAAAAGAGCTGCTGCTATAATATACTGTATATATACTGAATGGCGACTTTTTTTTAGACACACCTGTCCTTTCACAATTGGAGCTTCCCTGTAAGGAAAATAGAAACGTCAAAATCAAGTGAGCAATTTTCCGTCTATCAATTTCGGTGTCAATCCACATTAGAATGGGATAATCGTGGGCACCGAGCGACTTTGAACGATGCATGGACATCTGCGCTAGACTGGACTTTTACTTTAAAAAAACTGCCAACCTTGTGGGGTTTTCTCATGCAACGGTGTAGAGAGTAAACCGAAAATGGTTTGATAGAGGAAGAACATCCAGCGCAAGGAAATCCTATTGACATCAACAACTCATCCACGAAAGAGGTCAGAGGATGATGTCAAGAAAAGTTCTAATGAACAGGCGGAGCACAGTCAAGCAAATTGCAGCCGAATACAACACCGGTGCTGCAACTAACATGTCCAAACGGACAAATCGTCGTTCCTTAGCTCGAATGGGCAATAATAGCGGACGAGCAATTTGAGTGCAATTGCTGTCTGAGCGACACAGAAAGGGAAGACTCCAGTGGGAAAAAGAGCGCTAAAATTGGATCGCTTAGCAGTGCAAAAACGTTGCCTGGTTAGATTAATACAGAATCCTTCCTGTCAGGAATCAACAGTTAAGGCTGGTGGAGTCATAGTGTGGTGAATCGTTTCTTGGCAAACACTCTGGGTCCTCTAAAACCTGTGTCTGATCGTTTTAAACAGTATGGATATGTTCATACGCTTAACCAAAAACGTCTGAAAATACGGAGCTGTTTTCAAGGGAAATCAGCTCCTGATTTTCAGCCACTCGTGTTTTTCGCTGCGTTTTTTACAGTCATTTTTGGAGCTGTTTTCAATAGAGTCTATTAAAAACGGCTCCAAAAACGTCCCAAGGAGTGACCCGCACTTCTTTTTCGCGGCCGTTTTTTTACGAGGACGTTTTGAAAAACATCCGCGTAAAAAATACAGCCTGTCTAAACAGAACGCCGTTTTTCCTATTGAAATCAATGGGCAGATGTTTGGAGGCGTTCTGCTTCTGATTTTTAGGCCGTTTTTTGGCCGTTTACTGCCCAAAAAACGGCCGAAAATAAGCCGCGTGAACATACCTGAGGGTATGTTCACACGCAGTGACCAAAAACGTCTGAAAATATGGAGCTGATTTACGGAGCTGATTTACGGCTGTTATTGGAGCTGTTTTTCAATGGAGTCAATGAAAAACGGCTCCACAAACGTCCCAAGAAGTGACATGCACTTCTTTTTCGTGGGCGTCTTTTTACACGCCGTATTTTGACAGCGACACGTAAAATTATACCTCGTGGGAACAGAGCACCGTAAAACCCATTGGAAGCAATGGGCAGATGTTTGTAGGCGTATTAGGGGTATTTTTTCAGGCGTAATTCAAGGAGTAAAACGCCCGAATTACGTCTGAAAACACTGCGTGTGAACATACCCTAAGTCTTACCTAAGCTTTTTACCCTATGGCAGAAAGACAATTTAGCAGCAACTGCGAGATACTAACCTGCCCACATGGGTCAATATTCCTGCAGGACGATTTCAACACCTAGTGGAATCTATGCTGCAATGAATTACTACTATTCTGAAGGTCCAATAGAGGTTCAATGTGCTACTAGATGGTTGTCTCTAATAAAGTGGTCATTTAGTGTATATCTGTCATTGTTTTTTCAATATAATGTACCTCTAATTGTAGGAAATAGTGGCTCAATGGGTCTTTAGGAAGGGTGCCAGTCAAAAAGGCAAGGACGCAATCTTTCTGTAGATTATGCTGCGCCATAACAGTGGTGAGGGCATGTACAGATGGGCATTCTGTGTGCCTCATGTTGGGTACAGCGCTATGTTAATAAATTATGGCTCTTCCCACCTAACGTGGTTCAGTATGGACGTGGGGGTTCAAGGCAATGGCCTTATGAGCAGCAGGAGTGCTGTTGATGCTGGCGTGCATCAGAGGAGGAGCAGGCCATGAAGCTGCAGTGTGTCTGAAACAGGCAGGTGGAAGCTGCTAGGGGCCTCCCCACAAGCAGTGACGGTGGGTGGAAGTTGCCAGGGGCCTCCCCATAAGTGTGATCAAGAGAAACAGGGTGGAGTTGTGTGAGGCCTTACCAAGATAGAGATGGCTGAAGGCTGCTAGAGAAAGGAAGAAGGCCTAAAAATAAAAGAGATATTCCTCTGCATCAGTGAGGAGTAAAAATCTTTGTCCTACAAGAGAAGTGACTGACTCACCATTGCTGAAGTGCCACCATTTATATTTTGCAATTAAAAGATAAAAAAAATACACTCTGCCTCCCTGCTGAGAAGTGTCCAATTGTGGCCAATCACTGGCGTAGCTATAGGGGTCGCAGCGGTCGCAATTGTGACCGGGCCCCGAAGCCAGGGGGGCCCACGGCCCCCCGCACCACATCAATAAAAAGTTACTATAGTAACTCGGGACGCGGGCCCCTGTTACTATAGTAACATACTTTACTTACCTTCCTGGTTCCGGATGGCAGCGGAGGTCCTGACGTCAGGCGCTGTGCGCAGCGCATGACGTCACAGCGCTATGCGCCGCGCACAGCATCGAGACGACAGAACTCCCGCCGCGGCCGAAGAGGAAGGTGAGGTTAGCCCTGACTGGCGGGGACCGACTCCCGGGACCCGTCAATCAGCTGTTTTGAAGGGGCCGCAGCACTCGTACGAGAGCTGCTCCCCTTCATTCCTGTCACTTCATTCCGGTCACACTGTGAATCCGTGTCGGCGATTCACAGTGTGAGCAAGTAGTGAAATGAAGGGGAAGCAGCTCTCGTATGAGTGCTGCGGCCCCTTCAAAACAGCTGATTTGCGGTTCCCGGGCAACACATCAGCTATTGATGGCCTATCCTGTGGATAGGCCATCAATGTTTAGGGACTACACAACCCCTAAGCCTACGATGTATCAGGCTTAGGGGCTCATGAGACAGGATCACAGATTGTGTGATGCTGTCTGCTGGGCCCTGTATCTAAGCCAATCACATGGTAGGCTTAGATACATGGCCCATGTGTGATCCTGTCTGGTGGGCCCTGTATATAAGCCTACCACACTGTAGGCTTAGATACATGGCCCATGCGTGATCCTGTCTGCTGGGCCCTGTATCTAAGCCAATCACATGGTAGGCTTAGATACATGGCCCATGTGTGATCCTGTCTGCTGGGCCCTGTATCTAAGCCTACCACACTGTAGGCTTAGATACATGGCCCATGCGTGATCCTGTCTGCTGGGCCCTGTATCTAAGCCAATCACATGGTAGGCTTAGATACATGGCCCATGTGTGATCCTGTCTGATGGGCCCTGTATATAAGCCTACCACACTGTAGGTTTAGATACAGGGCCCCAGCACACAGTAATCTTATACTGTATAAGATTACTGTCTGCTGGACCCTGTATCTAAGCCTACGTTGTGGTAGGCTTAGATACAGGGTCCCACAGACAGTATCACACATGGGCCCTGTATCTAAGCCTAACACACGTGTTACTAATCATTTTTTGTGTGTTTTCTTACAGGTTCGGACGTTGGACTACGGCGGATTCCAGGACTACTTCGATGACAGCTTTTTTTTTATTATCAATAAAATGGTTAATGAGGGTTGTGTGGGTTTTTTTTTATTTCAATAAAATATTTTTTCTATGTCTTTGTGGTTTTTTTTTTAAACTATATTACTACCGCCTTAGTAATGGCCGCCGGCTGATTGACGACGTCCATTGCTAAGGCGGGGCTTAGTGTTAGCCGGTGCAGAGGCTGACTCTAACCCCCTTTATTACCCCGGTACCCACCGCCACCAGGGGTGCTGGGAAGAGCCGGGTACGATCCAGTACCTGACCATCTGTAGTGATGGTCAGCCACTGGGGTGGCCGCAGGCTGGTATTATCAGGAGGGGAAAGGCCAAAAACATTGGCCCTTCCTACCCTGGTGATGCTAGGCTGCTGCTGCTTTATGGTATCTGGCTGGTTATGAAAAATGGGGGGGGACCCCACGTCATTTAAAAAAAATAAAAAATGGAAAGAACGATGTGGGGTCCCCCCCCAATTTTCATAACCAGCCAGATGCAACACAGCAACAGCAGCAGCAGCAGGCAGCATTACCAGGGTGGGAAGGGCCACTGTTTTTGGCCTTCCCCAGCCTAATACCAGCCTGCGGCCACCCCGGTGCCTGCCCGTCACTACAGATGGTCGGGTACTGGTTCGTACCCGGCTCTTCCCAGTACTCCTGGTGGTGGTGGGTACCGGGGTACTAATGGGGGTTAGTGTTGGCCTCTGCATTAGTAATGGAGGTTGTCAATCAGCCAGCGGCCATTACTAAGGCGGTGATAATAAAGTTTAAAAAGATACAAGCACATAGAAAAAATATTTTATTGAAATAAAAAAACACAACCCTCATTAACCATTTTATTGAGAATAAAAAAAACGCCGTCATTGAAGTCCTCGAATCCGAAGTCCAACAACCGAACCTGTAAAAAAACACAAACACACAAAAATAATCAGTAACACATAAAGAAGCAAAATTATTATTCTTACCTTTCCTGGGTCCAGCGCTGGAGCCGCAATGTCAGCGAGCTGAGCCCTGTATCTAATCCAATCATGTGTGATACTGTCTGCTGGGCCCTGTATCTAATCGTATCATGTGTGATACTGTCTGCTGAGCTGTGTATCTAATCCAATCATGTGTGATACTGTCTGCTGAGCTGTGTATCTAATTCTATCATGTATGATACTGTCTGCTGAGCTGTGTATCTAATCCTATCATGTGTGATACTGTCTGCTGAGCCACTGTATCTAATCCTCTCATGTGTGATACTGCCTTCTGAGCCACTGTATCTAATCCTATCATGTGTGATACTGTCTTCTGGGCCACTGTATCTAATCCTATCCATAGTTTATAGGGTCGTAGTGCTATAGATATGCTATGCTGTCTCATATACACACTTTTTTTTTGGGGTGGACACATATGTATTGGGGCTATTTCCCCTGACATTTTAAGCCCTGAGGGTATGTTCACACGGCAGCGTCTGTTACGGCTGAAATTAAGGTGCTGTATTCAGGAGAAAACAGCACCGTAATTTCAGCCGTCATGGCATGTGCAGGCGTCTTTCGCTGCGTCCATTACGGACGTAATTGGAGCTGTTTTTCTATGGAGTCCATGGAAAACGGCTCCATTTACGTCTGAAGAAGTGACAGGCACTTCTTTGACGCGGGCGTCTATTTTACGCGCCGCCTTTTGACAGCGGCGCGTAAAAAAAAATGACCGTCGGCACAGAACATCGTAAGACCCATTCAAATGAATGGGCAGATGTTTGCCAACGCTTTTGAGCCGCATTTTCGGACGTAATTCAATGCTAAAACGCCCGAATTACGTCCGTAAATAGGGTGTGTGAACCCAGCCAAAGTGACGCCCCCAGCTGCTAGTGCTGCATTGTTGGGTCACTTAGGAGACCCAGCGATGCAGCTGAAAGCTGCGGACCGTCGGCCATGAGAAGTTTGCGGGGGGGGGGGCCCAGTAAGAATTCTCGCATCGGGGCCCATGAGCCTTTAGCTACGCCCCTGTGGCCAATTGTACTGTGTATACCACCGGTCAGTAATGGACTTTTTATTTGCAACACCTGGGCCTATTTTATCATCTTTCTGACTAGCCTTGCATAGCCTTTCCCACTTGGCTTACACAAGTGTGAACATAGCTTCACAGTTTATGTTTTGTGTGCAGCTTTTTTTTCTCCTCTTATTTTACAGTGCAGGTTTTATTCATTGTACATGTGATTTCATTTAGACTGTGGGAAACATTCTCCCTGACCTTTTTGCCTGTATGAAAGCATGCACCAGTACATTTATGCAGCTATGTGTTGGCAGACTCTGTAGCCAGTAATGGTTTAGATCATAGGCCAAAAGCAATAAATACATAGCCACAAACTGTTAGCGCTACTTTATTCCCTCGCTGCAGAGAGAGTGTCTCACCTCATTTGGAGAGTGTCATGTAATGTGTATATTAAGGTCGCAATCCTCACCGCAGTCCTCAGTTGTGGAAAATCGAAATGCTGTGGGGAAGATTTATATGATCTGATTTTGTTTGAACCACCCTATCCCTATAGGAACTCATAATCTACTAGAACTCAGGAATCCCCATGGGATAAATGTGTTTCTTCAGGCAAATAAAAAGATTCTCATTATTTCATCTGGTTCCTCTTCAAAGCTAGTTTGTGATGAGAACGTCCTGCTGAATGTTAGGTATGTATAAATATATTCTTTAAAAAAAAGGACTATAGACACCATAGCTAAAATAATAATTACAATGCCTGCATCTTTCTAATTTGAATTTTAAAGTGGACAGGCAAGGGTTAACATACAGCCATAACACCGAGAAGCATGTGGTAGATAAGGCACAGCTGGGAAGGTACAACCATTACAAACTATGGAGAATGAACTTTTCATTACTTATGTAAAGCCTAGTCCCAGGACTTGCTTCTCAACGCTAGAATATAGAGGGAGCTTCCCCCACACACCAAGTAATTGACAGCTTCCCGTGTATAAGTGTGTATGAGGGACCTGCCATGCAAGGAGAGACGTTGAATGAATTTATGACTTAAAATTTTATTTTTTTTAAAAAGCGCAGTGAGATTTTCCTCTTTTGTTTTTTTCTTTTTTACGTAGAAAAAAGATATGTTTGTTCCCCCAATTTCCACCCTAATGTGTACTGAGTATGTCCTGGAAGATACATTTTTCGTTTTTTGAGTTTTTCATGTTCCCCATAGCACCAGAGCCACCTAGAAGTCAGTATATATATATATACTATAGTTGTTTTTTTGAAAATATAAGACCCATGGATAGCCTATACATTCCCTCATTGAAGGGGCTAAATTCTCCCCCATCTCTAGGAGACCTGTATTCCTACTACCGGATTCTGCCTCACCTATCTTTACAAGCCACCACTAGGCCGACATTTCCTGATAATTGGACCACCGCTAAGCCGCCCCTCCCCGTCTGTCCTTTTTTTTCCCCTGGTTTTGCATGCTAGTGTTCTGATTGCCCATCTGTTTAGTATCAACAGTTGCCGTTTGGTTTTTTTACTTTACTTGTTCAGCAAGTGTCTCTCGTCAACTGTGTGCAATACATTTAT
This sequence comes from Rhinoderma darwinii, assembly GCF_050947455.1. NCBI lineage: Eukaryota > Metazoa > Chordata > Amphibia > Anura > Rhinodermatidae > Rhinoderma > Rhinoderma darwinii. Next base: position 217,914,810 of record NC_134688.1, on the reverse strand, counting down.
AATTACCTGTAACGAAAGAGACGCCACATTTGTTTGTGTTAATGTTTATTTTAAAATGCAATAACAACAATGATAACATTTTTTTTTATAAAAGGTGATTTTGCTTCATGATATACAGTTCTTTTTAGTGGTAAAAATCCTAATCAATATGTTTTGGAACATATGTTTTCCTACATTCCATACATTAAGGAGAATCCATGTAGGCGTGTGTACTAGAAAGTGAAAATCTATTTAAGCTATCTTGGGTTTTGGCAGAAGAATCTTACACAAATCAAATATCTGCAGGAAAACAAATGGCAAGTTATGATAAAGGAAAATATGAAGTACAAGAGTGTAACTGGCAGCAATAAGACGGTGCATGAGAACAAGTCTGAGCTATCAAGCACTTGTCATTGCTTATCCAATGTAATAAAAGCAGTAGCTTTACTGTACACTGTGAAATATGTATATATAGTGTAAGTACAGCTGCTATATCCTGTTCGAAAGTTCAACATATGTTTCTTGGTCTAAACACAATGTTTATATTACAATGACAAATATTTCCTTTGTGTTACATTTTTAAATGACTGAAAATGCATTATATTCATAAAACGTTTTCATCATAAATGATTAGGTGGTACAAGGCATATACAAAACTTTAAAACAATTTGAATATAAAAAAATGTAACAAAATCAAATATTTTGGAATGTTAGGGTATGTTCACACGCATAGTTTTCAGACGTAAATTCAGACGCACAGTTTTCAGACGTTTTACGCCTCGAATTACGCCTGAAAAACGCCCCTAATAGGCCTACAAACATCTGCTCATTGCTTTCAATGGGTTTTACGGTGTTCTGTCCCCACGAGGTGTAATTTTACGCATCGCTGTCAAAAGATGGCGCGTAAAAAGACGCCCGTGTCAAAGAAGTGCATGTCACGTTTTTGGAGCCATTTTTCTTTGACACCATTGAAAAACAGCTCCAATAACGTCCATAAAATACGCCGCAAAAAACGCGACTAGTTACAAAAACGTCTGAGAATCAGGAGCTGTTTTCGCTTGAAAACAGCTCCGTATTTTCAGACGTATTTTGCTAAGCCGTGTGAACATACCCTAACATAAATGTTTTTCCCCCCTTTATAGTGGATATGCTAATGTAACAGAGCAATGTGCAATAAGTTTAGTATCAAACACGAATATTGTAATAAAAAAAATAATTAATTTATTTTCAAACACTCATATTGTAATAATAAATAAATGTATTTTATTTACATTTTTTTAATACTTTTGGTAAAGACAGTGAGTTGAGTTTTGTGTCGATGATTGTGACGCGCAAACCGCGTTGGAATCAGCTCCAAATAACGTCTGAAATTGACTCCCGTTCCTGGGAAAAAACGCGGCATGTCCTTTCTTGCTGCAGTTCCGTCTCTGACCTCCCATTGAAATCAATGGGAAGCAGAAAAAACCTGTGGCGCTGCGTTTTTTGCCAGCGGTCCATGCATTAGCTGCAATGGTCATGGGCAAAAAACGCAGCAAAAACCGCAGGCAGGTCAAAATCTTCCTCAAAATTCTGAAGGAGTTTTGAGGCAGTTGTTTTCTGCCTGCAAAAAACTCTGTGTGAACTAGGCCTTAGGGCTTGTCCACACGTAGCAGAATTGCTGCGTATTTTCCATCCGGAATTGCGGATGGAAAATACGCAGCAGAATATAGTAGCAGCAAAGTGGGTGAGATTTAACAAATCCCATCCACATGCTACGTAAAATTTCCTTGCAGAAATACACTGTATTTTTCGGACCGCAGCATGTCAATTCCTACTGCGGAAAGTGGATTGAATTGCTGCGTTTTTCAGAGGAGGTGTCACCATCTCCCAGCATTGAAAAAAATGCTCCAAATTCCGCACTATTTTCTGCAGTAAAAGACGCAGGAAATCGTGTGGTTTTTCTGCAGCAGAATTACTGCTACTTTTTGTGAAATTACTGCAGAAATTTTCTGTAACAATTCCGTTACGTGGACAAGCCCTTCTGCTGTACTAAGAACACATTCTCTGGCGCAGCCTCTTCCACCAGCATAAAATGTTCTGCTTCTTTATGTCTGACTTAATTTGCTACTTCAGTAACCTGTGCATTACTGTCTAATAAATAAGGTGTTTTCAGACATAAGTTAATTAATTCAACACAGGTGGCTCTAATAGTAAATTACACGGTTCAGGAACGCTGCATTTTCTGTCAAATAAATAATTGCGTTTTCAAAAATCCAAGTAGCCTTTTGTATCCAAGTATCCAAGTGTTTTTCTTATTCCTCCTTCAACCCTAAGGGTATATTCACACGCAGTATTTTCAGACGTATTTTGGGGCATAAACGCAGACAGCTTCCCATTGAAATCAATCGGAAAACCGACGTTTACTTTTTTTTTCAAAACGGCATGTCACTTCTTGAGCCTTTTTGGAGCGGTTTTTCATTGGTTCAATTGAAAGACGGCTCCTAAGGGCTAGTTCACACAGAGTTTTTTGGCGCTGTTTTTGACGCGGAAACCATGTCGGATACCGTGCCAAAAAATGGCCGAAATCTCCTCCCATTGATTTTCCATTGCTCTCCCACTGCGGAAAAAAATGCTAGTGGGAGAAAAAACCGACATGCTCTTTCTTCATGCGGTTCCGTCTCAGACCTCCCATTGAAAACAATGGGAGGCAGAAAAAGCGTTTTTCGCTGCGTTCTGCCCGTGGAGCTAAATGGCCATGGCCGAAATACGCTGTGAAAAACGCAGCAAAAAACACGGCAAGAAAGTGCAGGCATGGCACTTCGAGGCAGATTTTTCTGCCTGCAAAAAAACTCTGTTTGAACATACCCTAAGGGGATGTTCACACGGAGTATTTTGCCGAGTTTTTTGACGCGGTTTTGTCGCAGAACTCGAGCAGTAAAACTGCCTCGCGGGAAAAAGAAGCGACGTGCCCTATCTTCGGGCGCTTCCGCCTCTGACCTCCCATTGACTTCAATGGGAGGCAGAGAAAGCGTATTTTGCGCTGTTTTATGCCCGCGGCGCTCAATGGCCGCGGGCGAAAAACGGCGCAAAAATCGCTGCGAAAATCGGCGTGCAGGGAGAGGAAAATCTGCCTCAAAGTTCCAAACGGAATTTTGAGGCAGATATTCCTCCCCCAAAATACTCCGTGTGAACATCCCCTAAAACAGCTTTTTAAAAAAAGCCTCCAAAAACTTTTTCTGCTTCTAAGGGGGGATTCACACGAACGTGTATTGGGTCCGTGCGGGCCGCGTGGTTTTCACGCGCCACGCACAGACCAATACAAGTCTATGGGGCAGTACAGACAGTCCGTGCTTTTTGCGCAGCGTTTGTCCGCTGCGCAAAAAGCGCGACATGCTCAATATCTCCGCGTATTTCGCGCATCACGCACCCATTGAAGTCAATGGGTGCGTGAAAACCACGCAGGTCGCACGGAAGCACTTCCGTGCGAACCGACTGAAACAGCGCACCAGCTGTCAAAAGGATGAATGTAAACAGAAAAGCACCACGTGCTTTTCTGTTTCCAAACATCCAAACGAAGTGTCTTTGAGATGAGCGAACCCGGACAACCGAACCGAACTTCACCGGGTTCGGCCGAACTCGTTTTGGCCGAACCCGGCAAAAAAATTTCCGGTACGCAACGTCAGGAGAAAGAGTTAAACTGTTTCAGCACCCTGGACAGTGACTTCCGATCCCAATATACATGAACGTGTAAAAAAAAAAAAGAAGTTCTGACTTACCGATAACTCCCGGCTTCTTCCTCCAGTCTGACCTCCCGGGATGACAATTCAGTCCAAGTGACAGCTCCAGCCAATCACAGGCCAAGCACAGGCTGCAGCGGTCACATGGACTGCGGCGTCATCCAGGGAGGTGGGGCCCGATGTCAAGAGAGGCGCGTCACCAAGGACGCGTCACCAAGGCAACGGCCGGGAGGGAAGTTCTCGGTAAGTACGAACTTTTTCTTTTTTTTTAACAGGTTTCTCGATATTGTGATCGGCATTCACTGTCGAGGGTGCTGAAAGAGTTACTGCCGATCAGTTAACTCTTTCAGCACCCTGGACAGTGACTGACGTCGACTAGACTCATCTCTATGATGGCGGCTGCGCGAAAATCACGCAGCCGCGCATCATACATGGATGACACACGCAGCTGTCAAGTGGTTTTTGCGCGCGCAAAACGCCACCTTTTTTTGCGCGCGCAAAAACGCAATGTTCGTCTGAATCAGCCCTAAAACTGCTGAAAATCAGAGGCTGGTTTCCCTTGAAAACATCTCCGTAATTTTCAGCTGTTTTTAATTGTGTGTGTAAATAATACTCTAAGGGTCCTGCACCTAAGGGGACCCACAGACCAGGCCCCTTTGCTTGCTATTTTTAACATCTTTTCTTGGAATTTCCCTGGTCTAGATTAGTGAAAGAGTTAAATATATATTCCCTAGTGCAGGGGTACTCAACTATTTTTAGTGAAGGTTCATTTACCTGGGTCTACCATCAGGTGAAGGTCCAAGCTTAGCAGCAGCAGTAAGGTTATGTTCACACGCAAACTCAAAAACGTCTGAAAATATGGAGCTGTTTTCAAGCGAAAACAGCTCCTGATTTTGAGACGTTTTTGTAACAACTCGCGTTTTTCGCTGTGTATTTTACGGCCGTTATTGGAGCTGTTTTTCAATGAAAAATGGCTCCAAAAACGTCCCAAGAAGTGTCCTGCACTTCTTTTTCGCGTGCGTCTTTTTACGCGCCGTATTTTGACAGCGACGTGTAAAATTAAGCCTCGTGGGAAAAAAATCACGTAAATCGGATTGCAAGCAATGGGCAGATGATTGGAGGCGTAATGGTGCCTTTTTTTCAGGCATAATTCAGGGTGTAAACGACCCGAATTACGTCTGAAACCACTGCGTGTGAACATACCCTTAGACTATATTCAGACGGCAATACCACACACAGATCTGGGGCAGAAGTCCAAGAATTCTGCCCCTGTAGATACTGCCACACAATGTCCCTTATAGAGAGTGAGACACAGTTCCCCCTGTATATAGTTCCACACATAATGCCCTTTGTAGATAGTTGCCTTGCAATGGCACCTGTAGATAATGCGACACAATGCCTCCTTTAGATAGTGCCAAAGAACCCCCGGTAGATAGTGCCAGAAAATGCCCCTTGTAGAGAATGCCACACAGTTCCACCGGTTGTGCCACACACCCCTGTAGATAGTGCCACACAGACCCCTTTAGATAGCGCCACACCCTTTGTAAATTAGTGCCACACACCCCTGTAGATAGTGCCACTCACACCGCTGTAGATAGTGCCACAGTGCCCCTTGTAGATAGTGCTAAAGTGCCCCCTGCAGATAGTGCCACACACACACCCCCTGTAAATAGTGCCACAACCCCCCTGTAGATAGTGCCCCCAAACAAAAAAAAAACTTCTACTTACCTAGCCCTATTCCCACGACGAACTGAGCCACTCTGTAGGCGTCCTCAGCCATGTTAGGCTTGCAGCCTATGAGACGCCGAAATGGGAGGCTTGCGTAGGCCGGCACGATGCAGTGATGTCATCGTGCCGGCCTGCGCAGGGTTCCTTTCCCAGCGTCATGCAGGATGCAGGCCTAACATCGCCTGTAGCCTGGTGAATGGGGGAGCAGGGAACTGATAGCTCTCTGCTCCGCAATAGTATTCAATTATATCTGCGTCCTTAGAATGCAGATATAATTAAATGTGGCAGTCACCCAGAGCACCGGGCCAAAAATCCGGGCTTGTGCACCGGATGCCCGGTGGTAGCGACGCCACTGGTCTGGACAACTAGTGTCTGCAGTTCAGGTTCGGACTGCGGTCCGCCAGTTGAGGACCCCTGCTCCAGTGTTTTAAGGGAGTATAGGGGTCAGAAGTTGTTGTCCAGTAGTGAGGCCTTGCTAGAAGCTGTTAGAGTGGATTATATCTACTCCACTGAGGCTGTGGACACTGAGAGTCCCAAATAAGAAGTGTTATGAGTTATGCGGTAATATATCTAGTTCTAACTTTGGAGCACAAAGCACCTTCAGCCTACCCCAGTCTGCAAACTAGAACGTAGTCTACAGATCAAATCATGGGATAGGGGATGTGCCCCATTGCAGAATAGAGTGAGATATAGTTTTTAGGGATATATGCTCTTCTACACTTTAATTTAGCATACAATCTCATACAAGACTAAGGGTATGTTCACACGGCCTATTTTCAGACGTAATTCGGGCGCCTCGAATTACGCCTGAAAAGACGGCTCCATTACATCTGCCCATTGATGTTCTGTTCAGACGAGGTGTAATTTTACGCGTCGCTGTCAAAAGACGGCGCGTAAAAATACTCCCGCGTCAAAGAAGAGCATGTCACGTTTTTCATTGACTCCATTGAAAAACAGCTCCAATAACATCCGTAAAAGACGCAGCGAAAAACGCGAGTACTTGCAAAAACGTCTGAAATTCAGGAGCTGTTTTCGCCTGAAGACAGCTCCGTAATTTCAGACGTAATTTGCTACTACGTGTGAACATACCCTAACTGTCATTTAGCAGTGTGTGGATGGAAGCAAAGCAGGACTCACAATCTTTCCATGTTTAATAAAATCAACAGGAAAATATGTATATATATTGATTTTATCATAAGAGCATTCTAGCCTACCAATATATCAGACCCAAGTTTAACCCCTTCCCACTCCTGGACGTACTATTAGGTCATGGTAGCTGTATCGTTCGCGCTCCATGACCTAATAGTACGTCTCGGGAGTAACGGCCATTTCGGCCGTCCTCCCGACACATACAGTAGCTGTGACAGCTGCTGTCTCATACAGCAGCTGTCACAGCTCCTACAGCGGGGACCGATCGCGGTGTCCCCGCTGATTAACCCCTTAAAATAGAGATTGCAGCTTTTTAGGGGTTAAGCTGCCATCGCCGGCCTGCTACACGATAGCGGCCGGCGATGGTGACTATGGCAACCGGACACCAAACAATGGCGTCCGGCTATGCCATAAACGGAAGCCTAGTGGGTCCTGACGAAGTCAGGACCCACTATGCTTGCTGTCAGTGAGTAGCTGACAGTTCTAATACACTGCACTACACATGTCGTGCAGTGTATTAGAATAGCGATCAGGGCCTCCTGCCCTCAAGTCCCCTAATGGGACAAAGTAATAAAGTTAAAAAAAGTTAAAAAAAGATGTGTAAAAATAAGAAAATAAACGTTTTAAAAGTATTAAAATTAAAAATCCCCCTTTTTCCCTTTTCAGTCCTTTATTATTAATAAAAATATATAAACAAACAAATAAACTATACATAATTGGTATCGCCGCATCCGTAACGGCCTGAACTACTAAATTATTTTGTTATTTATCCCGCACGGTGAACGCCGTAAAAGAAAATAATAATAAACCGTACCACAATCACAATTGTTTGGTCACTTCACCTCGCAAAAAATGGAATAAAAAGAGATCAAAAAGTCGCCTAAAAATGGTACTGATCGAAACTACAGTTCGTTACGCACGGCTTTATTGATGTAAAAATAAAAAAGTTCTGGCGCTTAGAATAAGGTAACACAAAAAGTGAATGATTGTTTACAAAACGTATTTTATTGTGCAAACGCCATAAGACATAAAAAAAACCTATAAACATCTGGTATCGCTGTAATCGTATCGCCCCGCAGAATAAAGTGAATATGTCATTTATAGCGCACGGTGAACGCTGTAAAAAAAAATAGAATAAAAAAACAATAGTAGAAATGCTGTTTTTTAGTCACCACGCCACCTAAAAATAGAATAAAAACTGATCAAAAAGCCGCATGCACCCCAAGAAAACTACAATGAATTCCTCAAGGGGTCTAGTTTCCAAAATGGGGTCACTTTTGGGGGGTTTCCACTGTTTTGGCACCACAAGACCTCTTGAAACCGGACATGGTGCCTAATAAAAAAGAGGCCTCAAAATCCACTAGGTGCTCCTTTGCTTCGGAGGCCGGTGCTTCAGTCCATTACCACGCTAGGGCCACATGTGGGATATTTCTCAAAATTGCAGAATCTGGGCAATACGTATTAGGTTGCGTTTCTCTGATAAAACTTTTTGTGTTATAAAAAAAATGGTATAAAGAGGATTTTCTGACAAAAATTTTTTTTTAATTTCACCTCTACTTTGCTCTAAATTTCTGTGAAACACCTAAAGGGTTCATAAACTTTCTAAATACTTTTGTGAATACTTTGAGGGGTCTAGTTTCTAAAATGGGGTGTTTGATAGGGGTTTCTAATATCTGGGCCCCTCAAAGCAACTTCAGAACTGAACTGTAACCTAAAAAAATAAATAAATTAGGCAATACTTCGCTTCTTACATTATACTGATAATGAGCCGTGCCCACCCCGAGATGACCCCAGTTTTGGCCGTTTGTATAAACGGAGACCCCTATTAGACCGTTTCAGTGCCCGATTTTCCCAAGCATACACCCCCGAGAAGTGTATTTCTATTGATGAGTCCTTGGTAGATTTTAAAGGGAGGCTTCAATTCCGCGAGTACCTGCCGGGTAAGAGGGCAAGGTATGGCGTGAAGATGTATAAGCTGTGCGAGAGTGCATCAGGGTATACATACAGATTTAGGATATATGAATGGAAGGACAGCAGTATTCAGCCCCCAGAGTGCCCCCCTCTTACTGGGAGTTAATGCAAAAATTGTGTGGGATTTGTGCACCCCCTGCTGGACCAGGGTCACCACCTCTACCTGGATAATTTTTATACCAGCGTCCCACTCTTCAACTGCCTCGCTTCCAGAAATCCTGCGGCATGCGGCACTGCTAGAAGAAATCTGAGAGGCCTCCCTAAGACTCTGCTTGGGCAAACACCCAGAAGGGGTGAGAGCAGGGCACAATCTAGCAGCAACATATTGTGTGTCAAGTACAAGACAAGAGAGATATCCTTGTATTGACAACAATACATGGCCACACCAGTACCCATGTACCAGTACGAGGTACCAGTACAGAGACCCCCAAACCAGACTGCATCCTGGACTACAATAGGTACATGGGAGGGGTGGACTTGTCAGATCAATTCCTGAAGCCCTACAGCGCCATGCGGTGTGGTATAAGAAGCTGGCTGGGCACCTCATACAGATGGCATTATAAAATGTGTACGTGCTACATCGATGTGCAGGCCAGAGGGGAACTTTCCTGGAATTTCAAGAGGTGATTATCAAGAACCTAATCATCAGGGACCAAGAAGGGGGGGGGGGCACCCAGTACTCCTGGAAGCAAGGCCACATGCATCGTACCAGGGCAACACTTTTCAGGAGAAGTTCCCCAAACTGGCAAGAAGGGAAAAAGTCAAAAGAGGTGCAAAGTCTGCTATAAGAGGGGGATAAGGGAGGACACAATATATCAATGTGACGCGTGTCCCGAAAAACTCTCTGTATGAAAGAGTGTTTTAAAATTTATCATACATCCCTAGGTTTATAATTTACCCCAATTTTACTTGCCCTGATGTACTCCGCACAGCTTATCCTCCCTCGTCTTTCCCCTCTGGGCCCTGCTGTGTGCCCAGGCAGCTGATAACAGCCACATCTAGGGTATTGCCGTACCCAGGAGAATCCACATTACAGTTTATGGGGTGTATGTCTCCGGTCAAAATGCTCACTACACCTCTAGATGAATGCCTTAAGGGTGCAGTTTTTAAAACGGGGTCACTTCTTGCGGGTTTCAACTGTACTGGTACCTCAGGGGCTTCTGCATACATGACTTCGCACCAGAAAATCCCCAGTAGGCCAAATGGTGGTCCTTTTCTTCTGAGGCCTCCCATGGGCCCAAACGGCAGTTTATCACCACAAATGGGGTATTGCCGCACTCAGAACAAATTGCGCAACAGAAAAAGGGATTTTGTTTCTTGTGAAAATAAAACATTTTCAGCCAAAACTACATATTATTGGGAAAAAATTTATTTTGTTTTAATTCCCAGCCCAATTCAAATAAGTTCTGTGAAAAAACTATGGGGTCAAAATGGTCACAACACCCATAAATGAATTCCTTGAGGGGTGTAGTTTCCAAAATGGGGTCATTTCTGGTTGGTTTCCATTGCTTTGATACTTCTGGGGCTCTGCAAATGCAACATGGCACCCAAAAACCAATCCAGCAAAATTTGGACTCCAAAGAACAAATAGCGCTCCTTTCCTTCTGAGCCCTCCCATGGGCCCAAACGGCCGTTTATCACCACAAATGGGGTATTGCCACACTCAGGACAAATTGGGCAACAAAACGGAGTATTTTATTTCTTGTGAAAATAAGAATTTTTTAGCTAAAACGACATATTATTGGAAAAAATATATATTTTTTAAATTCCCAGCCCAATTCAAATAAGTTCTGTGAAGAAACTATGGGGTCTAAGTGGTCACATTACCCATAAATGAATTCCTTGAGGGGTGTAGTTTCCAAAATGGGGTCACTTCTGGTGGGTTTCCATTGCTTTGATACCTCTGGGGCTCTGCATATGCGACATGGCACCCGAAAACCAAACCAGCAAAATCTGCACTCCAAAGAACACACAGCGCTCCTTCCCTTCTGAGGCCTCCCATGGGCAGAAACGGCAGTTTATCGCCACAAATGGGGTATTGCTGCATTCAGGAGAAATTGGGCAACAAAATGGGATATTTTGTTCCCTGTGAAAATAAGAAATTTTGATAAAAAAATGACATCTTATTGGAAAAAATTAAATTTTTTCATTTCACAGCCCAATTCAAATAGGTGCTGTGAAAAAACTGTGCGGTCAAAATTGTAACAACAACCATATTTGAATTCCTTGAGGGGTGTAGTTTCCAAAATGGGGTCACTTATGGTGGGTTTCCATTGCTTTGATATCTCTGGGGCTCTGCAAATGCGACATGGCACCCGAAAACCAATCCAGCTAATTTGGACTCCAACAAACACATAGCGCTCCTTTCATTCTGAGCCCTCCCATGGGCCCAAACGGCAGTTTATCACCACAAATGGGGTATTGCCGCACTAAGGACAAATTGGGCAACAAAATAGGGTATTTTGTTCCCTGTGAAAATAAGAAAATTTGATCACAAATGACATTTTATTGGAAAAAATGTAATTTTTTTAATTTCACAGCCCAATTCAAATAGGTGTATTGAAAAAACTGTGCGGTCAAAATGGTAACAACAATCATACATGAATTCCTTGAGGGGTGTAGTTTCCAAAATGGGGTCACTATTGGGGGATTCCTACTGTTTTGGCACCTCTACACCTTTTCAAACCAGGCATGCTGCCTAAAATATATTCTAATAAAAAAGAGGCCTCAAAATGCACTAGGTGCTTCCTTGCTTCTAGGGCTTGTGTTTTATTCCACGAGCGCAGTAGAGCCACATGTGGGACATTTCTAAAAACTGCAGAATCTGGACAATACATATTTAGTAGTGTTTCTCTGGTAAAACCTTCTGTGTTACAGAAAAAAAATTGAATGAAATGGAACATCAGCAAGAAAAATTAAATTTGCAAATTTCACCTCCACTTTGCTTTAATTCCTGTGAAATGCCTGAAGGGTTAAAAAACTTTGTAATTGCTGTTTTGAATACTTTGAGGGGTCTAGTTTTTAAAATGGGGTGTTTTATCAGGGTTTCTAATACATAGGCCCCTCAAAGCCACTTCAGAACTGAAGAGGTACCTTAAAAAAATGGCTTTTGAAATGTTCTTAAAAATATGAGAAATTGCAGTTTATGTTCTAAGCCTCGTAACGTCCAAGAAAAATAAAAGAATGTTCAAAAACTGATGCCAATCTAAAGTAGACATATGGGAAATGTGAACTCGTAACTATTTTGGGTGGTATAACCGTCTGTTTTACAAACAGATGCATTTAAATTCTGAAAAATGCTATTTTTTCACAATTTTCTCTACATTTTGCAATTTTTCACCAATAAACACTGAATATATAGACCAAATTTTACCACGAACATGAAGCCCAATGTATCACGAGAAAAAAATCTCAGAATCGCTTGGATAGGTTTAAGCATTCCGACGTTATTACCACATAAAGTGAAATATGTCAGATTTGAAAAATGGGCTCCTGAGCCTTAAGGCCAAAACTAGGCTGCGTCCTTAAGGAGTTAATGTGAACTTGAGATTTGGGAATGGATGTGAAAGGATGATTGCCACCAAGTCTAAAAAAGTAGACAGAATCATGGTTAGCTCTTAACAACTTTAGAGATGGCCTACTGGCAGACTGGGTTAAACTTTTCTATGTCTGACGTATAAACCATACACGTGCAAAATAAATATACATTAAAATATACAAATTTAACAACTTAGCCTGTTTTGGACTTACCTATGTACAGGACTGCATGTATCCTATTTATGTCTCATTGGTCTTGTATTTCAGTGGCCATTGTAGTCTAGCCTCTGTATATTCTATCCCCCCCTTCATGGAAAAATCTTTATCTCCTTATGATTTATATATGCAGTATATGTATTATCACACAGAATCATTTCAAAGTTTTGATCTTTAGAAAATCTGCATTTAGATTTATGGTATTTTTACAAAAAGTATTTATGGTTACCATGGAGCTTTTCAAAGAATATTGAGAGGACAAAGTACTGTATATATAATAGAGAACGAAACAGGGTGGATCCAGCGTTGCTGTAGATAAAAAGGAACTTGTTCCAAGTTTAATGGAGGTTTTTTAAAAAATAGGATCAATCTATATGATGTCCTAGGGTGCGAGGAGAGAAATGAGAAAGTTGGGGAAGCCTACGCGTTTCAAACGCTTCCTGCGTTCTTAATCATGGCTAGGATTAACTGACTAACTTGTCTGGTATGTTTATATATGATTTCACTTGTGTGTATATTGATTACGTTCCAGGTGGTTGCGATCTCCTGGAACGCAGACCGGAAATGAGGAGGCTCTGCGCTCCAACTACGTCGGCACACTATGTATGAAAATTGTCTAAAAAACTGGCTAGGAACATCTTTATTTGAAAGATAAGGGGGAGTACTGATTTAGTTTATAAGAGCCCCGTTGGATTTGTGCATGAATGGGGAGAGAAGACTGCACACGAATATATCAGCCAATGTTGAGTTTGCTTTGGATAGATGTCACTTCCGGTATTACGTATGTGTTGTTATTTTGCGTTTCAGAATCACATGGGTCATGTGGAACGCAAAGCCGGAAACGGAGCTACCTTTGTGCGTCGGAGAGAGGGATCCCATCCTGTCCGGGGCTACTTGGTGAGTATGTTTTTGATTTGTATTAATGGACATATATGATCGATGCCTTTCATTAGAAAAAGTTGAAAAGTATGAAAAGTTTGCTTATATTAAATGCAATGTGTAAAATCGCCAGTTCTTTTATGCTACAATACCAGAAAAAAATATAATAATACATGGAAGAGTGAAAATTATGATTTTATTTTTTATTTTTTATTATTTGTTGATTTTTTTAATTTTTTGTGTGTTTTTTTGTATTCTTTTTTACTCATTTGAGTAATGAGTGTATTATTTTGATCGTCAGCTGAATTTAATAGGTTTGGGCCAGCTAAAAGTAAGGAGTAAAGAACAATGAAATGGGGATTAAATGAAAAATGGAAGGATAGTGAGCTAAAAACTTAAACCTGTAGGAGGTATTTATTACTGCTGTTTAATGAAAGCAAAAGAAAGAAAGAAAATAAAAAAAAAATTATATATATATTGGGGAAATGTACTTTTTCTATCGCGTAACATATTAATGATTTTATTGCTCTATTGTGACACGATATGAAATGTTTAGCTGCGTTGGATGTGTTACTGATGTTAGGGTTTCTTATATAGCCTAGGTGTTCTAGAATTCGAGTTTTCAGTTTTCTGCTAGTACACCCAACATATTTTAAGCTGCATGCGGTACATTCAATTATATAAACTACCGAAGTGGTATTGCAGTTGATATAATTTTGTATTTTAAAAGTTTCAGAATTATCCGAATTAGAGAAGGATTTGGTGGGGTGAGCAGTGGTACATGTTTTACAGGGGTGTTGTCCACATCTGTAGAAACCTTTGCTTTCTAACCAGGTGGTTTTAGCTTCCTCTGAGGTGAAAAGAGACGGGGAAGGGATGTTGCCCAGTGTGGGTGCTTTACGAGCTACTACCTTGCAACCACCCTGTAGAATGGACCGAAGTCCATCGTCCTCCATCAAAATGGGTAGATACTTGTTAACAATTTGTTTGATTTTCGTAAACTGATTGCTTTGTTGTAATACTAAAACGGGTACACTTGGGTCTAGTTTCTTATTTTTGTTGGATTGTTTGAGTAGGTTAACTCTGGGAATCTTTGTAGTGATGTGATTTGCACGATTAAGTGACCAGTTAGGGTATCCCCTATTTTTTAATCTTGAATGTATCTGTTTCTGTTCCACATCATATTGTTCTTTTGAGCTGCAGTTTCTTTTTGCTCTCTGCATTTCGCCAATGGGGATGGCCATGATGGTTTGCTTTGAGTGGTTACTACTGGCATGTAGTATCGTGTTGGCAGTGGTAGGTTTACGATAGGTTTTAGTTTCTATAATCGTCCCTACTTTCCCCTTTAGGACTAAGTCCAGAAATGTTATTGTTGTTTTATCGTAGTTATACGTGAAATGTAAATTGTGTGGATTACAATTCAGGAATTCTGCGAATTTGGGGATACTTGAAGTATCGCCCCTCCAAATAAATAGGAGGTTGTCGATATATCTACCAAACCATTCAATATTGTCTCCAAATGGGTTGTTCGTCGAGAAGATATACTGTTCCTCCCACCATGCCATAGTTAAATTGGCTATTGAGGGGGAGAATTTTGCTCCCATTGACACCCCCCTTAGTTGTAAGTAAAAATTTTCGTCAAATTGGAAGTAATTGTGTGTCATCAAGAACATAAGTATATCTAGTATATAAATTTGGAAGTTTTTGGTAAAAGTACTATGTGTAGCCAAGTGGTGTGTCAATGCAGCATAGTCAGTCTGGTGAGGGATACTTGTGTATAGTGCAACTACGTCACAGGTAAGCCATACATCATTTTCGTTCCACAATCTATTCTGAAAAAAGATTAGGACATCTCTGGTATCTTTAATGAACCCAGGTGTTCGTTGAGCTAATGGTTGAAGTAGTGTATCTAACCATTCAGATAATTTTTCCAATAGGGAGCCAATACCCGAGACGATAGGTCGCATAGGTGGAGGAAACTGGTTTTTGTGTGTTTTCGGAAGGGCGTGGAAAATCGGTGTGATCGGTCAAAGAAAAGCATCATGGCCATCCCCATTGGCGAAATGCATAGAGCAAAAAGAAACTGCAGCTCAAAAGAACAATATGATGTGGAACAGAAACAGATACATTCAAGATTAAAAAATAGGGGATACCCTAACTGGTCACTTAATCGTGCAAATCACATCACTACAAAGATTCCCAGAGTTAACCTACTCAAACAATCCAACAAAAATAAGAAACTAGACCCAAATGTACCTGTTTTAGTATTACAACAAAGCAATCAGTTTACGAATATCAAACAAATTGTTAACAAGTATCTACCCATTTTGATGGAGGACGATGGACTTCGGTCCATTCTACAGGGTGGTTGCAAGGTAGTAGCTCGTAAAGCACCCACACTGGGCAACATCCTTTCCCCGTCTCTTTTCACCTCAGAGGAAGCTAAAACCACCTGGTTAGAAAGCAAAGGTTTCTACAGATGTGGACAACACCCCTGTAAAACATGTACCACTGCTCACCCCACCAAATCCTTCTCTAATTCGGATAATTCTGAAACTTTTAAAATACAAAATTATATCAACTGCAATACCACTTCGGTAGTTTATATAATTGAATGTACCGCATGCAGCTTAAAATATGTTGGGTGTACTAGCAGAAAACTGAAAACTCGAATTCTAGAACACCTAGGCTATATAAGAAATCCTAACATCAGTAACACATCCAACGCAGCTAAACATTTCATATCGTGTCACAATAGAGCAATAAAATCATTAATATGTTACGCGATAGAAAAAGTACATTTCCCCAAGAGAGGTGGTGATTTACAACACAAAATCCACCAGAGAGAAGCCTTTTGGATTTATAGACTCAAAACTCGAGTCCCCAATGGCCTTAACTTAAAAAAGGAACTTATGTTCCATTACTAACCAGTAAACACCTAACTAACAGTGACCCTCTAATATTTCTCTTACCAGATAGGTCACCATCATCATCATTAAGATTGAGTAATGAATGACGGATATCTATCCATTTATGTACTTATTCATTGAGTAGTCCATTCACTTGCTCGATCAGCTGTAATCCAAGATAGATTGACCTATTCTGACTGTGGTCTCTAGTTCAAAGGCAAACAACATTGCATAATTTACCTAACTAAGTATTTTCTCGAGCCATATAGTAGGTCCTCATTTGATTCACATCTAGAGGTATATACAACACTATATACAAGTCATCCACAGGGTCATTGAAAAATTACTATCAATAATCCGATCTCCAAATATTTTACTTTCCCTTTACAGTACAATATATATATAATAAAAAATAATTTATTTTATTTCTTTCTTTTGCTTTCATTAAACAGCAGTAATAAATATCTCCTACAGGTTTAAGTTTTTAGCTCACTATCCTTCCATTTTTCATTTAATCCCCATTTCATTGTTCTTTACTCCTTACTTTTAGCTGGCCCAAACCTATTAAATTCAGCTGACGATCAAAATAATACACTCACTACTCAAATGAGTAAAAAAGAATACAAAAAAACCACACAAAAAATTACAAAAATCAACAAATAATAAAAAATAAAAAATAAAATCATAATTTTCACTCTTCCATGTATTATTATATTTTTTCTGGTATTGTAGCATAAAAGAACTGGCGATTTTACACATTGCATTTAATATAAGCAAACTTTTCATACTTTTCAACTTTTTCTAATGAAAGGCATCGATCATATATGTCCATTAATACAAATCAAAAACATACTCACCAAGTAGCCCCGGACAGGATGGGATCCCTCTCTCCGACGCACAAGGGTAGCTCCGTTTCCAGCTTTGCGTTCCACATGACCCATGTGATTCTGAAACGCAAAATAACAACACATACGTAATACCGGAAGTGACATCTATCCAAAGCAAACTCAACATTGGCTGATATATTCGTGTGCAGTCTTCTCTCCCCATTCATGCACAAATCCAACGGGGCTCTTATAAACTAAATCAGTACTCCCCCTTATCTTTCAACTAAAGATGTTCCTAGCCAGTTTTTTAGACAATTTTCATACATAGTGTGCCCACGTAGTTGGAGCGCAGAGCCTCCTCATTTCCGGTCTGCGTTCCAGGAGATCGCAACCACCTGGAACGTAATCAACATACACACAAGTGAAATCATATATAAACATACCAGACAAGTTAGTCAGTTAATCCTAGCCATGATTAAGAACGCAGGAAGCGTTTGAAACGCGTAGGCTTCCCCAACTTTCTCATTTCTCTCCTCGCACCCTAGGACATCATATAGATTGATCCTATTTTTTTAAAAACCTCCATTAAACTTGGAACAAGTTCCTTTTTATCTACAGCAACGCTGGATCCACCCTGTTTGGTTCTCTATTGTCCACATATCGTGTGCCGACGCGAGGATCCGTGCGGTGTCAAACGTACAAAATCTATGTACAAAAGGTGAGCTGGAAGTTTCGTCTTTTTTTCTATACTGTATATATACATAAGGAAGACACACTGTATATAAAGTATGCAGATATACTAACTATTAGTGTAAATGTTATGGATACTGATAGACATAACAAATAAATGACAATTTAAATGTCAACAAATGGCTCAGACTCAATGACCATGTATTAAGTTAAAGCCCAGCATCTAGTAGTACTGTAAATTTCTTATGTAGAGCAGGTCATAGCCTTTTGTGCAGTAAAGTGTACCGCTCAACATAATTGAAAGAAATTATTTATTTTCATCACACCAGTAATCATAATTTACAATCTATATTTTTCTATTAATCTTTTTATCCTAAACTTGCCGAAGCCAATTCTTAAAGTCAGCCTCCACTGATGCTAGGGTTGTCTAGGATAATGTTTAATAACAGGATGGATAAAACTGCTTTTAAATTACATATAATAAAAAAAATATGTCCCTCCCTCTGGCATCAGACAGAGCTGATCATGTCCTCACTGCAGTGACGCTCAGTCTATATGTATATGTACCCTCATGTCCTTTGGTCTCAGAATGTAACACGGCGGCAACAAACAAACCATTTCTGTGCAGTGTACAAGCGTCTTATACATTGCACATGCTGGGAGGGAGACTGAATGAGAGCTGCTGCAATGTTTGCATGCTCAGCACTGTGGACGCCGCAAAGGGAGGCATATGTAATATATAATGTATGTCATTTGAAAGCCCTCTTAGTGGATAACAGGGCTAACTAAGAAAAAATAGAATCCCTTACAACACCATTGAATATTGAGTATTAAAAACAATAGCATTTTCTAATGCACTGGTAAAGAAATATCATTATTTTTCTGATCCTGGCTTATCTTGGCCTTGCTGAACTAGTGGACTAGCAGCAGAAACATTCCTGTGTCCGGTTAGTAGCGTGATTCTATGGGAACCTTCTGAAAACCTTCATAGTGTGCAACTCAAATCATATTCTATTTCTTAAATTGCAGCATACCATTCAAGATTAAAACAAAAACCACGGAGTATAAGGGCATGACCAGACGTGGCGGAATTGCTCTGGAATTCCGCTGCGTACACGTTTCTCCATTGCTTTCCACAGGTTTTTAGTTAGGTTCGTTTACACGTTGCGGACAATTCCGCTGCGGAGCATAGGCTGCGGTGCGGAATTTGGTGTCCGCAGCATACACTGGCTGTTGCGGACGTGTAGCAGACTTGTTGCGGACTCATTGCGGAATTTCTCCATTGACTTCAATGTCCGCAGATGTTGTGTGTGCTGCGTAGCGTATTGGTTTTACGAACATGATAGTTCTTCATTCTGACTGGACCTATGTATTTCTAGGTCTACAGCCAGACTGAGGAAGTCAATGGGGCTCCCGTAATTACGGGTGACTAGGTGCGTGCACCCGTAATTACGGGAGCGTTGCTAGGCGACGTCAGTAAATAGTCACTGTCCAGGGTGCTGAAAGAGTTAAACGATCGGCAGTAACTGTTTCAGCACCCTGGACAGTGACTTCCGATCACAATATAAATCAACCTGTAAAAAAAAAATTAAGTTCATACTTACCGAGAACTCCCTGCTTCTTCCTCCAGTCCGGACTCCCGGGATGACGTTTCAGTCCAAGTGACGGCTGCAGCCAATCACAGGCTGCAGCGGTCACATGGACTGCCGCGTCATCCAGGGAGGTCGGGCTGGATGTCAAGACAACGGCTGGGTAAGTATGATTTTCTTTTATTTTACTAGGGAAAGGGCTGTCCCTATCCTGCACTGAAAGAGAGAAGGGAAAGTACTTTCACCTCAATACGCAATGGCTAGTCCGCATAAATTTAATGCCCATTTTAGGCAGAGCCGCAACAGAATCTGCAACACAGATTATGTGCGGCATTGATGCGGACAGTGGCGGAAGAAATACACCACGTCTGGTCATGCCCTGAGGGGGAAAGAAATATTTGGTACCAAAAAGTATATTAACAGAACCTTTATATGTTTCTCATATATATATATATATATATATATATATATATATATATATATAAAATTAAAAAAACAGGCAGCACTCCGTAGTATTGTGGAAAAAAAGTACCCAGTTTTTTTCTACAATACTACGGAGTGCTGCCTGTTTTTTGAATTTTATACAGTTAGGATCCTGGTTTGTTCCCTAGGGCCTGCACCCACACTTTACCGGTGCTGCTGGATTTGTTTTTTGTATGTATATATATATATATATATATATATATAAATATATATATACACACTGTGTATAAATAAACATATATATGTATATATATATATATATATATATATATATATATATATATATATATATATATATATATATAACATGTTGCTTCAAACCCCACTGAGAACAATAAAAGCAAAGATATGAATACTATTTTAAAGGTTCCCTCCCTGCCAAAGCCCGGAAACAGATGGGTGATTATAACATCCAAGTACACATAACTCACACACAAAAAGCCAATGCCGTGTGTGAGTGTTATTTTATTTCAGCATGAAATTAAGTGGAGAGTTACACAGGAAGTACTGGTTAAACTACACAAAGGCATATTTCCAAAGGAATTCCAAAAATGTCTGAAGGAAAAGGGAAAAAACATCTATAGAAAAGCATTGTTACGGGAAAATGAGTTGTGAATTTCATTGAGAGATACTTATCAAACGTATTTCCTTAGCAACCTAAACTCCATATAGTCTGTACTAGAACAATAGCTGAAAGATATCTGTCATCAAAGAGTCACTTACAGCATAACATAGCAGTTTATAGTCTACGGTCTACGACTTCGGACAAAGGGAAATTCCATAACTAATGGCTTCCATGAATTTTTTTAGGTCCAAGCATATCTACACTAGATTACGCTGTCTGGTTTTGTGCTTGACTTATTATGCAATAATATTGGTAGCAACAGGTAATAGACACTTCTTTGCAGCCATGTCACTATGAGAATCACGTTTTCCCTTTATATCACCATTTACCTTTGATGGACTTTTGCATGAAATGTGGAATATAACAAAATGTCTTTGTTTTTTGTGCAGTCAGACCCATTTGAACCTAGGCGACCAAGTACGGACGACAGTGGGATAAGTTACCATAAGTGCCGTATTTTTCGGACTATAAGACGCACCTGAGTATAAGATGCACCCAGGTTTTAGACAACAGAAAATAGGAAAAAATTTCATATTTTACTACTTTTACTACTTTTACAAAGCAAAAACTATTTATTTTTTTTAAATTATTTCTTCTGTTTCACCACATACTGAGGGACATTTTTTGGTACATATGATTTTGTTATCACTTTTTATTTCATTCCTTTTTTTTATTTTTTACATCGTGCTTGGGGAAAAACGGGAAAAGTTTTTTTTTAACTATTAATATTGTTTTACAGTCCTGAATTTTTACACATTTTATTAGTTCCCCTAGGGGACACTTGAACCAGTGATCATTAGATCGCTGGAACAATCAACTGCAATACATGGATGAGTTATGGAAACAGCGTAACTCACTGAGCTACGCTGTTTCCGTAACTCCCATAGTAGTGAATGGTTGTTACAGAAGCAGCGCAGCATGCTAGGCTGTTTCCGTAACTAATATTCAGTTCTATGGGAGTTACGGAAACAGTGTAGCTCAGCGAGTTATGCTAGTTCCTTAACTTGACATGTACGCTGTTTTCGGAGCTACCGAGTTCCGGAAACAGCGTAGCTCGCGATGCTACGCTGTTAACGTAACTCCCATTCACTTCTATGGGAGTTACGGAAAGAGCGTAGCTCAGCGAGGACTCGGCTGTTTCCGCAACTCCCGACCACCTAACCAAGATGTGTCCGGGAGACAGCGGAGCGAGTAAGCAAGAACGGGGTTTAGGTGGCCCCGTTCTAGAGATAGGTGTGGGTCCCAGAGGTGGGAAGACCCCTATAAATGCCACGGTCACTATTGACCGCGGCATTTAACTAGTTAAATGGCCAGGAACAGCACCATTGCTGTTCCTGGCCGTTAGAGCAGCATGTCAGCTGTAAAACACAGCTGACGCCTGCAGTGTATGGAGTGGGCTCAGTGCGTGAGCCTGCTCCAAACATCATCCCCTCCCTGATCCATGATGTGCCAACACATCATGGGTCGGGAAGCGGTTAAGTAAGAAGCAGTCAGGGGGCCGGCGCTGCCAGGTCCCTTGACTGACGACTATAAGATGCAAGAACTTTTTAGCAAGATTTATTCTTGCTAAAAACTGCGTCTTATAGTCCCAAAAATATGGTAGTTACAATAAGACTTGGTTATGGATCCTTCAGTTCCTACAGATATAAACAAGTATTAGAAGGAGGAGCATTCAGCCATGCCCAAACCATGTCTTGCTCATAATGCTGTAAAGTTATACCAGTTTTTTGGAGTAATTTAACATGCAATGCTAATACAGCTCCACAACAAATTCAGCCAGATGCCAAATAAATAAGAGTTCAATAACACTGTATTCTGGATTAAATGTTTTTGCTGTATATTTCTTCTAAACCTATTTCAATCCCTAAAAAACTTCACATAACAGATATTCTTCATGTAGAGAATCTGGTGATAACATTCTCTGAGCTCACCTTACAATGGGTTAAAATATACAGAGAAATGGAAAGTTTGTATTATACCCTAAAGTAAGAAATCAAAATTTCTGAGAAATTTAATTAAATGAGAAAAACATAATAAAAAAGTAACTTACCTTTGTTGTAATTTTTGTTTTTTTTTGTGGCTGGAAACTGTCTGAGGGTCTGTCTGAAATAAAAAATGAAAAGCTTACCTTGCTATCATATTTTTCTATGTACTGTAAAGTAATGTGATGACCTCATTTGCAGAGGTTCAGGCATCTAAATAGTTGACCAAACATGGATCAGCAGCAACAATGTTTTGCACAGTGATGCAGAATTTTATTTTAAGAGATAATAAAACTCTGCATGATATAAAGAAATGAAGATAACACATTTTTAACTATTTCCTTTATTTATTTCATTGCAAATATCTGTTCAGTTTTGGTACAATGTATGAAGTTTCAGTTCATGATAACGTGGTACATTTAAGGGAAATGTCAGTACTAAAAAATTGGCACACATTTGCCCAATGAAAACAAACCTGTAAAATACATTACAGCTCCTGAATAATAAAAGATGAGGCAATATGGAGGATTGTTAAAATATTTTTAGCATAAAAATACTTCGACTTGGGGTGTATAGAGGTTGAAAATTAAATGTAAAGACAAACTACCAGGTCCAATCATTCTAAAGGCCCTATTACACATGCCAATGATCGGGCAAACGAGCATTCATATGAAAGCTCGTTCCTGATCATTGCCCTGTGTAAACACTGCAACAATCAGCAGATGAACTGATGAAATGCTCGTTCATCAGCTGATCATATAATTTATGCAACAGAAAATATTATCGTTGTCAGCAGTACATCTCCCTGTGTAAACAGGGGGACGTGCTGCCGAAATTATGGAAATGTATGGGGATGTACGATAGGAGTAACGGTCGCACGTCCCATTCATAAGAAATTATTGCTCCTTGTGAAAGAAGCAAACAAGCGCCGATCAACGAGCTCTCTCATATCGGGCCGTGTAATAGGACCTTTAGACACTGTACTAGTAGAACCACAAGGATAGCAACTGCACTAGCCTTATCTTTCCAATGATAAAAGTGTAAAACCCCATAATAACAAAAAAAATGTAAACAAATCCCAAAAGATGTTAGAATGAAAAAAAAACTCCAAAAGGAAAAGTTTTTAAATGTCTTCTCTTTTTCTAGAATCTATTAATGTATTTAAAAAGAAAAAAAAAAGTGTGAACCTCTGCTATGAGGGAGAGAATCTGGGACATGACCTACTCAACTTCTGCCTGCCCAAAACACTGGGGAGACAAACGCTGTGATATAGCAGATAAAGGAAATAGTTCATTGTATCTTAACACGGGACTGTTACAAATAGACAGGGTGTCTGTTATAAATCAGTTGCCCAAGTGCCCAAATACACCTAGAGACAGAATTGGTAATAAAGGGGTTACAGGACTACCCAGCTCAATGTACTCTAGTCAAACTTACAGGCTTCCTGTTTTTTAGGCTTTGTTTTTTTAGTACTTTGTTATATATGGCCTCATAAACATAAAACAAAGTCCTTTTATACAGGGCCGGCCTTAGGGGTGTGCGACCTGTACCATTGCACAGGGCCCATCTCTGCAGCAGGTGGAAGAGGGAGCTGCGCTGGCTCCCTTCCCCTGCTTGTTTCAAAAGCGCCCTGGCCCGGCGACTCAGCAGCTGCCTTTCCGCCCGGGCGCTTCTTCTCTCAGTGGCATCACTACCGCTGTAGCAGCCACAGCGGCTGCTAGCGGCGGCACTGGGCATAAGGACACTACCTACAGGGGGCTGTGTGGCACTACCTACAAGGGGGCTGTGTGGCACTACCTACAAGGGGGCTGTGTGGCACTACCTACAAGGGGGCTGTGTGGCATTACCTACAAGGGGGCTGGCTGGCACTACCTACAAGGGGTGTGTGTGGCACTACCTACAAGGGGGCTGTGTGGAACTACCTACAAGGGGGCTGTGTGGAACTACCTACAAGGGGGCTGTGTGGAACTACCTACAAGGGGGCTGTGTGGCACTACCTACAAGGGGGGTGTGGCACTACCTATAAGGGGGCTGTGTGACTCTAACTACTAGGGGCTGTGTGGCACTACCTACAAGGGGCTGTATGGCACTATCTACAGAGGGCTGTGTGGTACTATTTACAGGGGGCATATGTGGGTGGCGGGCATATGGTCATTTTACTGTGAGTGGGGGGCTGATGGTCATTTTACTGTGAGTGGGGGGCTGATGGTCATTTTACTGTGAGTGGTTGGCTGATGGTCATTTTACTGTGAGTGGGGGGGGCATTTTTTTTCAGGGTTGCCTCGTGTCCGAAAAGGTTGGAAAACTCTGTACTAGCCTACAGTATCACCACGGCCTATGCAAGGGTCTCGTCGTCGGGGTTGTGGAGCAGCTCAGTTCCTTGTGGGAATGAGGCCTAGGTGAGTACAAATTTTGTTTGGGGGCACTGTTTACAAGGGGGAGGTGGGGGGCTGTATGGCACTGTCTACATGGGGAATGTGGGGGGCTATATGTCACTGTCTACAAGGAGGAGGTGGGGGATTATGGCACTATCTACAGGGAGGCTGTATGGCACAATCTACCGGAGGCACTATCTACAAGGGGGCTGTGTGTGGCAGCCAGGGGAGTGGGGCATTATACTGTGTGGAGGCCACTAAGCAGACATTAGACTTTGTAGGGGCACTACAGGGGGCAATATACTGGGTGTGGCACTTAGGGGGCATAATACTGTGCGGGCACAATTAGAGGACAAAATACTGTGTCTTTGAAGGGGTTATAATATATTATACTGTATGGGGGTCACTAAAGGGGCATTATACTGTGTGGGGAGCACTATATAGGGAATTATACTGTGGGGGGCAGTATATTTTTTTATGGGGCATTTTTTTTATGATGGGGTGGGGCGCCGAATGATAATTTCGCACAAGGCGCCATCTATCCTAAGGCCGGCCCTGCTTTTATACAATACCAAAGGACATCGTTCCTCATATGCAGACAGTCCACTTAAAGGCTATGTACACCTCTAAATTATGAACTTAGATGTGATAGATTACAGGTGGATCCTGCGTGTCAGAGACACTAAGGACCTGCCGACACTGAACCGGTCAGGTCCGCGGGACTAACGTATTCAGTGTAAAGCGAACTATACAGCTGTTCTGTATAGACAATACAGAACAGCTGTATCTTCAAAAGTAAAACTCATTTTTAATAAAAACTAATTAGTATGTAACACAAATCACACTGACTGATCTATTTATCAAAACAAAAAAAAAAGCCCTCAAAGGTGTACATAGCCTTTAAGTCCATGTCTAAGCAGGGTATTTGGAGCTCTGTATTAGAAAAACAAAGTTCCAATTGCTGTACAGAAATAAATCAGCACAGAATATCAAACTATTTGGATAAAATGAAAAAATACACACTGGTGATCAAGGTTGGAAATGCACAATAAAGGGTCTCTGTCATTTCCCCAAAAAATAAATAAACTACAATAATCTGTTTATAGCTGAAAAGACGCTGATATTGAGTCTGTAAATGTTATTTTTCTATTCACATACATTTCCTCGCTATAAGCCCGCAAACAGGCCGTGCGCTGCATGTTGATGACAAGCCCTAGGAGTCCCCTATACTATATTGCCGAGCTTAGGAATACTCTCTATGCGTCAGCATGCAGCGCACGGCCCATTTCCGGGCTTATAGCGAGAAAATGCAAGTGCGTGGAAAGATAAAACTTACATATTCGGAATCAGCGTCTTTTAAACTATTTACTGATTTATTGTAGCTTAGGGGACAGAGTCTCTTTACACTGTTCATCATAAATACTTTTTATATCAGTGAAAGTAAATCTGACACATTCAATTTTATAGCTTCCCTTTTCACTTGTTGGTGTCTTCTGACCCTGTTTCCATAGAATTAATATGCACTTTTTCCCAAGCCAAACATTGGAAATCGTAATTTTCAGCTAAAATGTATTTTGGGCTTAAAGAACATTTACCTCTAAAAGATAAAAGTCACAAGTAAATATAAGTCACTGACCAGTCCTCTTATTTGAAGTGTATTAATATTCTATTCAGTTGTGTCTGAGTTCTATCTATAGCCTGAAAAATGGAGTGGTAACTAAGATGTCACGACAGGTCTCAAAGCGATCAATACTCAACTGTCCGAGATTTCTAAAATACCAATCTGACTAGATTTAAAACAATACTGGAGAGGAAATTGTAATGGTGGGCATATGGGTTGTACCCTAGCTTTGTCAGAAACAGAAAAACCTAAAGGTTTACACATTAGATTAAAGTTTTTCAAACTATTTTGGTAAGCTTGGGCAACAATCTAATGTGCAAAGGGGCAGCCCAACATTCCCTTAATATCAGATATCGGGGTAAATAAGAATCCGAAATGACAGATACGTTTTTAAAAGAAGTGTCTGGTAGCAGCTTATTCCCCTCTCCCCTTTAAAATAAACATTTATTGCTGCCATGTTTATGGGGAGGTTCGGAGGAGATAGCTGTTGTCCAACAGAAAGCTTAGAAAATAGAGAGAACAACTTAAGATTTTATTGCCACTTTATTTTTAATTTGGGGTTAACATTTTCTTTACCAAAGCTAAAGTCTGACAATAACAGTAAACTACTAATAATAATTCTAGTATGACAAAATATTTTCCAAAGTGCTTCAGAAGAAAAATCATATCTCAGACTGCTACTATCTATATGTACTGACCACTCTGACAACGACTCATAGTAACAAGACCATAATCTTCTGTAATTGCTTGAACTAATATTAATTTGTTTCCAAATACATCTCTATTCATTTAGTACTTTGTAAAATAAAACTGTAAACAGAATATGTTGTTTTCTAAAACTAGTACTACATTTTTTTTAATTAATCTATACGTGATAAATCTATAACTTGCTTTTTTTATAATGACTAGTACCACTAAATATAAAAGTAAATATAATGCAATGAAAAAAAAGTAGGGGTGGATATACTTATCTAGATACAATAATTATTTGTTAAAACTGTCATAGACTTTAATATTAATACTTTTTATGTCGATGGACACTTAAGGTTTGGTGCATTTGAACTGTTTAAACCAGAATCTCTTAAATTATGGCTAAAATTTGTTTCACATAAATAATGTATGTGTGACATATAATGCAAGTTTAAATTCTTTTTTTTGCTACACCGTTGTATTTTTTAGGCAGGGACTGGCAACTATAAGGGCACATAATTGTACATCAAGAAGGCGATTGACTTCTATGGCGAGGAGATCTCTTACAACACACCCTACTGAGCTATTTCCTCAGCAAGGAAAAAACTGACCATAAATGTCTACCGCATGTGAGTTGGCTGTGTACCAGATAGATTCTGCCCTTTGGACATGAAAGAATTCTTCCAAGAATTTCTGCCATGGTGGTTGACCATCCCTGCCCAAAAGAGTAGAGATGACAACCCATACTTTACTATAAACACGAGTGTGCGGGTAAATATAGAAATAACTATTCATACAGTAAGACTGATGTCAAGCACATAAGCCTCAAACATATGCATTCTTATGTTACACATTTACAGCTAATATCCTAGTAGACCCATAGGTGCATAGGTGTCTAACCGCTGGGTCTTTGACTGCAGGTAATGTGGGTGAAAAACTAATAGGGCCCCAGCTAGGGATTCAGCTATTTGTTGTATGCCCAGCAAGGGTAGGGGTTAATAAGTTTCTTACCTCTGGCTGCTGCACTTAGCCCCCTCCATCCGGGGGGAGGGGTTATGGTCCTTCTCCTTTCTCCCTCCTTCCTAGTGGATTTAAGGAGCTGTCTTCCGGGTCTCTGCCTCTTTTGGCCGTTACATTGCAATCTCCCTCCCTCCCGCCCCTTTTGAAAATTAATGTTCGGTGTTATATAAAAAAAATAAAAAAAAATTTGAAAATAAAGAAAATAATAATAAATCAATTTATAAATTTAAAAAAATAAATAAATAAAAAAAAATAAATAAATAAGAAGAAGAATATTTGTACCAGCACAGGCATTCGTAGGTGCAGGATAGCTGTTTTGCCTTGTGGTTAGCAATACTTCAAAGTGGCAGATGGCACTGCCTTCAGAGCAGGGGTTTTTCTATTAACAACCAGAATGTCTCACAGGTATGGTAATTTGGCTAGGTATCACCAGCAAGGCGATGTATAATACCTCCAACAATATCACTATAAACTAGCGAAAACTCCAAAATTACATTTGAAAACCACGAGGAAAGGGAGTCGGAAACTATAAGTACACAAAGAAATATAATTTTATTGTTACATCCAAAGTACAAAATATAAAAACACAAATAAACAACGAGGTATTAAAACTGAAAGTAAATGGGTGGATCAAGTATCAAAAACCCTCCACACGGGTATGCTATAAGTACTGAACGTAAGAGGTTTCTGTTAATTATAGGTATATTTGGGAAAGGAAAAGGAAACACAGTGCCGTCCCATACAGACAATGCTGGCTCACTGCAGCGGCACCTGTGCTTTCTCCCCACCAAATGATGCATGCATGTCAGAAGTAGATGAAAATAGCATCTACACAATAATAGCAAGGGAGTTACGTCTAACTCCTCTATTGCATGGTCCCAGAAATAAGGCAAGGGAAAAAGGTTAGTCCAATACAGCCTGATGTAAAGAGGAACCAAGGTCCGCTTTAACAGAGCCAAAAGAATGACCAAACTAAAACTAACAGCTTACCCATGGAGGTGTTTAGCAGTGAAGTGATCCACCAAGTATTGAGGCACCCCGACGCGCGTTTCGCAACTGTCGCTTCCTCAGGGGGTGTAAATTACTATGTGTCCCGCCCGTATATATAGCTCCTACTGTTATCTGTAAGTGTAATCAGGTTTTTGATACTTGATCCACCCATCTACTTTCAGTTTTAATACCTCGTTGTGTATTTGTGTTTTTATATTTTGTACTTTGGATGTAACAATAAAATTATATTTCTTTGTGTACTTATAGTTTCCGACTCCCTTTCCTCGTGGTTTTCAAATGTTTTTCTACAATTATATTGTGTGGTATTTTGCACTTTTCTTGTGTTTATTAATTTATGTTCTGTTCATGGGTGAAATGTTGTTTTGTCACAGCTGGCGGTTTGGTAAGGTGAATTACCTACATGCCCACCTATGTCGGTAGGCCGGCATACGGGTGTTTACCTTAAAAAATGTTAAATTATATTTGTTATATTTATAATAAAAGCTGTGGCCGACCCCGAGTCAACCCACGTTAAAGGAACGTTCATGGTGTCCTGTGTCAATTTACTATTAGGCTATCCCTAGCTATGTTATCTAAGGGTTATGGTATACATGCAGTCTTATTATTCATGTTCACTTTAGTATAGTATCAAGGTGAAAGCGGAAGTGAAAGCGGTGCAGATACTAATAGACTTAAAAAGTGATTCATGTGTCACATACACTCCCTCTCTGTCTCTGTATAATTGTATAATATATATATATATATATATATATATATATATATATATATATATATATATATATATATATATATATATATATATATATATATATATAACAGATATTTTATCTATTGCTAATACTTTTCTTTTTAGGGATCATATTTTAAATTTTCCTGATTCATAGTCTTGTTCATGCAATTTATCTAGGAAAGCTTTCCAGAAACTTGGACCATTTACTTGATTCAGATTATTTTCAAGGATCTGAGATAGTACACTTGAGAAATCCTAATAGGATTTTGTAATCTTACCTTAAGATGTTTCAAAGACATTTTGGTGTTTTGAGTAAATAAAATGTATTAGTTGAGTTCAAACCATAAAAAAAACAGTACACGTGTACTACAAAGAGTTTATGTTGTAAGTATACTGTATTCCCTTAGTGATATATGGAACATATTTTAGCCTAAATGTGAAGTGATCAGGCTACACCTTCAGATGTCAGTTCTCTGCTCATGACATCATTGTCTGGTGCCGTGCAAATGATTGTCATTATACAGAAAGGATTATCTCTTTTTTTGCTGATCACATCATAAAAGCAGACAGTATATATACCCAACAACCTGCCTAATACTGTGCAGGTCTCCCTCATCTTGCTGTGGCTCGTCGAGATATGGACTCCACAAGACCCTTGAAGGTGTCTGTGGATTAGCCAAGTTTTCATTAGCAGATCAAACTGATGCTCGATCGGATTGAGAAATGGGACATTTTCAGGCCAAGTCAACACCTTGAACTCTTGGTCATGTTCCTCAAACCATTCTTAAACAATTTTTGCAGTGTAGGAGGGCGCATTATTCTGCTAAAAGAGGCCACTGCTATTTGGACAAACCTTGTGTTATCCTGCCAAGGTTCCCGTATCTTGTTTTCTGTATCCTGTGTCCATTACCAATAATCCAGTTCCTGCCTGTGTTCAGTAATCCGATACCTGCCTGTTTCCAGTAATCCGGTTTCTGCCTGTATCCAGTAATCCAGTTACTGTCTGTATCCAGTTATCCCGTTCCTGCCTATATCCAGTAATCCAGTTCCTGACTGTATCCAGTAATCTGGTTCCTGACCGTGTCCAGTAATCCGCTATCTGCCTGTATTCAGTAATCCGATATTTGCCTGTATCCAGTAATCTGGTTTCTGCCTGCATCCAGTAATCCAGTTCATGCCTGTATCCAGTAATCCGGTTCCTGACTGTGTCCAGTAATCCGGAATCTGCCTGTATCCAGTATTTCAGCTCCTGCCTGTATCCAGTAATCCGGCACCTGCCTGTATCCAGTAATCCGGTTCCTGACTGTGTCCAGTAATCCAGCACCAGTCTGTGTACAGTAATCCGGCACCAGCCTCAGTCCAACACCAGTCTGTATCCAGTAACCCGGCACCAGCCAGTATCCAGTAATCCGGCACCTGCCTGTATCCAGTATTCCTACTACCTGTTGCCTGCCCGTATCCTGCTGCCAGCTACCTGCCTGTTGCCTGTTATCTGCTGCCAGCTGCTACTCTCATCTGTGGAGTAGTCCAGAGAGTCCACAACCCAGTGGACATAACAGATTGTATTGAGATAAACAACGTAAATCACTTCACCTGTCAGTGGCTTTAATGTTATGGCTGAACGGTGTAAGAGGATGAGAGGAATTTTGCACAGATATCAGAGCTCTTAGCTACCCATACACACTGAGATTACAGACAATATAAAATCTCTTCTAATCCCATTGTCCATCAATGAGAGTCCATACATACATAATTCTCTTGTTCCGTTATTTCCTACCCAGCCCAGATCACAGATGGGCAGCCATAACAATAACAAATTGTCATCTATAAGATGTTTTGCTCGGAGGCTACATGAAAGCAATTTACACCACTAGTGCTACATTTCAATCCCTTATATATTGCCCAATAAGGTAACATTTTACTGGAACTCTTTAGTAGAAGAAAAGCTGCAGAACTCCAAGTTAGAAACTCAAAAAAAGTATTTCTTCACCAAAACATGTGTAACGCTTCAACCTCCATGAGGTGTTTGTCAAGTAATCCCATCATGCAAGTGTCAAGCATTTATAGTAATAAATGTGCAAATCAGCAATCAATTCAATTAAGTTTAAAAGTGTACAATCGATATAAAATGCGTAATACAAACAATCTTCATCATCATAACATGTCAACAGTGTAGTTTTTAGGATAGTAGATGAAAACAGGAGCAAAAATAGCAAAAAATGCATATTATTGATTACACATCACAAACGGCGTCTGGCAGTTGGAAATGCGCATGCGACCACTGTCATTTCGTCTTCCTTCTAACAGAGCAATGGCAGAGCCATACACATCAGAGGTAGCATTCTACGTTATCCAGCAAGTTAGGACTCATTTTCCCGTGGCCACTTCCTGAGTAGTGGTACCAGACATTAATCAATGGTGAGTTAGTTCTTATCACCAAAATAGGGGTTTAACTCAATACAGTTCATCCTGAAGTGGTGGATTAATCCTGAGTACATAATACCTATATATAGGCAGGACATATATATTTATAACATTTATACATCCTGCTAAGACAGGGCATATAAGGCCTGGATCGCTATATAAGCAACCCCAACCCATTCTATGGTTTGTTGCTGTTGCTGATTTTAGTTCTACATTATTGATGGAGTGGTGGATAGGTACAAGCACCACCTTAATCTGCTTTGAGTGGACATATAGGGGTTGGGGTTGCTGATATAACAATCTGTGCCTGATGTACCCTGTCTCCGCAAGTTATGTATAAATGTTGTAAATATATAAATATATATGTATATATATATATATATATATATATATATATATATATATATATATAATATGTTACATCTGTGGGGTATGTGGACCAACTAGGCCGCTTTGCTGTAGCGGAGAAGCAGCTGGCCAAACAACAGTCAATAACGGTCTCTTGGATATGGGTACCTGGGTACAAAATGAAGCAGGTACTCGAAGTAGCAGACACGTGGTGAATCAGGCACAGGTGATGCACGGCGTAGCAGATGACACTGGCTCCATGAATGCGATCAAAGAGCTCCGAGATTAGCAGCAAGGGATACTTGTTCTTAACCGTGATTTGGTTAAGACCATGGTGATCGATACAGGGTCGAAGAGATCCATATTTTTTTTTCACAAAAAGAACCCAGCTCCGGCCGGAGAACAAGACTGAATTAACACCCTCTCAAGGTTCTCCTTGACATAGGCTGACATGGCCTGGGTCTCTGGCAAGGAGAGACGATGTACCCGTCCATGTGGTGGTGATGCATCTGAGAACAGTTCTATAGGGCAATCATAGGGACAATGAGGAAGAAGGATCTCTGCTTCCTTTTTACTGAAGACGTCCACAAAGCTGACATAGTGTGTGGGTAGTCCAGAGATCGACTGAGGCGGAGGAGACTGGATTGGACGAACCTGTGGTAGGCAGCGGTGGAGATACTTGAGGCTCCATTGAGTCCCTCTCCAGAGTTCCAGTCGAAAATTGGAGCATGTAAACGAAGCCAAGGCAGGCCCAGCAAAATAGGGTTGACAGCTTTAGGCAGGACGAAGAAGACAATCTGTTCCACATGGAGTACACTGACTTGTACTCAGAGTAGCAGACACATGGTGAAGCAGGCACAGATGATGCTTGGCGTAGCAGCTGACACTGGACGTTACAGATGGCAACAGACGTGGCAGATGACGCACACACGACTCCCACAATAGGCTTACACTCAAGAACAAACACAGCAACAGTATATAGGATATGGGAAGCAGGATACGGTAACACTGGGAGCAGGATATAACTAAGGGATCATTTGCATAGGCGAACACAGGAATACAAACAACGCTCAGGCAAGGAGAGGAATGGCAGAGCCCTTTTTAAAGTCCAGGGTGTTTCTGGGTTGATTGGGAAACTTTAGACAGGTGCACGCGCTGGCCTTTTAAGGCCGGGAGTGAGCGCACGCGCACCCTACAAGACACAGGAGAGTACTGCAGCATTGTGTGTGACGTCTCTGAGGAGGGAGACGCCGACATAAAGATACAGTCCTGCGGTTGTGGCAGCCGGCAAATGGGACGAGCCAGCAGTCAGCGATCACGAGCATAACAGTATCTTTGCACCTATCCCGCCAGTATATAGGTATTTTGTACCCAGGGTTAATCTACCGCTACAGAATAAACAGTTTTGAGTAAAACCCCTAATTTGGTGATAAGAACTAACCTACGATTGATCCATATCTGGCACCGGTACTCAGTCACGAGTTGCTGGAAGATGGAGAACGCTACCTCTGCACATGCTCTGTGGGAAGGTAAAACCAATGTAAAGTGCTTAACCCAATGGAGAGAATCTGCAGACGTTGTTCCTTAGTAACAAATGCTATGCTAATGGACGCATGCGCACTCCAATCTACCAGACGCCATTTGTGATGTGTAATTGA
Source organism: Rhinoderma darwinii (assembly GCF_050947455.1). NCBI lineage: Eukaryota > Metazoa > Chordata > Amphibia > Anura > Rhinodermatidae > Rhinoderma > Rhinoderma darwinii. The sequence continues at coordinate 217,880,653 of NC_134688.1, read as the reverse complement.
TAATACGCAGGACACAGTAGTTAAAGTTCACTGTTGTCATGTTATAATGAGGAAGTCTGTTTGTATTACGCATTGATCTTGGTTGTACACTTTTTAACTTAATTGAATTGATTGCTGATTTACATATGTAATACTGTAAATGTTTGACACTTGCATGATGGGATTGCTTGACAAAGACCTCATAAAAGTTGAAAAGTTACACATGTTCTGGTGAATGAACCTCTGTTTTTTATTTCTGGCTTGGAGTATTGCAGTTTTTCTTGTATTTATGGTATTGGCTGTCTGGAAATCGGGACGCTGACTGTTGTGCATTCCAATCTCTAAGACTAAAAAGAGTGCTGCTGCTTTCTATTACTATGGAACTCTTTAGTGTAATCTACTGGTTGCAACTGGTATAACAGCTGCAATGTTTTGCTTTTGGGCAGTTCGCATAGTAAGAGAGAGTGGTGAATTTTAAGTACAACTTGTGCAACCAGCTTTCAGCGGTCATAAGACAACTAAATTGATCAGAGACTAACATAAAAGTGTACAAATATTTTTTATTTTGAGTGTAGATAACCATATTCATTGGACATTATAGAAATATTTCCCAAAGTCTTCAGCTCATGCATCACCTTGGCTTACAATTTTCATATCTAACAACATGCTTTGGCCTGTTTTGACAAATTACCATTCCTCCTTCCTGCCACTCTACGTGTTTTTCTAATTAACCCATCTATATTATCTATCATAAAATTATCATAATTGTGCAACTAATCACCCAATAAAGATTATAGCCGATAATGCTGTTTTTAGAATATATGAAAATTCACTGAAGTGATAAATGAGTAAAATGTATAATTTTTATTTCATAGCTATCTAAAAACAGGGGTACAATCACCACTGTGAAAAGCCCAACCGTGTATTTAAAAACGTATTAAACAGAATACTCCCAGTCCTAGAAGATATATCGCTGGCATCCTGGCCAGACTGACAGACCCCTGATGATAATTATAGAAACGCGTAGGGTCGGGTGAAGTGAGGGAATTTTGCGTAGGGGGCAGTGGCATTGTTGTGCATCTGTACATTGGGAGAATCTGGTGCGGTTAACGCAGGCTCCTGTGTGAACGAGGGTCCAAACCACTGCTTTACCAATGTTATACGCTGATTCCATATTTTGATATCTCTGTTTACATACCCAGTCATTAAGGGTTCGCAAACGAACTAGGACTGGGAGTATTCTGTTTAATACGTTTTTAAATACACGGTTGGGCTTTTCACAGTGGTGATTGTACCCCTGTTTTTAGATAGCTATGAAATAAAAATTATACGTTTTACTCATTTATCACTTCAGTGAATTTTCAAATGTTCATATTTGTGGGAGCACAATATATATCGTTAAAATACAGTGAATTGTTTTTAGAATATAATATGAAGATTATAGATGTGCTATTTGTTCCCTAAATATGAACCACCTGCAGATTCAATTGCATATTACTTCAAATAGAAAATAACTAATGTGTTCCTATTATTTCATCATTTACATAATTGGTTATAAGATGTTTCACCACTAAATAACCCCTGGTTGAATTAAAGAACCCCAATGCTAATAGATACCCCAATCCAATAGATAACGGCCAGTTCTACTTACCCTTCTTATTCCCAAGTTCCTCTTCAGCTCAAAATTTTGTATGCAGCAACACCCCGAAAGGAAGAGCAATCCGGGAGCGATGAGGGTTAGGCCTCATTCACACTACAGGGTTTCCCGGCCGGGTGCCGGCCGTTCATAAATCTGCACCTGGCTGCATTAGGAATAATAGACCCCTAATGGGGCTATTCACACGACCGATTTTTTGACGGCCAGGAAAACCGGGCGTCAAAAAATAGGACATGCTCTATTTTCGGCCGGGTACCCGGCCGACCGGCTCCCATAGAGGTCTATGGGGCCGGGTAATACACGGCCATCACCGGAATGTGTCCCGAGTGATGGCCGGGTTTTCTGTGGCTTGCGCTCTATCTCCTCCTCCTCACAGCGCAGAGTGCATGTGAGGAGGAGGAGTTTATGCCATTCGGACGAATGGCTGTACGCTGTACACTGTGTGGCAGGGCCGGGGTGTACAGCAGGTGGAAGGGAGCGCTGCGCTGGCTCCCTTCCCCTGCTTGTTTTAAAAGCGCCCTGGCCCGGCGACACCTTCCATGGCGCCGCTTGCAGCTGCTGCTGCTGCGGCTGCTACTGCTGTAGCGACGCCACTATAGCAGAGCAGGGAGGTATCTCTCCGCTCTGCTATGTGCTAGCTCCATTTTAGCTCCCTGAAGGAGCGGAATCCCCATGTGTTCGGGGATTCCGCTCCTGGACAGAGCGCTTGATGTCTATGTCCATATCTGGGCAGTGACATCAGGGGAAACTCCTGAAGCGGAATCCCCGAACACATGGGGATTCCCCTTCAGGAGTTGCCGCTGATGTCACTGTCCAGATCTGCCCGGCCCGGCACGGATGCAAAATGAATGCAAACCGGCCGGGAAAAATGGCCGATTATACCGGCCGATACTCGGGCTCGGGCGGGACCCGGTCGTGTGAATCCCGCCTAAGTAAAATAAGGAGTGTGCTCTGGGATCTTAATTAATTTAGAGGTTTGGTCTGGGGTCTGAATTTATTTAGGGGTCTATGCTTTGAATTTATTTAGGGGTCTGGTCTGGAGTCTGAATTTACTTAGTAGGTCAGGTCTGGTGTCAAAATTGATTTAGGGGTCTGGTCTAGGGTCCGAATTAATTTAGTGATATGGTCTGAGATCTAGAATAATTTTGTGATCTGGTCTTGGGTCTGAATTATTTTTGTGATCTGGTGTCTGAATTAATTTTGGGATCTGTTCTGTGATCTGAATTAATTTTGGGGTGTGAGTTAATTTTGAGGTCTAGTATGGGGTCTGGATTAATTTTGGGGTCTGGTCTGAGGCCTGAATTTATCTAAGGGTCTGGTCTGGGATCTTAATTTATTTTTGTTGCTATACATGGTAGAAGTGGGCTGCAAAAGCAAGGGGCTCAAGATGTATGCATAGTATACTCTGCAATCTCTCTACAGACATCTGGAAAAGTTGTCATAACGGTTGTCATAACCTGCCCAGACAGGGATGAAAAGGAAAGCAAATGACTACAGTCAGTGAAGACGTCAACTGTGAGTTACTGGATGCATTATGTATTCTTCCTGTAGCTCTGTCTGACCAGTATTGTTTTGTATAGTCTGCAGACTGCTTGTGTAGAACTGGTATTGAACAACTATATAGTTACTGTATGTCAGTATTACTATTTTTTTTTTTGTAGTGGTAGCTTACACTTGTCCATGACTGAAAGATCAAGTGTACACCTGTCCTTGACTGTAAATAAGGGTTTTCTTTTTACACTTTTATTTTCCTTCTTGTGTTGATGTGTGGCCTACATATTTAAGGGAGTGGCAAGGTGCATGACCAAACAAAGAAGTTATCAGCAGCGTTGTCCCACCTCCTCCTAGATATCTATCCTGGATCCACCCCAGAGTGTTGATTAAAAATATATCATTCTCTGAATCTTTATTCTTTCTTGACCAGATCCCAGTCCAAACATTTAGCTGATAAGAGATGTCCTTAGAGGACCCCCTGTAAGCCGCCAGCCCTACACATTCAATAGACAATTGCATTTGTTTGTATCCAATGCGGAGTAATGAACAACACTGCTGAAATAAGCATAACAGATTAATTACCCAAGGGGGTGCATTTACATGTACAAGATGCGGCTGAAAACACCACTGCCGTGCTATTTGGTGCAGTTTTTAAATTGCTTGTTAATGTCGGTGCGGTGTCGCAGGTAAAACTGTAGTTTATCTGCAGGATCATGTGGACATAACAGAATAGACCCTTATGACAGCACAATTTTGCAAGTAAACAGCAACATTACCCGCAACACCGCACGGCCATTAACAAGCAATTACAAAAGCGCGCCGAACAGTATGTGGTAGTTTCAACCCCGCCCTGTAGTGCCTTACCCTTTAAGCAATACCTACATTAATTCCACTTAAACACATTACATACACTACCGTTCAAAAGTTTGGGGTCACCCAGACAATTTTGTGTTTTCCATAAAAACTCACACTTATATTTATCAAATGAGTTGCAAAATGACTAGAAAATATAGTCAAGACATTGACAAGGTTAGAAATAATGATTTTTATTTCAAATAATAATTTTCTTCTTCAAACTTTACTTTCGTCAAAGAATGCTCCATTTGCAGCAATTACAGCATTGCAGACCTTTGGCATTCTAGCTGTTCATTTTCTGAGGTAATCGGGAGAAATTTCACCCCGTGCTTCCAGAAGGCCCTCCCACAAGTTGGATTGGCTTGATGGGCACTTCTTGCGTACCATACGGTCAAGCTGCTCCCACAACAGCTCTATGGGGTTGAGATCTGGTGACTTTGCTGGCCACTCCATTACAGATAGAATACCAGCTGCCTGCTTCTTCCCTAAATAGTTCTTGCATAATTTGGAGGTGTGCTTTGGGTCATTGTCCTGTTGTAGGATGAAATTGGCTCCAATCAAGCGCTGTCCACAGGGTATGGCATGGCGTTGCAAAATGGAGTGATACCACTTTACCAGCACCAAAGCAACCCCAGACCATCCCATTACCTCCACCATGCTTGACAAATGGCGTCAGGCACTCTTCCAGCATCTTTTCAGTTGTTCTGCGTCTCACAAATGTTCGTTTGTGTGATTCAAACACCTCAAACTTCGTCTGTCCATAACACTTTTTTCCAATCTTCCTCTGTCCAATGTCTGTGTGCTTTTGCCCATATTAATCTTTTCCTTTTATTAGCCAGTCTCAGATATGGCTTTTTCTTTGCCAGTCTGCCCTGAAGGCCAGCATCCCGGAGTCGCCTCTTCACTGTAGACGTTGACACTGGCGTTTTGCGGGTACTATTTAATGAAGCTGCCAGTTGAGGACCTGTGAGGCGTCTATTTCTCAAACTAGAGACTCTAATGTACTTGTCTTGTTGCTCAGTTGTGCAGCGGGGCCTCCCACTTCTCTTTCTACTCTGGTTAGAGCCTGTTTGTGCTGTCCTCTGAAGGGATTAGTACACACCGTTGTAGGAAATCTTCAGTTTCTTGGCAATTTCTCTCATGGAATAGCCTTCATTTCTAAGAACAAGAATAGACTGTCGAGTTTCACATGAAAGCTCTCCTTTTCTAGCCATTTTGAGAGTTTAATCGAACCAACAAATGTAATGCTCCAGATTCTCAACTAGCTCAAAGGAAGGTCAGTTTTATAGCTCCTCTAAACAGCAAAACTGTTTACAGCGGAGCTAACATAATTGCACAAGGGTTTTCAAGTGTTTTCTAATTATCCGTTAGCCTTCTAACACAGTTAGCAAACACAATGTACCATTAGAACACTGGAGTGATGGTTGCTGGAAATGGGCCTCTATATACCTATGTAGATATTGCATTAAAAACCAGACATTTGCAGCTAGAATAGTCATTTAGCACATTAACAATGTATAGAGTGTATTTCAGATTAATTTAATGTTATCTTCATTGAAAAAAACCTGTGCTTTTCTTGCAAAAATAAGGAAATTTCTAAGTGACCCTAAACTTTTGAACGGTAGTGTACATTTGAACATGGGGCAGAGTAAGACACCTGAATTACTGAAGCCTTTACTTCCTTCCTGCTGAGAGTGAGAGAAAGAGAGATGTCTAGATAGATAGAGAATGAGAGATGCAGCGAAATAACTTGAATATCTTACCCAAACAGAGAATTAAGTTGGCCATACACATTAGTTGTATGTTGTCTAAACCCACCGATTTCGGCGAGACCGGCCGACAATCTAATGTATATGGTGGTGTCTGGACTCTCCCCCGAAAGCAGATATTGGGGCAGAGAAGGTTCGGGCATGTTGAATTTCAACATTTTATTAGCTAAGCCTCTGCCAGAGGAGTCTGGCAGCAGCTTTCCCCCTGAGAACACATGTACATTCGGCTGAACCTAGCGTTCAGCCGACAGCTACCTAAAATATATGGTCAGCCTTACAAGCTATTTATCTGTCTGTAGAGGGAAAGTGCTAGCTAATAAACCCTTGTGTATCAGCACTAATTCTAGCAGGCAGTCTCTCTTTATGCTTTGTGACAGGGGTGTGATCACAGGAGTCTACTCATACATAGATATGACACAAAAATAAACCACATTATATCTCTTCTACATACGTAAATCTAATAAATAATACTAAAATTCAATACATGATACATTCCCTTTAAAGGTACAATAAACCTGGAAATCGATGGGAAAAAAAACCTGCAGAATAAGATTACCTGCAGTATTTCTCAGTCTGCCAGATGTTCTCCGAGTTTCTGAAATAAGCAATGTTGTAGAAACCTGGTGTGGATTTCCTACTTATTGCCCCCATTTCAGCTGTGGGATTTAGCGGGTGGGGGGACAGCAGAGTGGGGCCAAATAAACCCCTCCTAGAACATAGGATTTTTTTTATTCTTTAACATTTGTTGGGTTTACCCTTTGCTTTCACCCTATTTATGTAAATATATGCAAAAACTCAGTGATGTCCACTCCTAAATGAAAAAAAAACAACACAAAACCTAATTCAATTCCAACTTGATATTCCACTATTTGGAATGCAATACAGGTAAGAGGATATCATAGTAAGTGATTATAGGATTTTTATAGTTAAAATGAACTTCTGATATATTTTAGATACATGTAAAATCATTACACTGATAAAGCCTGTAATTGCAGACCACAAATTATTTCCAGAAGAAGAGGGCTCTATAGAGCACTCAAACTTGACACTGTTCAAAAAGTTTAGTTACTGACTATACTATATAGCATTCTAAGTAAATGTCCATTTAGATCAATCCCGAATTGTTTGAAGTGTTTGAAGTGTTGTATTAGATTTTAATTATCATATATATCTGAGCAATGCCAAGGGGGTTTGAGTCTTTAATAGAGCCATTTCTCTATGGAAATTAATTGTGGCCCGAGATAAGATCCTTAACCAATGAAATCTTCTCACATATATCTATGACTAGAAAATATACACGGCGCTGCCCGGGTGTAACGTGTCGGTCTGTCTGTTTCTGTGTTCATTGGATTTGTTCCAAGGGTGCTCAGGAGGCCAATCCATGCCCTCGTATTTTCTTGGTTTACGGGGAAATCGCTAGTAGCCCTATATACCCTGGCAGTTAGACACTGCGTATTTCAATTTTAACTTCCTAAATACCTAACAGCTAAACTGGTGGGAAATGGAGTCATAAGACTGTGACAGAGCCTGTTGATTAACAACATTGGTAGTTTTATTACAAGTTGGCCATAGACTATGGTTGGATCATAATTGAAAAAAAACATCATGCATGAAAGCCCACTCATTAGCACGCTGAACATGATGTGCTCTTCAGCTTGCTTTCTGGCCTGGGTTTGGGCAGGAGTCTCTGCGCTTCTGAGAGCCACATGCCTGATCTATTGCTGAGAAAACCTGAGTTTGCTGAGAAGTTTCAGCAGCTCAAGCAACAGTAAGAGGCATTTGATCAGCTTGCAGTTTGGCAAGAGGAGTCTCTGCAGCTAGTAATGCAGCACTGGTAATCTGATTGGTTGCTATGGATAACCGCTTCCCTGTACCTTCCCATCTAGAATTATCTTGTAAAGTGCACTACCTGCTACTGCCAGATAAAAACATCTTTACTATAAAAGCGAATGTCTGTATTCGCTTTTGTAGTATTGGATCATGATCATCTGATAATGGCTGATAACAGAGAACAATGGCAAGGTCGGGAACTTTACCTTCCTGAACACCCGATGTACCTATGTGCCATATTTTGGGGCAAATAGTTTAGGTGTTTGGATGCCTATAGAGGACAGACAAACAGACATTCACTTTTATAATATAGAATAGCAGAGTTACCCATCTTCACACAGGTCTATTTGTTTGTTGTTAGTGTGTGTGGTTAAAAACTTAATTTCCTACTGATATGAAGCCAACATATCCAATAAAGTCCAAGTGCAGGAAGGGCCGGCCTTAGGGGTGTGCGACTGGTCTGCGCTGGCTCCCTTTCCCTGCTTGTTTCAGAAGTGCCCGCGCCCGGCGACTCAGCAGTCACCTTTCCGCCTGGGCTGCTTCTTCACTCAGTGGCGTCGCTACCGCTGTAGCAGCCATAGCGGCTGCTAGCGGCAACACCAGGAACGAGGGCGCCAGAGACGCCCGTCGGGACTGCCCCCCCCATGGCCGGCGGCACTGCTAGTAGCTTCTGCAGCTCTGCTATCTACTAGCACCACTGTAGCTCCACATGGGGATTCCGCTCCTGGACATATATGGACAGTGACATCAGGGGCAACTCCTGAAGCGGAATCCCCGTTCACAGCATTGCCGACTCTGTGACCGGGGATTCCACTCCAGGAGAAGCCCTTGACGTCACCGTCCATAAATGGACAGAGACGTCACGGGCTTCTCCTGTGGTCAAATCCCCGACGCTGTGACCGGAGATTCCACTCCAGGAGTAGACCAGTGACGTCACTGTCCATAAATAGACGCAGATGACAGGGGCTTCTCCTGTAGTGGAATCCCCAGTCACAGTGTTGGGAATGCTGTGGACGGGGATTCCGCTTTAGGAGTTGCCCCTGATGTCACTGTCAATATATGGAGGCTGTATGGCACAATCTACAGGGGAGCACTATCTACAATGGGGGGCTGTGTGTGGCAGCCAGGGGAGGGGGCATTATACTGTGTGGGGGCCACTAAGCGGACATTATACTGTGTAGGGGTATTACAGGGGGCAATATACTGTGTGTGGCACTTAGGGGACATAATACTGTGTGGGCACAATTAGAGGACAAAATACTGTGTCCTTGATGGGGTTAATATATATTATTATTATTATTATACTTTAGGGGGCACTAAAGGGGCATTATACTGTGTGGGGGCACTATATAAAGCATTATACTGAGAGGGGCATTATACTTTTTTTATGGGGCATTTTTTTTATGATGTGGGTGGGGCACCAAAACATAATTTCGCACGGGGCGCCACTTATCCTAAGGCCGGCCCTGAGTGCAGGGATCTTTTTTGGAGGCATAACTGATCTGAAATGGGTTCAATTTATGAAAATGCTGAAATCCACAGGCTTGGTTCTGTTGAGAGATTTCAGCAGCTCGGGCAGCAGCCATGCGCTTTGCCACAGGAGTCTTTCGTCTCAGGAGGGTTTCAATTTATGAGAATGCTCAAATGCAGTATAGGTTATAGGTATACACAAAACTGTGTCTATGTGAGCGAAGGCTAAGAATAAAGCACCTGCGAGCTTCTATTGGCTAATACAGGTCATTTACTATGGAGGAAGGTCCTTGATTTGGAAGCCAGTGGTGCCATATTTGCTTTTGTGAATATGTTGAGAACAGTAGGTCCTAGAGAGCTGAAACACGGTCTAAACTTTAGCAGCGCATGATTTACTTATGTGCCAAATTTGGTGCAGATTGGTCTAGTCGTTTGGCCGAGCATAAAAAACACACAACAGAAATTCATTTTTACATATATGGAGATAGAAATATCAGAAATATATGTGACTGGATTTCTTCTTTAAACTGAAGTTTTGCAGCTTGCCCTGTAATCAACAACAAAAAAGCTGCATATGTCAAGTAGAGTCAGGAGTTGTCTCTGCTTGGGATTGTTCCCAGTTTAATTTGGATACTAGAAACATTTCCACACCACCTTAGAAAAACTGAAAGAGTAAATAGACAGGTCCGTTTAAAAGAAAACCAAATCATAAAACAAAAACAGAACAAATCCCAGCAATTCCTTCCTTAATATTCTCCTTTATTTGCTCATTTATTGTTGCATATTGCAATCAAAACTGTGAGAAATACTTTATATATAATGTCATTTTTCGCACTTCTTCTTACACAAAGTTCTAAGTCTGTAAGGCAACTAACTGATTGCAAAAGGAGCCCTGCCCCACTGCTCTGTCTGCAATATAAGACCTGTAACACTAAGCTTCGCCCCTTGACTAACCCCCAGCCCTTAGACAAAAAAGGATCATTACAATTATTCCCAACTTAGAAATTTATGGCATATCTACAAAATATGCAATAAATGCCTGATAGGTGTGGGTCCCAACTCTAGTGGGTCTAGTAATATATTTCAATATATGTGCACCCCTGTCCTGTGAAATATATAGGAGTTCCTGAAAGAGCTGAGCAAGTAGCTTTTATTGCAAGATTTCTACAAATAAGGTGGCTAGTTTTTGTCCTGTACTTTTATCATTCATATAATGAGAGGTCACTGCACATACTTGTGCAGAAAACGTCCCTCTTCTTGTCTCACTGCAGCTGCCACCGATCTCTCCATAGCGGTGAACAAGCTCTGTTCGGAACTGCCACACCTTGACTGGGCAACAAAGTTCTTTGTGTGAAGGTGTTTATTGTTTGCTATTTTGAATGTGTCTTGGTCTGTAATCTGACTCTTCCTTTGGTTTGCTGCTTACGCTGACCTGCCAGCCCAGACCTCAGCTTTGTATGACCACACTTCTGTATATTGACTCTAGTAACTCGCTCCATAAATACCATTTGCAGTCTGTCAGCTGTTGCTATTTGAGACTGCTCTGGGGATGCAAGTTCAAGGAGGGCCTTGATGCCTTTCTTGAAAAATATATCACAAGTTATAAGTACTAGATTCTGGAGATGGGGCGTTGATCCAGGGATTTATTCTGATTTCCATATTTTGAGTCGGGAGGAATATTTCCCCTAATGAGGCAATTGGCATCAAACTCATGGGGGTTTTGCCTTCCTCTGGATTGGCACGGTAGGATTATAGGTTGAACTTTATAGACATGTGTCTTTTTTCAACCTTATCAACTATGTAACAATATAACCTGTGCATTTCCTGCACAAAGTCCATTCCCCCATAACGGGATTTTTAAGATGAATATTGAAAAAATCGTTTTGTCTCCATCCCACAGTTTAGCCATAGTTAATGTAATAGTGACATAGTGTTCCTTTAAGTTCATGTTTACACGGCACGGAATTGCATATGGCAAATCCGCCAATCTTCCGGAGGCCAAACCTTGGCGTTCACTCCCTTCTTGGTGAGGGCAGAGATTGGCGCATTCAGAGACGAGAAGTTCGGGATAAATTACTGGTAGAAGTTTGCATATCGCAAAAATCATTGAATATGCCGAAGACCTTGTTGACGTTGTTAGGAAACAGCTGTCACTTTTAGGTTGTCATGACTACTAGTCAAGCTTCTGGGTGGCCCTACTTTGAGTTGCAGAGCCACTCCTATATCTCATTCTGCAACTATCAGGGCCAAGGGTGGAGTATTTGAATCTGTTCAGTTTTCTCATTGTTGCTAGTGATTTCTTGTGTATGCATGTGTCTGATCAAGCTCCTGGTTACACCATGTATCACCTTGACTGTTTGGGCTTTTTGAAGTGGAATTCGGCTTGTCTTTGAATTTACTCTCTGCTCACTGATTTGGACATTCTCTTCTCGGCTGGTTTTGACCTCTGTTACTCCAGGTATTTGGACTTTTAGTATCTCCTGGTTTTGTACTCTGCTTGCTGATTACCCCTCTGGCTTGTCTGGTTATCTGTTCTGGTATTGCCTGCAGTTGCACCTCCTGTCCAACACCGTATTCTGAAAAAGCAAAATAGGTTCTATGCAGCCAAATCCAACCTGCATTGCGGTGGGCTCTGGTGAAGACCATAGAGTAGCCTTAGACTCTGCTGACCAGAGTGATGACGGACTTGAGGTAGCTGATTTACCTGCATTCTTGATCCAGAAAGTCCCTAGCTGTCTTTGGGGAATTGCTTGTATAGCAATTCCATAAACTTGCACTCTGGGGAATTGCTCAAGTAGTGATTCCTTGACATAATCACAAGCCTTTAAAAATTGTCTTTTCCACTATGGAACCTGGTGGAGCAGATGCATGGTCTGACTCTGCTGGTACAAGATCTGGCCTAAAGGATTCAACACCATAAAACTGCGCAGGTCCAAGAAGTCATTCAAGCTGCAACTCCAGTTGAACCTAAAATTAACTTACCTGATAGTTTTTCCGGTGATTGTAAGTCTTACATTAACTTTCAGGAGAGTTTTAAATTGTATTTTCGACTAAGGACTTTTTCTTCTGGAACTGAGCAGTAGCGAGTTGGTCTCGTCATTTCCCTATTGCAGGGAGATCGATCCTCAAACTTGGGCCTTTTCATTGAGACATAATGCCTCTGAATTTTTTTCTATTGAAACATTCTTTGCGGCCCTAACCAGATATCACTGCAGTGGCTGAGGCCAATCTGTTATCTCTCCAGCAGGGACAGCGTCCTGTCAAAGATTACTGTTCGGAATTTAGACGCTGGTCCGTCTCTTTATTGTGGAATGATGCAGCGCTCCGATGTCAATTCTGCCGTGGCCTTTCTGAAACCATAAAAGATCTTATGGTAAATTACCCTCCGCCCTCGACTTTAGAGGATACCATGACTCTCGTTGTGTGTCTTAACTGACGTCTACAAGAGCGCAAGAAAGGAAGTTCAGCAATGGTCTCTCCTCTTCCCTGCCCTGAGATCCCTTCATCTGTCTCACAGGAGCCCATGCATTTGGGCTCCACGATGTCTTCTCAAGAACTGAGACTTTTCCGGAAACGCAGAGGAATGTGTTTCTATTGCATGGATGCTGGTCATATACTCAAGAACTGTTCCAAACGTCCAGCTCCGGAAAACTTCAGAGCCTAGATGACCCCCGGGAATACCATCTGGGCAGTCAGGTTTTTCCCAAATTTTCTTTAAAAATCACTTTGCTTGTTAATACATTGTTTAATAATGTTTTTATTTCTGGTCAGGCTTTTGTAGATTGTGGTCGCCGGTTAATTTTTGGGATTTTGAGTTTGCTAAAAATTGTCTATTCCCCTCGTTTAACTGAGTAGCCCTGTCACAGTTTCTGCTATAGATAATACCCCTCTCTCTCAGGGGACAGTCAAGTTCTCCACTCCGCCTGTTACTTTGGAAGTGGGTACCTTGCATACTGAACTAATCTCTTTCTTTATCCTAGAAACTTTGCCTACTGAGGTAATATTGTGTATTCCATGGTTACAGGCACATAATCCTGTTATTGATTGGGTAAAAGCAGATTTGATTAAGTGGAATCCTAAATGTTATGAATCTTGCATGACTCTGTCTACTACTAATGTATCTTGTAACGCACCATTGTTGCCTAAGTGTATTCAAGATTTTGAGGATGTCTTTTCTGAAAGTAGTTGCGAATCTCTCCCTCCTCATAGACCGGATGATTGCCCTATTGTACTCCTCCCTAATGCTAAACTTCCTAGGGGGCAGATTTATAATCTCTCTGCTCCAGAAAGGCAGGCCATGAAAGATTATATTAAAGACAGTCTCCGTAAGGGTCATATTCGTCCATCCACTTCTGCGGTGCGGGGCAGGTTTTTCTTTGTTGAAATGAAAGATGGCGGTTTAAGACCCTATATTGAATTAAATAAGATTACCGTTAAGAATCAATATCCTCTTCCACTTATCCCGGACCTGTTTAATCAGATCTCAGGGGCCAAATGGTTCTCTAAACTAGATTTACGTGGGGCCTACAATTTGGTTCGTATCTAGCTTTATGCAAGACGAGAAAGGCAATCTGTTCCGAGTGAACTCCGACTTGTAGTGTCAGAGGTTAAGTGACGGACACAATAGGATCGAGCAATCGAATCCGGTAGTCCATTCACAGAGGCAACAGTCAGGGGTTTCTCCAGAGGAACTGTGGGTAGATGCAGGCGATTCACTAGATCCTGCTGGATAAAATTTGCAGCCGCTCCGGAATCCAAATAGGGGTAACAGGTAGTGGAACAGCAGCAGCATCCCGAGGTGGGGCAGAGAGATGATCCAAATGGGTGATGATAGAATTTACTGCCAGTAAAAGCTGATCCTGGCGTTCACACATGTACATTTCCATCACTTGAAACGCCGTCTTAGGGTATATTCACACGGCAGCCTCCGATACACCTGAAATTACGGAGCTGTTTTCAGGAGAAAACAGCTCCGGAATTTCAGACGTAATGGCATGTGCAGGCGTTTTTCGCAGCGTCCATTACGGATGTAATTGGAGCTGTTTTTTCATGGAGTCAATGGAAAACGGCTCCAATTACGTCTCAAGAAGTGACATGCACTTCTTTGACGCGGGCGTCTTTTTTACGCGCCGTCTTTTGACAGTGGCGCGTAAAAAAAATGACCGTCGGCACAGTACATCGTAAAGCCCATTCAAATGAATGGGCAGATGTGTGCCGACGCTTTGGAGCCGTATTTTCGGACGTAATTTGAGGCTAAAATGCCCGAATTACGTCCGTAAATAGTGTGTGTGAACCCAGCCTTAGATTGACCAGCGGGTTTCATGGCCTGAGCATACTGTCATGATCTAGGGGTATGTGGACCCACTAGGCCGCTTCACCGTAGCGGAGTGGCAGCTGGCCAAGCAACAGTCTATATAAAGTCTATGCCAAGTTTCAGCACAAGAGTACATGTAAGAGTACAGACAGTAGCAGAGGCTTTGGCACGGGTGGAGCTTGTGGTAAAGAACGCCAGACTTGGCAGATGATACCAGATGTTGCAGATTATACCAGATGTGGCAGATGATACCAGTTGTAGCTGATCACACCAGACGTGGCCGATGATACCAGACGTGGCAGATGACACACTCGACTCCAACTAACGGCTTAGGCTCAGGAAATAAATACAGCAACAGGATACAGGAAGCAGGATACGGGACACTAGGGGCGGGAAACAACTAAGGGACCGTTTGCAATACAAACATGGGTAGACAATAACACTCAGGCAAGGAGTGGAAGGCCAGAGCCATTTTTATAGTCCAGGGTGATCTGGGGATTGGTCAGGGAAGATTAAACATGTGCGCGCTGGCCCGTCAATGCCAGGACCGAACACACTAGAGTTCAGAGCAGAGAAGGATGGCCTCGTGTGCTGGCGTCTCCTAGGAGGGAGACGCTGGCAGGATACCAGGGGTCTTCAGTCGCGGCCGTCTCGAGGTGAGGAACGGCGGTTGTCTGTGACCGTAGCAGTTACACTGGATGACCTGTCCTGTCCTGCATTACACAGACCACCCACTGATGAGAGTAGTCACTGTGCAATGCTTAATGGTGGAGCTGCAGGGAAATTGAATAATTACTAACAGGTCTCCCCACAGATAACAGCTGAGGGTCTCAGTGGGGGATACTTTGTGATCAGCTCATTGTCCAGGGACCCTTCTAACATATATAGCTTGTCCAAACTGGAGTACCACTTTAAGTTAATGTTTGTTCACACGTCATATAAGCCATATGCTTCATTAAATTTATAGGAATTTTAGAAAATCCCATTCTCACTGTGGCGCAAAGAGACAAATTTTTTAGGGCCTGATGTTTTTTTTTCCCAATTACAAAAACAGTATGGTATTTCGTGGTGTTTTTCCCCAATGTCTATGACAGGGAAAATACTGGAGGGCTGCAAGTAAAATCCAACCATTTTTGCTTCTAGTAAAGGGAGAATAAAACATGTTCAGCATATCCACTTTATATATATATTGATTTATTGCTGCTGATCAAAATATTTAAACACGAACATAATGTTCTTTGATCAAACTGAACACTTGTCACTTTACGGCGACCTCTTTTAAGTGGGTCCTTACTTTAATATGTGTAGCAGTGAATGGCGGTTGTGGCTGTAACACAACATCTGCAAAGGGAGCAACCTAGATGCCCAACAGCACTCCTCCTGTCAGATTAGGCCAGGCTCTGGGCCACATCCCCCTACTCATTTTTACTATTAGTGTGTAATGTACTCACATTGCTGCCTTCCCCTGCCGACCGCCACCGCAATAAGTCACTTCGTGGGGCTGGCAATTATGTTGGGTTGCGCATGTGCAGAGTGTGTGTGGCCACCCGACCACCCGTGCAAAGATGTACGGATGAGCCACTGTGTCTTTGTAAACAATAAAGGGGATGCAGCATTCATGGGCAGGGCCGCCATCAGGAATTTCAGGGCCCCCTACAGCTAAATTTTTTGGGCCCCCCTACCGTGGCACCGCCTGTTAACGGTACTCCGTCCAGCACTATATCATGGTACCCAGGGCGGCCATCAGGGGGGGTATTAGGGGTACTGATGTGAGAGGCCCGGCCAAACCTAATTGAAAGGGGGGCCCGGCAAACTGCCGCGACTTGCCTTTGGTAGAAAAAAAAACAGGCCCCTGCAATGGGGCCCGTTTTTTTCACCAAAAGAATGTTGTGAGCTGCGGGCCCCCCTTTCAATTAGGTTTGGCCGGGCCTCTCACATCAGCACCCATAATACCCCCCCTGATGGCGGCCCTGGGTAGCATGGGGGTCGTCATGGGGCCGTCAAACACCGCCGCCCGTGCGACCGATCGCGCGCACCCGCAAACTCCTGCGCATGGGCACCCGCGACCGCCTGGAACCGCGCACCGAATTTTGAGGCAGATATTGACCTGCCCACACTATCTTGCCGCGTTTTTTGCCCACGGCGATTGATGACAGCAGACAAAAAACGCAGGGAAAAATGCATTTTCTGCCTCCCATTGATTTCGATGGGAGGTCAGAGGCAGAACCGCGGCAAGAAAGGACGTGCTGCTTTTTCTTTTTTCCGCGACTGGCTCCCATTGATTTCAGATTAAATCAATGGGAGGCGGTTTTGGAAGTTTTTTGGTGCTGATTCTGACGCAGTGTCCGAGTCAATATCAAGGCCCAAAAACTCTGTGAACTGGGCCTTATTGTTAGGGCTTATTCAGACGAACGTGTAATACGTCCGTGCAACGCGCGTGATTTTCACACGGACCTATGTTACTCTATGGGGCCATGCAGACTGTCTGTGATTTTCACGCAGCGTGTGTCCGTGTGTCCGCTGCGTAAAACTCACGACATGTCCTATATTTGTGCATTGTTCGCGCATCACGCACCCATTGAAGTCAATGGGTGGGTGAAAATCACGCCCAGCACTTCCGCAGCAGTATAAACTATGAATGAAAACAGAAAAGCACCACGTGCTACAAACAGAGTGTCATAATGATGGCGCGAAAATCACGCAGCCGCGCATCATACGCAGCTGACACACGGAGCTATTATGGAACTTTTGCATGCGCAAAACGCCATGTTTTTGCGCGCGCAAATAGCACGCGCTCGTGTGAATCCGGCCTTAGGGTAGGAACACACTAGGCATGAACACTGCAGATTTTATGCAACACATTTTATTGTGGAAAATCCGCAGCGTATCACAGTCGCAGCAGAGTGGATGAGATATGAACAAATCTCATCCACACTCTGCAAAAAAAATTGACCTGCAGTGTAGCTTTTGGCTTTTTAAGCCGCAGCGTGTCAATGTATTCTGTGGAATCGCTGCTCCTCTGTTGTGGAAATGCTGCGATTCTGCCGCAAAAATCACAAATGAGAAAAAATAAAAAGGCACTTTTTTAAATTTATAAAAAAGTTTAGACTTGCCCCGGCCGTAGTCCTGGTGACGCGATCCTCTAGTCTTAGCGCAGCTCAGCCTTCTGTCATGACGTTTCATCCCATGTGACTGCTGCAGCGGTCACATGGTCTACAGCGTCATCCCAGGAGGCGGGGCTACGTTCAGAAGAGAGAGATGCGTCACCAGGACTACGGCCGGGGGAAGTCTAAACTTTTTTTTCCCTGCAGGATTCCCGCAGCGGACACGCCTCACGAAACCTGCACCACTACTTGGTGCGGTTTTGCTTGCAGAATTCCCTGCGGCTCCCGCGATAAGCTGTGGAGTTTTTCTCAGCATATCCGCCTAGTGTGTCCCTTATGATGTCGCTCCTGGAGCTGCTGCCGGTCTCTAAATAGGCAGTTGGTCCAGTAGAATTTGGAATTATTTTTTTTTGTGAACCAGCTTAAAAAAATACAAAACTTTTGTGTTAGGGCCTGTTCACATCACTGTTCGCTTCCGCTCCGGGGTTCCATCTGAGGTTTCCGTCGGGTGAACCCCGCAACGGAAAGTGAAAGCACAGCTTCCGTCACAATTAGCGCAGTCGACTGCACTATTGATTCCGTCCGAAAACCAGCCGGAATGGTGACGAACGGAAACCATTAGCGATGTTTCCGTCACCATTGAGATCAATGGTGACTGAAACGGAAGCTGTGCTGTCACTTTCACTTTCCGTTGCGGTGTTCACCCGACAGAAACCTCAGATGGAACCCCGGAGCGGAAGCGAACGGTGATGTGAACAGGCCCTAACACAAAAGTTTTGTATTTTTTTAAGCTGGTTCACAAAAAAAAATAATTCCAAATTCTACTGGACCAACTGCCTATTTAGAGACCGGCAGCAGCTCCAGGAGCTGCGCTAAGAATAGAAGATCGCGTCACCAGGACTACGGCCGGGGTAAGTATAAACTTTTTTATCAATTTAAAAAAGTGCCTTTTTTTTTTCTCTTTTGTGATTTTTGCGGCAGAACCGCAACATTTCCGCACCAGACGAGTGGCGATTCTGCAGCATAAATTGACATGCTGCGGCCTAAAAAGCCACACTGCAGGTCAATTTTTTTTGCAGCGTGTGGATGAGATTTGTTCAAATCTCATCCACTCGGCTGTGACTGTGATACGCTGCGGATTTTCCACAATAAAATGTGTTGCATAAAATCCGCAGCGTTCATGCCGAGTGTGTTCCTACCCTAAGGCCGGATTTACACGAGCGTGTGATTTTTGCGTGCGCAAAAAACGTGGCGTTTTGCGCATGCAAAAGGTCCATAACAGCTCCGTGTGGCAGCAGCGTATGATGCGTGGCTGCGTGATTTTCGCGCAGCCGCCATCATTATGACACTCTGTTTGGATGTTTGTAGCACGTGGTGCTTTTCTGTTTTCATTCATAGTTTATACGGCTGCGGGAGTGCTTCCATGTGCTGGGCGTGACTTTCACGCACCCATTGACTTCAATGGGTGCGTGATACGCGAACAATGCACAAATATTGGACATGTCGTGAGTTTTACGCAGCGGACACACGCTGCGTGAAAATCACTGACAGTCTGCACGGCCCCATAGACTAACATAGGTCCGTGCGAGGCGCGTGAAAATCACGGGCATTGCACGGATGTATTACACGTTCGTCTGAATAAGCCCTAACAATAAGGCCCAGTTCACAGAGTTTTTGGGCCTTGATATTGACTCGGACACTGCGTCAGAATCAGCACCAAAAAACTTCCAAAACCGCCTCCCATTGATTTAATCTGAAATCAATGGGAGCCAGTCGCGGAAAAAAGAAAAAGCAGCACGTCCTTTCTTGCCGCGGTTCCGCCTCTGACCTCCCATCGAAATCAATGGGAGGCAGAAAATGCATTTTTCGCTGCGTTTTTTGTCTGCTGTCCTCAATCGCCGAGGGCAAAAAACGCAGCAAAAAACGCGGCAAGATAGTGTGGGCAGGTCAAAATCTGCCTCAAAATTCTTTAAGGAATTTTGAGGCAGATTTTTTTGGCCTGCAAAAATACTCTGTGTGAACAGGGCCATACATAAACAGCACTTTCAGACACTTTACTCACTGTGTCAGAAGAGCTGCTCCCTCTCCAGTCCTCGTCAGGCGATGTCTTCGGTCCAGATGTCGTCCTTCACCTCCAGGCTCCAGAAAATTGCGGGGATCGAAGAACTCCTGCCGTCGCGCAAGAACTGGACTCCTCCCCCTCTCCTTACGCAGCTACGCTCTGGAGGAGGAGAAGAAGGAGGAGGCGGAGGCGGAGTCGGACGAGGAGGCGCTGGACGAGGAGGCCGAGGAGGAGGACGAGGAGGCGGAGGAGGAGGACGAGGAGTCGGAGGCGGGCCAGCAGGTAATTAGACTGTGCGCCGCTGTTCTTGCCAGTTGATTGGTCGCTGTACTTTTGGTGCGTGCGCACCGCATCCCTCTCGGCGGCGGGCACGAGCGGGTTGCTTTCCAGCCTTCCCCAGGTCGTTCGCGCGTGAGCGCGCGTTTGCGGTAACGAGCGCGCCGGCGCGCGCTTGCGGTCGTTCGCGCGCGCGGTCGCGCGCGGTGTTTCGCGGCAGTGTTAGATGAGAGGGGGGCCCGCAGCTCACAGCGGTGTTTGATGAGAGGGGGGCCCGCAGCTCACGACATTGCTTTGGTGAAAAGAACAGGCCCCATTGCAGGGGCCTGTTTTTTTCTAACAAAGGCAAGTCGCGGCAGTTGCCGGGCCCCCCTTTCAATTAAGTTTGGCCGGGCCCCCTACAGTAGTACCCCTAATACCCCCCTGATGGCGGCCCTGTTCATGGGAATGCCACAGCCCATTCACTGTGTTGATTGGTATGGGTCCCGGAGATCGGATCTCCACCAATCAAACATTGATGGCCTATCCTAAGGATAGCATACCTCCCAACCATCCCAGATTCAGTGGGACAGTCCCATATTTAGGGCGGTGTCCCGCTGTCGCCGGTGGACGGTGGTATGACCCGGACTCCCAGTGTCAACTGTATCTGTGTCCTCAGGACGCAGATACAGTTAAACCCAATGCTGAATCAGGAAACTGTCAGATCCCTGCTTCAGCATTAGTACAGAGGACTCCTCGGGCACAGCACTACTTTAAGCGCTGAGCCTGGGGAAGCCCTTGATGTCACTGTCCATATATGGACAGTGACGTAAGTGGCTCCTCCAGGAGTGCAATCCCCTGCCTGTGTGTTGCCGACACCCTGGCTGGGGATTCCGCTCCTAGAAGGAATCCCTGACGTCACTGTCCATATATTGGCAGTGATGTCAGTGGCTCCTCCTGAAGCGGAATCCCAGGCCAGAGCGTTGCCAACGCTCTGGCCGGGGATATCGCTCCTAGAGGGAAACCCTGACGTCACTGCCCATATATGGAAAGTGACATCAGGGGCTTCTCCAGGGGTGGAATTCTCCGGCCGAAGCTTGGCCAATGCTCTGGCTGTTGATTCCGTCCCTAGAGGAATTTCCAATGTCTACAGGGGGTTAGTGCTAGCTACAGGGGGTGTGGCACTGTCTTTAAGGGGGTGTTGCACTATCTACATGGGCACTGTGGCACTATCTACAGGGACACTGTGGCGATATCTACATGGGCACTGTGTGTGGCACTACCTACATGGGCACTGTGTGTGGCACTATCTACGTGGGCACTGTCACTTTATATGTGGGCACTGGTACTAGGGGCAGCGAAGGGGGTATTATACTGTATGGGGGCAGCTAAGGCGGCATTATACTTTATGGGGGCAGCTATGGGGCATTATACTGTATAGTGGCAGCTAAAGGGGCATTATACTCCATGGGGGCAGCTATGCGGGCATTATACTGTATGGAGGAAGCTATAGGGACATTATACTGAATGGGGCAGCCGTGGGGGCATTATAGAGTATGGTGGCAGATAAGCTTGCATTATACTGTATGGGGGGCAGCTATGGGGGCATTATACTTTACTGAGAAATCTATAGGGGCATTATACTGTATGGGGCAGCTGTGGGGGCATTATACTGTATGGGGGCAGCTATGGGGGCATTATACTGTATGAGGACAGCTATGGGAGCATTATATTGTATGGGGCAGCTGTGGTGCATTATTCTGTATAGGGCAGCTATGGGGCATTATGCTGTATGGGGAAATTTGTTTGGGCATTATACTGTATGGGGGCACCTGTGTGGGCATTATGCTGTATGGGGCATCTGTGTTGGCTTTGTATTGTATGGGTGCATCTTTGGGGGCATTATACTGTATAGGGGAACTATGGGGGTATTATGCTGTGTGTGGGCAGCTATTTGGCATTACACTGTGTGGGAGGCAATATAGGGTATTATACTGTGTTGAGACAGCTATAGGGGCATTATACTGTGTGGGGGTTCTATGGGGACATTATACTGTGGGGAGGCACCATGGGAGCATGATACTGCGTGGGCTGAACTGTGTGTACGAACGGGGATTGGGCAGTGTTAGAGGCGTAGCTTAACAGGGGAAAAAAATTCTGCACCACGCTATGCGAGCCACATCAGTCCTTCTTTGCAATGCTTCAAAGTTGAGAGATATGCTCTAATAATCCACCAGTAATTGTGAACCAGGAAATGCATTACCTTATTCCTTTACATGCAATATAATGGACTGTAGAAAGCTGTTTTTAAGGTGACAATGGGCACCACTAAAAACGGAGTCTTAGGGTATGTTCACACGCTGAGCCAAAAACGTCTGAAAATACGAAGCTGTTTTCAAGGGAAAGCAGCACCTGATTTTCAGACGTTTTTTGAGCAACTCGCGTTTTTCGCTGCGTTTTTTTGGCCGTTTTTGGAGCTGTTTTCAATAGAGTCTATGAGAAAACGGCTCCAAAAACGTCCCAAGAAGTGTCCTGCGCTGCGCTGTCATTTTATGCGTCGTCTTTTGACAGCGACGCGTAAAATGACAGGTCATCGGCACAGTACATCGGCAAACCCATTGAAAGCAATGGGCAGATGTTTGCCGACGTATTGGAGCCGTCTTTTCAGGCGTAATTCGAGGCGTAAAACGCCTCCGTTACGCCTGAAAATAGGTAGTGTGAACCCAGCCTTAGGGCTGATTTTCACGCGCGTCACAGGGACCTATATTAGTCTATGCAGACAGGTGCGAGATTTTCACGCAGCGTATGTCGCTGCGTGAAACGCACGACATGGCCTATATTTGTGCGCTGTTCGCGCATCACGCACCCATTGAAGTCAATGGGTGCGTGAAAACCACGCATGTCACACGGAAGCACTTCCGTGGGACAAGCGTGATTCGCGCAACAGCACTGTAAAGGATGAATGAAAACAGAAAAGCACCACGTGCTTTTCTGTTTACAAACATCCAAACGGAGTGTCATAATGATGGCGGCTGCGTGAAAATCACGCAGCCACGCATCATACGCTGATGACACACGGAGCTGTTAAGTGCCTTTTGCGCACGCAAAACTCCGTGTTTTTTGCGTGCGCAAAACGCACGCGCTCATGTAAACCCGGCCTAAATGTTTCATTTATTTGTCTGGCCCTGATTAGAGCTGTTCACACCACAATGAAGGGAATTAATTAAGACTGGCGTTTCATATGCCAGTCTTAAAGGGAATGTGTCGCTAGAAAATGTGTAATTTTTTTTCAGTTAAACAATTAGTATTTAAGTGATTACACATTGTTTTAATTTTTTTAATTTTTTCAGAAACTCAGGAAATATTATAAATTAGATTCTAATTTATAACATTTCCATGTGCTGGCCACTAGAGGGAGCTGTTCCCAAAATTGCAGCATGGTCACTGTGGTAAAGCAACCTCATTGATGTATGCTGCAAATTTGGGGTGGACACACTCTCCTCTAGTGTCCTCATACAATCCCCCTCCCTTCTTCTGGCTAGTGCCAAGCGAAGGAAGGGTTTGAATGTCTTCAAACCTCCTACACTGTGTGCCGCCATTTTCTGAGTGACTGCACAGTGCTAGGATGATTAGATACAGGGCTCAGCAGACAGTATCACACGAACTTAAACTAACTTAATGCACACGAACATAATACACACGAACAAACACGAACATAAATTACCTGCTCCTGCCGCCGCCTCCGCTGGTCTACGCTCTTCTTCCTTGCGCCTTCGCTTCGTTGAACATATGGCCGGAAGCCGCGGCCAGAAGTCGTCATCTTACTGTCCGGCAGCGTCTTCCGGTCCATATGAAAATGGCGTTTCGTTTTGGTCGCACACAACTGAGAATGGAACAGCTCCCGTTCGCATTCTCTATGAGGTTGTATGTGCCGCATTCCATCTCTGTATGTGTCATTAATCGACACATACAGAGATGGAAAAAAAATGGCAGCCCCCATAGAGAAGTAAAAGTCAGAAAACATTAAAAAGTAAAACATGAGAACACAATTAAATAAAATTTTGGAAAATATTATATTAAAAGCAATATGATAAAAAAAAAAAAAACATGACACCTTCCCTTTAATATAGATAGAAGAGACCGCAGCACTCAAAGTGGAAAAAATGTTGTTTTCTTTAATTCATCAAAACATGGACATGCAACGTTTCAACCCTATCAGGGTCTTTCCCAAGCAAAAGAGAAGAAAGTAAAATCGCGATCTTCCCCATGACTATAAATAACACCAAAAGACGTTCTAAATGCTGTTTTGAATACTTTGAGGGGTGCAGTTTTTAAAATGGGGTGATTTATGGGGGGTTTCTAATATATAAGGCCCTAAAAGCCACTTCAAAACTGAACTGGTCCCTAAAAAAATAGGTTCTTGAAAATTTTAGAAATTGCTGCTAAAGTAATAAGCCTCCTAACAGCCTAGAAAAATAAAAGGATGTTCAAAAAACGATGCAAACATAAAGTACACATATGGGAAATGTAAACTAGCTCTATTTTCTGTGGTATTACTATCTGTCTTACAAGCAGATACATTTAAATTTATAAAAATGCTAATTGTTGCAAATTTTCTCTGAATTTTGCTGTTTTCTTTTACAAATAAACACTGAATTTATCGACCACATTCTTCCACTAACTTAAAGTACAATATGTCACGAGAAAACAATCTCAGATTAGCTCAGATAAGTAAAACCATTGCAAATTTATTATCACATAAAGTGACACATGTCAGATTTGAAAAAATGGACTGTATCCACAAAAACTAAATTGGCTGTGTCTGCAAGGGGTTAAATTAAAGATATAACGCTTTCATTGTTTAATTAAATGATAGGCTGTAACAATGCAAACAATTTCATACATGTTTGATCATGGACTGAAAATCTACAGAACACCAGATTACCAAATATTTGCCACAAATACCACAAATCAAAATGTTAAAACGTGTCCAATACATTTTCCGAACTATTCAATTTTATTATATTCAGTTTATGGAGGAATAGTCATTACATATATTATTGGCCAGAGTCAGGGATAAACATCAAAGTCGTTTTCAACATACACCTGGGGGAATCATTATGGCAATTATCAAAAGTGTTCAAACTCCAACCCCGACCCAACCTCTCGCAGTCTACTGCTAATTACTTTGATGTTAATTGATTTAATTTGGTAGCACAGTTCCAATCTATGTGTAACTCATCACTTCTCATTACATATGGAAGCACTAATATCAAGAGAATTAACAGAAATTCATATACATATAAATAAATAAATAAACAAATATATATTATATATATATATGTATATATATATATATATATATATACATATATATATATATATATATATATATATATATATATATACACACACACATGTGTTTATATGTAGCCATGCATTTCCCCAAGATGGGGTTACCCCTTTAAATACTGTCTTTGCAAACAGCAAATTAACCAGTTCATGTCTGGGAAAAAACTTCAGAACCCAGCACAGTTTAACCGTCTGTGTCACTTGTTAGTTTAAAGCAGGGTTCTTAAGATCTGTGATATAAATGTCTTTTGTCGCATGGAAAAGAAGCGACCCTCTTTAGGCCGTACACTTATACAGGGTGCTGTTTTCACATGATAATTTTTTTTTTTTTTTTACAAACATACATGTTCCAATCACATTGTAAATCTGCAAATGTTTTCTGAAAAAATGTAGCAGAAACACAGCATATTTTTACAGAGGGAATTAAAGCTCTGTTTATTTCCTTTGCAGTATATATCGGAGCTATACGTAAGCTATACATAAGCCTCCAACGCATACTACTGTATATGTTGTTTTTTTACTGGATTCCTCTGTTTGGAAAAGCGTAGTCGACTACGCTATTCCATACAGTTGAAAAAGAAGGGTATATGGATGTGTACTGGCCCAACTGATGACAAAAGTGATTCTTTTGGCATCTATGGAATATGGGAGCCCTTTGGATATGTTCGGCACATACGCTGTGTGAATAGAGCCTAATTTGTTTGAGTAGAGGAGGGAAGAACAGGTTTTCTGTGGACTAGGGTGATAACAATTACTGCTCATTTGTCCAAAACTTGTGGACTGAAGTGTCCCTCATTGTTGAGCTGAGGCATCAGTGATCTACTCAGGAGCTGTCGAAGATCTACCTGTAGATCTCAAACTACTTGCCTACCTAGGGTTTAAATGCTCTTTCACATATTATACACAATTATTATTATTATGGCTCTGTTTTGTACAGAGATGTAAAAAAGCTGCCAGTGAGGTCCATTAGGGCGGATTCACACAAACGTGAATTGCGTCCGTGCAGGGTGCGTGGTTTTCACGCGCCACGCACAGACCAATAGAAGTCTATGGGGCAGTACAGACAGTCCATGCTTTTTGCGCAGCGTTTGTCCGCTGCGTAAAAAGCGTGACATGTTCAACATCTCGGCGTATTTCGCGCATCACGCACCCATTGAAGTCAATGGGTGCGTGAAAACCACGCATGCCGCACAGAAGCACTTCCGTGCGAACTGCGTGTTTGCGCAACAGCTGTCAAAAGAATGAATGTAAACAGAAAAGCACCACGTGCTTTTCTGTTTACAAACATCCACATGGCGTGTCATAATGATGGCGGCTGTGCGAAAACCACGCAGCCGCGCATCATATGCTGCTGCCACACGGAGCTGGTAAATGGCTTTTGCGCAGGCAAAACGCTGCATGTTTTGCGTGCGCAAAAACGCCACGCTCGTCTGAATCATCCCTTAGACCTTTAGGTCTTGTCCACACGTAACGGAATTGATGCAGAAAATTTCTGCAGCAATTCCACAGAAACTAAGGGTATGTTCACACGGCCTATTTACGGACGTAATTCTGGCGTTTTACGCCTGGAATTACGCCCGAAAATACGGCTTGAATGCGTTGACAAACATCTGCCCATTGAAAGCAATGGGCTGACGTATGTCTGTTCACACAAGGCGTATATTTACACGTCTCTGTCAAAAGACGGCGCGTAAATAGACGCCCGCGCCAAAGAAGTGTCATGTCACTTCTTCAGACGTAAATGGAGCCGTTTTCCATGGACTCCATGGAAAACCAGCTCCAGTTACGTCCGTAATGGACGCGGCGTTCAAGCGCCTGCACATGCCGTTACGGCTGAAATGACGGGGCTGTTTTTTTCTGAAAACAGCCCCGTAATTTCAGCGGTTACGGACGCTGCCGTGTGAACATACCCTAACAGAAATTCCGCTGCAGGAAAAACAGTACCATTTCCTGCAGAAAATGGTGCGTATTTTGCTGCGTTTTTCACAATTCTGACATCTCCTCTGAAAAACGCATCAATTCAGTCCACTTTCCGCAGCAGGAATTGACATACTGTGATACTAAAAATACTCACCGCAGGTGACTTTCTGCTCTAAAATTTTACACAGTGTGTGGGTGAGATTTATTAAATCTCATCCACTTTGCTGCTACTATATTCTGCTGCGTATTTTCCATCCGCAATTCCGGATGGAAAATACGCAGCAACTCTGCAACGTGTGGACAAACCCTTAGTGTTTGTTCACTTGGCCTATTTTCGGCCTTTTTTCGGGCCGTAAATGCCAGAAAATTGGCCGAAAAATCAGAAGCAGAACGCCTACAAACATCTGCCCATTGATTTCAATGGGAAAACGACGTTCTCTTCCGACGGGCCATGTTTTTGCGCGGCTGTTTTGGAAAACGGCCACGTAAAAAAGCGGCCGCAAAAAAGAAGTGCAGGTCACTTCTTGGGACGTTTTTGGAGCCGTTTTTCATAGATTCTATTGAAAAATGCTCCAAAAACAGCCGTAAAAAAAACGCTGCGAAAAACGCGAGTGGCTTAATAAACGTCTGAAAATAAGGAGCTGTTTTCCCTTCAAAACAGCTCCGTATTTTCAGATGTTTTTGAGTTTGCGTGTGAACATACCCTTATTGTACCGCCATATGCCTCCGATTTCACATGGAGGCATGTGAAGGTGTTTTCTTTTAATTTACATACAAATTTGACAGAAATAAAAATCATGGCATGCTCCATCAGACGCAGTATATACGGAGCTATTCTTTCCTAGAAGCATAAGGCTTTCTTCATTTGTATAAAGTTGTTGCAGTTTTAGCATTAATATGATTTTAGAATGCAGACAAATTCTTGTAATCACATAATACAAACCTAAAATTCACTTTATATTTGTGTTCACCATCATCTGCTCTTTGGATACATCATACAGACGGACGTTGCGTTTTTGCGCGCGCAAACAACGCTGCGTTTTGCGCGCGCAAACAACGCTGCGTTTTGCGCGTGCAAAAACCATTTGACAGCTGCGTGTGTCATCCGTGTCTGATGCGCGGCTGCGTGATTTTCGCGCAGCCGCCATCATAGAGATGAGGCTAGTCGACGGCCGTCACTGTCCAAGGTGCTGAAAGAGCTAACTCTTTCAGCACCCTCGACAGTGAATGCCGAACACATCCTATCGAAAAACCTGTTGAAAAAAAAGAAAAAGTTCGTACTTACCGAGAACTTCCCGGCCGTTGCCTTGGTGACGCGTCCTTGGTGACGCGCCTCTCGACATTGGGCCCCACCTCCCTGGATGACGCGCCAGTCCATGTGACCGCTGCAGCCTGTGCTTGGCCTGTGATTGGCTGGAGCTGTCACTTGGACTGAATTGTCATCCCGGGAGGTCAGACTGGAGGAAGAATTCGGGAGTTAGCGGTAAGTCAGAACTTCGTTTTTTTCTACATGTTCATGTATATTTGGATCGGAAGTCACTGTCCATGGTGCTGAAACAGTTTAACTCTTTCAGCACCATGGACAGTGACTATCTCCTGACGTCGCGTACCGACGTTTACATTCATCCTTTTGACAGCTGGTGCGCTGTTTCAGCCGGTTCGCACGGAAGTGCTTCCGTGCAACCTGCGTGGTTTTCACGCACCCATTGACTTCAATGGGTGCGTGATGCGCGAAATACGCAGAGTTATTGAACCTGTCGCGCTTTTTGCGCAGCAGACAAACGCTGCGCAAAAAGCACGGACTGTCTGTACTGCCCCATAGACTTGTATTGGTCCATGCGTGCCGCGTGAAAACCACGCGGCCCGCACGGACCGAATACACGCTCGTGTGAATCCCCCCTTAGGTTGTTGGATCAAGTTTAGCACTACTGATCGGTAATAATTGGCGGGCGGTTTTTAGCAAGCAATGTTTCCTTTGATTTAATTATTATTTTATAGCATTTTAATTATTGTAGCATTTTATTATAATGCATTAGACATGCTCTAAATGATCGTCTCTGGTCGATGCAGTTTCATTCAAGGGTGGAGACGAACATTTATTTACTAAAAATGGCATCATTAGGCAAGCTATACATTTATAGGAATCTAAGGGTATGTGCACACGATAGCAGGCATTTACGTCTGAAAAGACAGACTGTTTTCAGGAGAAAACAGCTGCCTCGTTTCAGACGTAAAAGCTCCTCCTCGCATCATGATGCGAGGCTTCTCTGACAGCCGTAAATTTTGAGCTGTGCTTCATTGAGTTCAATGAAGAACGGCTCAAATTACGTGGCAAAGAAGTGTCCTGCACTTCTTTTGACGAGGCTGTATTTTTACGCGTCTTCGTTTGACAGCTGTCAAACGACGACGCGTAAATGACAGGTCATCTGCACAGTACGTCGGCAAACCCATTCAAATGAATGGGCAGATGTTTGCCGAAGTATTGTAGCCTTATTTTCAGACGTAAAACGAGGCATAATACGCCTCGTTTACGTCTGAAAATAGGTCGTGTGAACCCAGCCTTAGTGCTTATTCTTCATCCACTGATTCGATATGTAAGTACACAAACAACCTTCCCTAGTAACAGCCTAAAGTGAGCAAAAAACTTATACCTACAATGCCAAACCTCATAACTCGAATCCATCAATATAAAACAGTGTCATTATGTTATACACTTTCTCTCAAATTTATCTAAAATGACATCTCCTTTGGTTAGGGAGGATACAGTGTCTCCCCTGCCAGTGGAATAGGAAGCTCAGGATGTGCTGCGTCTTCAGCTGTTCTCCAAGATAATGAGGATCCTATTGTTTCATGGCATTAGTGATTCAAGAGAAAAACATCCTGGTCTTTACACTTCATTTTTCCCAAGTTACAAAAAAAATTTTACTAAAAAATTATCCAATTGGAGATCTGAACTGTAGTAAACAAATGCATTTCATAGCACAAGTCAAAGGGCTGGGTGTTGTACAGTATACGGTGATGTTCTCTAAAGCTCGTGAGTAATCCTCTTACCTGCTGTGCGTCAACTACTTGAGATACATTTGGCACCATCATAAGGTGCTAATTTGTGCGGTAATGTAAAGGAAATAAGGAAGTAAAGACACAAAAGGTTTAAACTGTATAAATAGGTGCACACATCCCATGACATGGGCCTCTGATTTATTGGAGTGATCACTAACATTGTAAGTGTAAATTAGTGGGGTGTGTGGTGATGTGTTATATAGCGTCTCGCATTATGACTATTTAACACATCTAGGCTACTCTATGCCTGACCACCCTCATACCATGCCATACAACAGTGTGTATACAGGCTTGTGTTAAATACCCAACAATAAATAAAATACACATAAAATAATAAATAAATAAAATGTACATAATGTGTATTATAGATTGTGAAGTGTACAGTGAAGCCTGGCATGGGCTGTGACCGCCTGGGTACAGAGGTGTTTGAGAACATTCTGCACAGTCACATCTGCAGGCGAGCACAATAGTTTGGACAGCTAATCACATCTGCATTAATGAAGCCCTGTAATACACCTAATGAATAGTACACAGCTTTTTTTCCCAGTGTAAATGTGTTTCAATTGGTTCACTGTAATTTGTTTAGCAGTTAGACAAATTGATAGGAAGTTACCAAAACAAAACACTACATATGATTTATATTAGCTAGACCGCAGAAATATTTAAGATATTCCTTAGGACAAGCATTCTCCTTTCTGTTGCAGGATGGTTTGCAGTGTTGGAATGGAAATACCTAGATTTAATACCAGTTAATCAAATGAGATGATAGATAGATTAGATAGATAGATAGATAGATAGATAGATAGATAGATAGATAGATAGATAGATAGATAGATAGATAGATAGATAGATAGATAGATAGATAGATAGATAGATGCAGCCAGTATCTTCAATGTATAATCTATTAACCCTTCATGTGGAGAGATAATAAGATCCCTTGGGCTGGATCGCCTCCTCCCCCCCGTCCCTCCACTTCCATAGATTATCGGAAGCTGTACATGTGCAACATGAATTACAGAGACAAGTCAATTGGATCACGGTGACGGCTGATAAGAGAAATTTATGAGACAGCTACTTGGGGATGAATGCGCAACCAGCAGGTGGCGCTGTGCATAATACAAGGAGAACAGCATTACTAGACCGACACAGTATAAGAATCAGGTGTCGGCTTATTTCTCTCCTCCAGGACTGTTAAAAGAGGGCGGAGCTTGGTGAGCCCGGAGTGCCCTGTGCCCCGCCCGTACACAGCCACACACCTCGCTGCAGTACAGCAGGGTAGTGGAGGGGGGAGGACGCTCCAGCCTGAGCTGTCAAGTGTCACACACGGCGGGTACTCACCGGGGGATGCAAGCCTGAAGCCACCAGGACCATTCACACTCCCAAACGCTTTGTCTCATTCACTGACGAGGAGCCGTGAACAGCAACGTGACTCTCTTCCATTCAGCTGCCCGGAATCACTGGCGGAGCTCCGGGCAGCAGCTCATGATGTGCCTGGAGAGTGATGGAGTGGGCACGGGGGCAAGCAGCCAGGACTGCATCCCCGGAGCAGAGGACGGGGAAGTGGAGACCCTCTCGGGGAGGATGAACCCGGTCACCACCGTTATGGATATTAAATCCCCCGAGATGGAGAGCCCCAGCAGTAAAGCCAGCCTTCCTGAGAAGCCCCTCAATATGAGACGTGCCAGGGTGGCAGCAGCTGGCATCCTCAGCGTGGGCAATGTGCTCAACTACCTGGACAGGTACACTGTAGCAGGTAAGATACCCGCTATTCTATATGGCACAAAGAGGTGAAGTGTGCAGGTGCATTCCCTATCTATAGCTGTCACTGAGAAGGGCAGCCACCCTGGCACTGCCATACCTACCACCTACAAACTTACCTTATTCTTACTGACTATGCCATTTCTGATTCATTTATTTTCCCATCTCATCCATCCCATAAATGCTGAAACTGGCATATAATTCTTATCCTACGTATCCAGCACAGGGCATGGGGCATATAGTAGTATCATGTAATATTTTGTGAAACAGAGGTGATAACTAATACAGTTCTTCTAATCATTATCATTACAATATTGTATAGGGCATTGAGGTCCATGTAGTGCTGAAGTCCACCATCTCCCCTATAGCAATATTAGCACACCATACACACTGTCATCTGAAGTCACTTGCATTGTTTATATGAAGCAGTAAGGCATTCAACAATTGGGATGCTTCAAGGTCATTCACCTCTCCCAATCCCCACACACTTCTCATTCCTTTATCATTCTGGCTATTAGAATGATCATTTTTATAGGGGATGATCATATGTTACATTGTGTGGCATGGAGATAGTTTGGAGTTGCCGTATCATTAGTGTCATCTAACAAATGAAGATACTGTAGGATTTTGCAGCATTGCAGTTCCAGTATAATCTAGACATCGACTAAAGACCAGCAAATGTGGCAAAAGGGCTACCAAATATTTTCCAATACTTTAAGGGCAACCCTCATCATTTTTGCCATTGCTTTCTGGTCCTCCCAAGTCATCGTATGGTCCCATAAGGAGCAGAATAAGGGAGATAGATTTTACCTGGGTGACGTACACATACCAGACAATTTTTAGATGTTTATCAAGAATACATTTGAAATGAATGAAGGAATTTTGGGCAAACAATTCTCTATAACATCTCCTTTTATGATATGTGTGGTGTCCTCAGCAGGTGAGGAACCTCAAGAACATCAGTAGTCTACTATAAATTGTAGGGTTAAAATCTAACCTTATATAAACCCAGATGAAACCCTGCCCTATCCCAAGAGGATATGGGTATGAGTGAAAAAAGGAGACCACAAGGGTGTAATAGCGGGTTGCGTTTTCAAGGCTTCTATGTTTTTGGTGTAGCTCTACAGCTATGGAGCTTTGTTGTACTGTAGACGCTAATGTTTATTACATCTCTGATCTATTGATAGACTTTACAAGACTCATCCTTGTCGTCTTTCTCCTTTTCTAATATCCATATCCAAGTGGGTAAATGTGCACATTCCTAGGGCATTATTGGATTGGAAATCAATAGGAATCCAGGCATATTCTATCTGACTGCAAATTGATGTTCTCTTCAAGGAAGGAAGTGGACACGTATTTTGCAATGGTCTTATATCAATTGCCTAGGTAGCATTTATAAATGAATTGACTTTGATATTATTGCACATATTTATAGTCATAAACGGAAAACCCTACTGTGCCGTTGGTGTGAAACCTGTTGTTTGTTTATGTTCGCTCTGCACTATTACAGCTACTTTTAGATCTATTATATTTGCAGTTACGGTAGTAATAGCTGGTATAGAGCTGCCAGTGTCGTTTTTATTGACTGCGGCTTCCATTGTGATTTGTTTTAGCCGCTGTCATTTTAGAAAACACATTAGAATATGTTGCATTCATTTCCCAGCCGCCTCTTGGATGGCTACATCGTGTTATATGTTTTATATGTTAAGGCTTTGCGCTCCCTACAATTGATTCAAGTGGCTGTTTCCATGACGCAATTTTACCCAGGCCAGGTAATGTGTCGGCCTTATCTGACTTCCCTCCCTACTCAGGTATTCGTTTTTGGGTGCAGGTGACAACTATTCTCTTCCCATGGTGGGAAAAATGGGAGCCGAAAATGATGCAATATGAGGCTTAACCAAAATAAAGGTATTTATATGTCTTAAATGGATTGTCCTAATAAGATAATCCCTCTCCGTATACCCTATTAGGTCATATGGACATCATTGAGGGGGGGTTCCCATTTCGGGACCCCCCTCTATTGGTCAGAGTGGAGACACACTAACAAAAAGCGTCTCTTGCTGCAGCATGCTCACTATAACCACTTATCACTTGGCCATTCATTTGAATATAGGCCGCTGCAGGGTAAATGTTTTACCAGCTGAAGCTTTGTTTTAGAATCTGTATCCGCAGGTACCAGTTGATCCTATTGGTATCCATGTGAACTTAACTGTCCACCTTGTTCTATTCTCTCTTCTTTGGTCTATTAGTTCTCTACTTCCATTCACCTAAAAACGGAACTATGTCTTTCTCCATTATCCGCACCTATCGCTCACATCCGAGGCTGCACTTAGGCTGGATTCACACGAGGATGTTCGGTCCGTAATGGACGGAACGTATTTCGGCCGCAAGTTCCAGATCGAACACACTGCAGGGAGCCAGGCTCCTAGCATCATAGTTATGTACGACACTAGGCGTCCCTGCCTCTCCGTGGAAGTACTGTCCTGTACTGTAATCATGTTTTGACCTACAGTTTATTGTATTGCACATTTAATGACCTGTTATATGAGATGTGCTTAAGAGAGGCATTATGGTAGTCACCAAGAACTAACCATCCCATTAGCTGCTATATATATATATATAATATCTCATGAGTACCAGATATGAAGAGCCCTTGGTGGACTAGGTTGGTATATTAGGACTGGGTTTATCCAGCTATACAGCATATAAAGTGGATGACTAATATATTTTTAACTTCTTGCATGACACTATGACCATGTATGAACATTTTGATAGCTGGAGATCTGCTGTTTTCACTACACAACGATAGATATGCCGCTTGTCCAGAAGTTCTCAGAAGACCATGCAGAAATCCATTGTGAAGAATAGAAACCATAAGATACTTGATAGAGCCTTATTCAAATACGTATGGTGGAAACACAGCGTGCCAGCAAAGGTTTTGTCTGTATTCTAAAAATAAGTTGATATGTACTAAGGCTTACACAACTACAACTGCCAACAACTAGTTTTACCAGAAGAGTGATCACCGAAAAGTTGAATAATTAAGGATTAAAAAAGGAATCATTTTACGGCAAGGAATAAAATCTGTCAGCTACCTCTGCCTGAAGATCATTACCGATATTGCATTGAGCATGCCCACTTTTTACAAATTCTTGGGTATTCTGTTCTTGGTTTAGGATATTATGGACTGATAGATTCTAACATTTATTGTTAGAATAAATATCTGTGTTTGTGATAATTTGTTAATGGATATGTGATATTTATAGAAGTCTACGCCATGAATAGATGACAGAGGAATGGCCTGGACAAAACCCAGATAGCCATTGTAACTAGAAATTGGCTACTGCTACCTCATTTTTGTTTTCTCTTGATGCCTATAAAACCAAAACTGGTGGATCACCATCAAGCTTGCTTCTGGATTAGACCAATTTATGGCTTATATGGACTACAGTGTCTTGTCAAGCCTTGCCTTAGTAGACTTTATCCGTTGTACATCTTTGACTATTCATATGGTCACCACGAGTACAAACTGACTTGTCGGCAAATAATGAGACTAGTAACGCTGTAAATTATTGATAACATTCTTTGTCCAAAAACATAGTACTGAATGAAACATAATAAATCACTTCATACTTAGATAAAACATCTCAGATTTTGCCAGATTCCTCTTTTCCAGGCTCCTTTCATATTGTGTAGGGTTCTGCATGTGTTTAGCGCTTTACAAATTCCATTAAAATGACTTCATAGTCTATCGTTCTTACAAGAATATGATATATGAATGGCCCAGAATTTGCTGATTAAAAGGAAATTTATACATGTATCAAGAGAATGACTTTGAATATGTAATGGATTTGAGCAAAGGATTGCCAATATTAACTGATAAAACCATAAATGTATCTAGACTAAACACGCCAGTTTGGAATAAATCATTTCATATATATTTTGTTGTATAATACTGTATCACCAAAAATATGTGGAGTATTCAGATTCATTTTCAATATCAACGCCTATTTTTATTTTATGTCCTCACCCAACTCACCAGTTATTTATATTGTGTAGGAATATCGAGTCTGTAGTCAACAGTCAGAAAACTCATTTTGGATCATTGTGTAAATAACACTTCTGTGGTGTATCCAAAAAACAATAGACGCTCATCTCCTCAGTGGTATTGTTAAATATAGTTTATGGTATATTGGTTTCCACAGAAACAAACGGTTTCTGCTTCTCTCTAAAACATTGACTTGGCCCCTTGCCCTTAGGGCACCATTGACGCCATCATAATTGCACACCTAGGGAATCTTCCAGAAAAAATAGTATAAGTTCAGTTGTGTGTTGGTTATTCATTCGACTACTACCTAATTCTTTTATATATAGCATCATGTCTGTATTCTAGGTGTCTATGTGAGTAATTTGCATTTTAATGAAATAAACAAGAGTGTGTATTAGGCAGTGCAGGTTTTCCTGTGCATGCTGTGAGGTATTTACCATAATCTGTCTACTGGTAATACATATGTTTTGCTCCTTGCAGATGTCGTCTGTCTGAGTGTGTGAATCAAAGGCTACATTCACAATATACCTACATATAATGTAAATGGGGTTACTCTTTATTATTTCAGATTTGGGTGATGGGTATAAAGCAGGTTTAGGAATGTATTATTATTTCATATGTGTAACTTTTTTACTGTTTTGGCAGTTGACACGTTAGATTTTTTTTAAGTAAAAGATACAAAGAGACAGTGGTAAAGATTGGACTTTATGTTAAAGTTTAACTAAACGTTCGACAAACTTCTGACATCTCATAGTGAAAGTGAATTAATGTATTGGATTCAATAGAAAGTCTATGAGCCCGTACTCCGATACATCGGCTTTCCGGAAAAAGCCAAACAGAAACTAAGCAGCTGAGCGCTCACACGAGCGCATCTGCCACTTCATTTTAGCGATTGGTGGGGGTCTCAGTGCTCGGACCCCCACCAATCAAATCTTCTGACATGTCACTATGACATGTCATAAGTTTGTCGAACGTTTAGTTACACTTTAAAGGGATCCTGTCAACATCTTACCTGTTAAACTAGCCTGACCCCTCAATGGCCGCAGCTGTCCAGAGTTCGTTCCTGTTCTCTTCTTTCCTGAAGTCCTCCTCTGTCTGTAAATATAGTCGTTTAAACTTTTCCCGCCTTTTATGGTAATTAATTTTCCCTCTGGGACGGAGCTTCTTAACCACACCCACTGCCACCACCTGTCCGGCCCTGACTGGCTAAGGAGTTGTCAATCAAAAAGAAGGAGGTGGAGTCCACTCTGAGATGCTGGAGGAATGAAAATCTGACTCTTTTCAGATGAAGATTTGACTCTTTTCTGCTCATTTGCATATGGCTTGGGACCACTGAAAAACGGAATACTAAAGGTACAGAGCTTACTTAGAACATATTTATAGCTTAGATGACAATGATTTTTCACCCACTTTCACCAGGTATTGCTGGCTTTATAGCTAAAATGCTGGTGACAGGTTCCCTTTAAGTCTTTTACTATTGAATGGCATATTGCACTTAAAGTGTACCTGCAATGCAAAAATGATGACAAATCCAACTGTTGGCATGAAAATGTTAAACTTTATAACATTCTTCATACAAATTTGCTACAATACATTTGACAACCGTTTATCAAGGGACAAAATATATTCATACCTCCCAGTCTCCGCAAATATGTTAGAACTATTTTGAACCTCATGCCAACATATTGTTTAATTTGCCAAGCATCTGATACAATGGATGCCCCAACATAAGCCCAGTGTCACATATTAAAAATCTATGACTTAAAGGGACTCTGTCACCAGTTTATCAATTCCCGATCTCCTAACTAATCTAATAGGTGCTTTGCTGCTGATAACTAGTGTGATTTGTTTTAAAAAACGTTTATTACTTGCAAAATTCTGAGCATTTTTCTAAATATGCTAACGTGGCTCTAATAACCAAATAAGAGGTGACTGTCTTTTCACTCCGGGCGGTGTAATGTTTTCTGTATAACGTTGTCCAATCAGCATATCTCTTCTCCCCCCTTCCCTGCCCAGCAACACAGGTGATCTTATAGTATACAGCTTCCATTCCCGACTGTGTTTTCAACTGGCGATATATCCGGT
Source organism: Rhinoderma darwinii (assembly GCF_050947455.1). NCBI lineage: Eukaryota > Metazoa > Chordata > Amphibia > Anura > Rhinodermatidae > Rhinoderma > Rhinoderma darwinii. Next base: position 217,842,641 of record NC_134688.1, on the reverse strand, counting down.
TGTGTCTCAGCTAGAACTGCGTGATTAGAATCTTCTCTTTCATCTGCCACCAGAACCGCTGTTCTAGGTGGTACACAGCCCGAAATATAGCTGTTTGAATTGAACCCCTTTCCTCCAGCCTCAGTCTCTCACACTGTGTGAAGCAGCTTGATGCAGATTGGACAGCGTCAGAGGCTGTGAGATAGCGCCACCTCAGGAGACTCGCTGCTATTACCTCCCACTTCTCTAATAAAGGCTCATTTTAATATTTAGAAAAATGCTCATAACTTTGCAAATAATAAAGTTTTTTTTAAAATAAATCACACTGTAGTTATCAACATCATAGCGCCTATTAGATTAGTTAGGAGATAGGAAATTGAGAAACTGGTGACAGAGTCTCTTTAAGCGTATAATTTAAAATGAGTGATATTGATAGGAATTACTTCCATGTCATTAGAAAATGGGGTGCAGTGCTCTATATTAGAACATAAGCAGGTAGGACGGGAATGTACATCATGGGAAAGGAATGTCTTCTTTTAAGTGTACGTGGAATGTCTTTGGAATGTTTTAGTCACCTGTGACACTCCTGCCTATATTTTCTATGATCTATTGTGAGCTTGTGCTAAGACCCAAACGGGTAAAGAAGTAATTATACTCATTGTTAATAATTACAGGAGGTTTCTGGCAGATTATATTGCACTCATTTGCCTAAAAGTGTAAAGACATAAAGTTGTGTAAATACCCTATGTCAGGAGTAACTAGCAGCAGTTCAGAAAGTGTATATTCAATAACCGGCAGGACAGCATTCCATATCTGCTCGGTGCATAGGACAAGGCCACTGTAATATCCACCCAGTGTACTTGCCTGTGATATTGTGTCCGCCAGCCAGGGAGGTGTACACTGTATATCCCATTAAGGAGGGCCTGTCATCTCTCCAGACATCTCTGTTTTATTGTATTCCTCATTAAATAACAATTCTGGAGCATCTGAATGCTGCACTATGCCATTCCTCTTTTATTCCTCCTAGAAATTTAGGAATAAATTGACAACTGGGTATTATTATTTCCCTTGTCAAATGGACGTGTCCCTACCCAGTCTGAGACTGTCATCAGTGATTGGACATTGTCAGTCTGTGTAGGGACACATCACCAACTGGTAACACCCTGGTGTCAATTTATTCATAATTTCTAGGAGAAACGGCACAACATAGTGTTTTAAGGAAATATGTTCCAGAATTGTAATATTATGGGGAATAAAAAAAAACCCAGACATGTCAGGAGAGATGAAAGGTCCTATTTAACACTAAGTAAGCTGGTTACAGTGGATACAAGATTGGCTATCCAATTAATTAATCATGTATATATTTGTAAATAAAGTTCCGTACGGATATAGCAGAGCTGACGTTATTTAACTGTTCCTTTTGTGCAGGCATTAAGATAATGCCGTAGGACTCGACTGCAGCCCTATGAAAAATAACTGCTAACACTTTGTGCTAAATGACAAACTCCGCTCTACTATAGCTGTAGACTTGTGAAGGATGAATGTGCAAGTAGTAAGATCCCCTAAGAAGGTGAAGACCTAAGAAAGTTTTTACTATCTGCCTGTCACTTGGATATATATATTTTTTTTACCAATGGATCTTTAGTGTTTGTTAGGTGGAGCTGCTGGTTACTGGGACCTACACAACTCTGCATAGCCGGTGTGCAAAGAAAATGCAAAGAAAAATGTGACTATATCACATATTTAGAATAATTCATTATTGTCGACCTATTAGTATTTAGGGACTGAGTCATTTTTATAGTTCAGGGTAACTAGATGATACTCGTGGGTGCTGACACTGATCTCAGTTCATGTCAGGTAGCTGATGTTAGGCACTCTCCTGTGTGGTATCACTTGGCTAGAACGAAAGCTAAGTAAATGGCATCTTCCATGATTTCCCATTCCTGCTTTGACAGCCCACCCTCCCACTACAGATCTAATCAAGTTACCGCTTTCTCGTTGAGGGGGCATGATCACATGATCTGTAACGATTGGTTTAGGAGACGTAGCTCTGCCTGGAGGAATCGTCACTTGATCTGTGACGTTTTGAATTTTATGGATTCAGAGGGGAGTGAATTATGTGATCAAAGTACGAAACGTCACAGATAATGGAATCATACAGAGGGGTTCCCGTCTAGTGACCGGATTTCAGATCAACGTTCCTGAGCATTTGGCCAGTGCAAAGTAAATGAGTAAGTTGTATTAAAGAGGCTCTGTCACCACATTATAAGTGCCCTATATTGTACATGATGTGATCGGCGCTGTAATGTAGATTAAAGCAGTGTTTTTTTATTTAGAAAAACGATCATTTTTGACAGAGTTATGATCTATATTAGCTTTATGCTAATGACTTTCTTAATGGACAACTGGGCGTGTTTTACTATATGACCAAGTGGGCGTTGTGGAGAGAAGTGCATGACGTTGACCAATCGGCTTCATACACTTCTCCCCATTCATTTACACAGCACATAGTGTTCTTACTAGATCACTATGTGCAGTCACACACACACACACACACACACACACACACACACACACACACACACACTACTCAAGTGTCCTGACAGTGAATATACATTACCTTCAGCCAGGACGTGATGGCTATTCAGAATCCTGACACTTCGCTAACGTTTGTGTGAGATTTACAGCAAGGCAAGCGTAATCTTGTTTTAAATGACAGTTTACAGCATAATCTCGCGAGATTACACTTGCCTTGCTGTAAATCTCACACAAACATTAGCGAAGTGTCAGGATTCTGAATAGACATCACGTCCTGGCTGGTAGTGATGTCTATTCATTGACAGGACACTTAAGTAACGTTAATCTGTGTGTATGTGGCTGCACATAGTGATCTAGTAAGATTACTATGTGCTGTGTAAATGAATGGAGAGAGGTGTATGACACTGATTGGTCAGCGTCATACACTCCTCTGTACAACGCCCACTTGGTCAAAAAGTAAAACACGCCCAGTTCTCCATTAAGAAAGTCATTAGCATAAAGCTAAAATAGGTCAATACTCAGTCAAAAATTATCGTTTTTCTAAATAAAAAACACTGCTGTAATCTACATTACAGTGCCGACCACATTATGTTATATAGGGCACTTATAATGTGGTGACAGAGCCTCTTTAAAATAATTTAGCTATACTTTTAAAATGCCGGATTAGCTCTTTAACCTCAACCTTAATGTAAAGCACCTACATTGCTTTCAGTAGAGTAGATGGGTGTCTGCCGGATACCTCTCATGCCTCATATCCCCTGGCAAAATAAAAGTATTAGCGAGGAAATAGTCCCACAATAGCAGCCCAGACTCCATACCCTGCTCTCATGTTTTAATAGCTACGTTGATACCTGATTATACATGCTGCCCACTCTTCCTTGCAAAAGCGCTCTAAGTCTCTCAGATTGCGAGGGCATCTCCTTGGTGTCCTGAAGAGGGCTGTACACCACAGATTTTCAAGGGGATTCAGGTCTGGGCTCCGGCTGGGCCATTTCAAAACTTTGATCTTCTTCTGGTGAAGCCATTCTTTTGTTAATTTGGTGGTATGCTTTGGGTCGTTGTTGTGTTGAAAGGTGAAATTCCTCTTTATCTTCAGTTTTTTAGCAGAGGCCTGTAGGTTTTGTGCCAATATAGACTGATATTTGGAGCTGTTCATAATTCCCTCCACCTTGACTAAAGCTCCAGTTCCAGCTGCAGAAAAACAGCCCCAAAGCATAATGCTGCCTCCGCCATGCGTCACTGTGGGTATGGTGTTCTTTTGGTGATGTGCAGTGTTCGCTTTGCGCCAACTGTACCTTTTGGAATTATGGCCAAAAAGTTTAACCTTGGTCTCATCAGACCATAACACGTTTTCCCACATGCCTTTGGCAGACTTGATGTAGGTCTTTGCAAAACATAGCTGGTTTTGGATGTTTTTCTTCGTTAGAAAAGGCTTCCGTCTTGCCACCCTACCCCACAGCCCAGACATATGAAGAATACGGGAGATTGTTGCCACATGCACTAGACAACCAGTACCTGCCAGAAAGTCCTCCAGCTCCTTTAATATTGCTGTAGGCCTCTTGGTAGCCTCCTGGACCAATTTTCATCTTGTCTTTTCATCAAGTTGTGAGGGACGTCCAGTTCTTGGTAATGTCACTGTTGTGCCAAATGTAATCCACTTCTTGATGACTGTGTTCCATGGTATATCTAATGCCTTGGATATTCTTTGGTACCCTTCTTCTGTCTGATGCCTTTCAGCAATCAAACTCCTTTGATGTGTTGTAAGCTCTTTACGGACCATGGCTTTTGCTACAACATGCAACAAAGAAAAGTCAGGTAAATTCTAATCGAACAGCTGAACTTCATATGGGGTTACTCAGAATCACTTTAAATTATGGCAGTTGTGTACTGACTACTATTTAATATGAGTTTAAACGTATGCAACCACATTATTTTAAAAGATTGGTATTTTTGGAATCACATTATTTTAGTTTGGTTATTTTTCTTTTTCCCCTCTGAATGATTTCAGTTTGTTTTTCAATGGAATTGTACAGATTATGGGTCACATTAAGGCCGGGTTTACACGAGTGTGTGCGTTTTGCGCACGCAAAAAATGCGCCGTTTTGCGTGCGCAAAAGGCACTTAACAGCTCCGTGTGTCAGTCCTGTATGATGCGCGGCTGAGTGCTTTTCGCGCCGCCGCCATCATGATGACACTCCGTTGGGATGTTTGTACACAGAAAAGCTTGTGGTGGTTTTCTGTTTACATTCATAGTTTGACAGCTGTTGCGCGAATAACGCTCGTCCCACAGAAGTGCTTCCATGGGGCATGCGTGATTTTCACGCACCCATTGACTTCAATGGGTGCGTGATGCATGAACAACGCACAAATATAGGACATGTCGTGAGTTTTACGCAACGAACTCACGTTGCGCAAAAATCACGGTCTGTCTGCACGGCCCCATAGACTAACATAGGTCCGTACGACACGCGTGAAAATCACGCGCGTCGCACGGACGTATAACACGCTCGTGTAAATGAGCCCTTAAGGAGGAAAAAGTTCTGAAATGATTCATCTTGTACTGATTTTTTGACATGACAAAAACCTGGCATTCTAACAGGTGTGTGTGTGTGTGTGTGTGTGTGTGTATGCATATATATATATATGTGTGTGTGTGTCATGTGAATCCGCTTATGGTTCTCACACTATCTGTCTTCCACGTCTGGTTTTGTTCGTTGCCAATTTACGGTCATAAATGATGACTCTTAAACAATATAGGATGAAGTGCATTGTTAACCAGTTAATATACTGAACTTTCTTAAGACACAAAATAGTCCTTTCATCTGCATTAGGCTATTTTTCTCCACTGTAAAGCAAGCCAAGTTTGTACACATCTGGGGCTTGTTTCAAAAGCAGAAATCTTTTTCAATATAGATTTCTGGCTCATTCCACGGATCGTATGAGCAATTCATTGATATAAATTGGGTTGAGCTAAAGGGTAGTAAAACTGAATACTTGATGTAGGAAAACAGCTATTATTTTCAGGCAGTGTTTATAGTGATCAATGCCATTGATATGTCGTATGTATCGACTACTGAGCCAAGTAACACACAGCATGCTTCTCAGAGATATTTATTACTACTTTCATATGATTTAGCTCAGTCAAGTTGAGCTCAACAGTGGGAAAATGTGTCTTAGATCAGATTAGATCATACCAAGGTTTATTTTGGGGTTCAGTTTTAAATTAGGATTCAGGAAATTACTACAGTGTTAAGGGGTACATGGGAAGAGTGGTGTGTACAATTGCTTACTTGCCACTGACCTTACACACTGTAAGGCCTCATGCACACGACCGTAAAAACACCCGTTATTGCGGGTCGCAATTACGACCCGCAATTACAGGCGCATAGACTTCTGTTAGCCACGGGTACCTTCCCGTTTTCTCACGGGAAGCTGCCCGTGCCGTTAAAAAAATAGAACATGTTCTATTTTTTCATTTTACGGGCCGTGCTCCTATACTTTATAATGGGAGCACGGCTCGCAAAAGCGGCCGGCTGCCCGTGGCCGGCCGTGCTCGTAATTGCGAGCACTTTCGTGTGCATGAGGCCTAAGGCTGGGTTCACATCTGCATCTGGTCAGAGCGGCAGAACAAGGGAAAACCAGTAGCGATGGTTCCGTTGCACCACGAACACCACTGGCAGCCGACAAAATCCATTGACTTTAATGGGTTCCGTCGGTTTTCAGTCAGGGTGTATGTGGTTTTATCGGAAACAATATCGCAGCATGCTGCTCTCTTGTACTGGTAATGTCGGCTGGATCTGCGATGGAGTCCTGTAACAAAGCGTCAAACGCAGATGTGAATGAGGCCTAAGATTGTTAAAAAAACATGAATGGCAAGTATTCCTTGAGAGTAAATGGGTGTTAATGTATCCTTTTACTAGTATAAATACAAAGTAGCAGATGGGGACCTCCTACTCCAGGTGGAAATATTACCCAAAAGCTCTGTTGCCATACAGTTGCATGCGTCGGCCATAGGCTCTCGTTAAAGAAATGCGTACCGCGCAGTATACTTTTTTTTGCAGGTTGCCTCTGTACTGAAAAGCGTAATCAGCTATACTTTTAAGTAATGCAGATCAATAGGTAAGTCAGCGCATTCCCACATAGAGGAAACACTTTTGACATATGTCGGGTCAATGGGTGCCTATGTTTAAGTTTGGTGTATGCAGGCAGAGCATTGCCTAGCGTATATGCCATATTGACTTAGTAGTATGGCTCATGGGGCATCTGTAGATTTGAATACAATCGAACAAACATATTCATCAGTAACCCCCTCTCTAAAGTAAAGCAAGGCAGGTTGTATACATTGGGGACCATCTGTAAATATCCCACCTGCTCTCTCAGAGGAAAATGATGGTGTTAAAGGAGAAAAGGATTGGGAAAACCTGGCGTGGAACTATATTTAACACATTTGTCTTTATCTTTTTATTATATCGAGCCATAAGATTTAAGCATGTAATTCACAATACTGGAGGAGAAAGAGAAAAAAAAGGAACCTGTTCTGGATGTATTGGACTGAGTGGACTGTAACTTCAGCTTTTCAGATTTGGAAACGTCCTCAATAGCTTCCATGCATCCATGATATTGTCCACTGTTCATGTTATAAACTACTACGGTCACTAATGGTGCCATGTTCTTTGATCAAAGGCCTTGCTCTTATAATTGCAGCTGTAATGCTCTTTGCCAGTGTTCTCTTTACTTCATAGTCTGCCCAGTCTACTAATAAGATGGCTATTGTTACAGGAAAAGATTAAACAAAATCCCAGGATTGCCGTGATAATGTAATCACAAGAATACAGTGACTACTCTATCAAACCATCACATAGTGAGAGCTCTGTCTTCACTTCAGATCAGCAAGTAGTGTATGGGAAGACAAATGGCGACATTCGTGTCTAGAATGAATGGGGTATTTCTGTCCTCTTTTATCTGTGTTATTGTATATTTTCTAGCTCCAAAAATATCTAACTCCTTCATCTTTAACACTTGCATTACCATAAATGCAAAATGGTATAATCCATTATTGCAGTTATTGGGGCAGATTTACTGCACTAGAGTTTCATACCCAAGTCTTAATCTAGACTTTCCTGGAGTAAAATGTGCCAAGAGACACAGGCCTTTTAATAAATTTGGTGCATCTTTGACTTTCCATGTGCCAGGCGTTAAAATCTATGCTATGAGCAGGCATAGATTTACGCTATAATGTACACCAGTTTTCTGTCTGTGCGTTGGTTGCACGGGCCTCTGCTGATTTCTCCGCTCACTTGTCTCGCCACTTCTCAAAAGTGGCGAGAGAAGTAAAATGTCTCAAATTTGAACACAAATATGGCGTGCGCCAAAATGTGTGACTTTTTTTTAATGCCACAAAAGTGGTGAAAACCATAAACGCATTCCCTCCATTGAATCTTGATCGAGAACAGGGGTAGACATATTACTGCAGACTTTAACAGACAGTTAGACCCCAGTTAGATTTTTTTAGTAGCCAGGCATAGGTAATCCAATTCTTCTTAAACAACTTGTCATAGTTTGGAAGCCATAAAATGATTGACATATCTACGGCCACCCTTTAGTCATTACAGAATACACAAACCTTTCATGGTTTTGTCATACATGTTACATTGGTGGGATAGCTTGTGATAGGAATAGTTTGGAATGTTATGGGGAATATTTATAAAACCTAATATCAACTTGATTCTTGCTGTGATTTTTTTTTTTTTTTTTTATATCGGCCCTTTTGATTGGTTACAATGAATTGTCTGATATTTTTTCTTTAAGGCCCAGATTCTTTAAGACACAGATCAATTTTTTAAACCGCAATGATTTGAAAAGTTTTATCCAACATCTGATGAACATTTCCATCAGGATTCTACTTTCTGCCGGGAGGAGACTCCTTCCTGCGTTGCGAAAGCCTTGTTGCTGCCTAGCAGTGACTCTCCTGCCCTAGTCAAAAATGCCTAGTGTAAATGTCGATGCAAGCAGCATTTACATTTATCAATCGTGCCACCATTGATAATAATTTGCACATCAACACAATCGATGAAGATCACTGATCGATCGTAAACTAATAATAGTCTGATCTTCTACATACACATCACAACTTTGATTGCTTGAAAAAGACCAAATCATGACAATAACACTAGGGTTCCACGACAACTTTTGCGATGGTCATTGATCATCGCGCAACCGTACTGTTTCTCTATGGGTGAAAATGTCAGGGGCAAATATGTCAGAATTGTGATTGTCACACCACTATTTCCTCATAAGGAAACACTAAGGTTAATCTAAAACTCGGCACTTGGGTTCTTGTTGAAAAAACTTGAATTTTATGAACGTTTTCGGTCTAGCAAGACCTTCATTAGATAATTCGGATTGCCTTGGTGTTAAAAATTGTGTAGGATATTTCCTAAGTAGTAATTGCAATGTGAGAACACGCGCTCATACGCAGCGCTGTTCTTCACAGCAACGGACGTTGCGTGTGAGAGCGTGTTCTCACAAGATACATACTACTTAGGAAATATCCTTTTTACACTTTTTAGCACCAAGGCAATCCAAATTATCTGATGAAGGTCTTGCTAGACCGAAAACGTTGATAAATAATATTGTGGATTGCAAAATAAAAAACTTCACGTTTTTTTTAACAAGAACCCAAGTGCCGAGTTTTATATTAATATCATTACAGAGTGGAGTCCTACTCGACCACCGTCATTATTCGGAGTGCCGTATATCCTCTATACGAAACACTGAGGTTGCCATGGGGCCCTAGCCTAAGTGGTCAATGTAAACTGAGGTAGACTTCCCTCATACTGCATTAAATTAACGGTTTGTGGGTGTTAATATTAGTGGTTGAAATGCATGGAATCCCTATGCATAACACTGTGCTTTACTGTGAAATTGACATCACAGTCATTCTGCATACTATTACAACGGAGTAGGTCGTTTCTCCACACACTACATTAACATTAAATACCTTTCATCCACGTGACCGTTTTCAAAAATACTATTCTAATAAAATAATACACATGTATTCATTTTTAGTGTAGTAATACAGTATAGAATTAAAAAATTATATTTAGAGTACAAATTACTTACACAAAATTTACCAAATTGCTGCAGAATTATGACAAATCGTGTATATGTTCAACTGCCAGTTTTTGTTCTGTAAAGTAATGGGGTAGTGCCAAGCATCTAAAACTGCACAGATATCATTTATGCAAGATGTCTCCTTTATCATGTTACATAAGGTTTAACAGGACATTATTATATTTTTAGAGAATTCCTATATTCACGACAGTATAAGTGCAATGACGTATTTCTCGCCAGTTTATAGCTGCTTGGATGGTACAGTGAATAATTCCATAGTTTAGCCATCTATCCCATTAAAACACAGCCATTCGTTAGGGATTACTATAATAGGATTTTATACAGCTGGTAAGCAGAGAAAAGTAGCATTGTACTAGGGTGACGGAAGAGAAGCACAAAAAAAGAAGGAAAACCGTTATATCAGTTAAGCTCAATTCACACCAGTGTCAGAGGGGTTCTTTAACCCTTTTATTTTTTTTAACCAAAAGCAGGAATCTCCGCAGAAGAAACTAGGGAAAACTTTCCTATGGGAAACATTCTAATGCACTGCTTTACTATATGTACCTTTTAGATAAGCCTCGTAAACTATATGGAACAGGTAGAGTTCTAAAATTCCCATTTATACGAGGTCACTGTTTTGGCTTTTTAATTTAAAGTGTAACTCCAAAGGCACATCACACAAAATTACAGCTTTTGAGTTTGGACAGGGTTCTCTATTCCCGATAACCATTAACTGGTATGTTCATGGACGGTCTGGATATCAGTGTACGGCAGAGGGAGTGTGATATGTAGTTGTCCGGGCAGTCCGTGAATACATCCTTCCAGCAGCAGCAGAGTGAAGACCCTCGGTACTTCTGCAGAACAAAAACTATGGTGGAAAACATTGGGTTGGGGAAGTGGGGTTTTTTTTAACAAAATTTACTTTTATTATTTTTTTTTTCATTATTATTATTTTGTTTTTTGTGTCCACAAAAGGAATAAATATACTTAAAGAGGCTCTGTCACCAGATTTTGCAACCCCTATCTGCTATTGCAGCAGATCGGCGCTGCAATGTAGATTACAGTAACGTTTTTATTTTTAAAAAACGAGCATTTTTGGCCAAGTTATGACCATTTTTGTAGTTATGCAAATGAGGCTTGCAAAAGTCCAAGTGGGTGTGTTTAAAAGTAAAAGTCCAAGTGGGCGTGTATTATGTGCGTACATCGGGGCGTTTTTAATACTTTTACTAGCTGGACGCTCTGAAGAGAAGTAACATCCTCTTCTCTTCAGAACGCCCAGCTTCTGACAGTGCAGACCTGTGACGTCACTCACAGGTCCTGCATCGTGACGGCCACATCGGCACCAGAGGCTACAGTTGATTCTGCAGCAGCATCAGCGTTTGCAGGTAAGATCGACTTACCTGCAAACGCTGATGCTGCTGCAGAATCAACTGTAGCCTCTGGTGCCGATGTGGCCGTCACGATGCAGGACCTGTGAGTGACGTCACAGGTCTGCACTGTCAGAAGCTGGGCGTTCTGAAGAGAAGAGGATGTTACTTCTCTTCAGAGCGTCCAGCTAGTAAAAGTATTAAAAACGCCCCGATGTACGCACATAATACACGCCCACTTGGACTTTTACTTTTAAACACACCCACTTGGACTTTTGCAAGCCTCATTTGCATAACTACAAAAATGGTCATAACTTGGCCAAAAATGCTCGTTTTTTAAAAATAAAAATGTTACTGTAATCTACATTGCAGCGCCTATCTGCTGCAATAGCAGATAGGGGTTGCAAAATCTGGTGACAGAGCCTCTTTAAGTATGTACTAAACCATAGACGTGTGTGGAGGCACATCACATTTAATCTGTGTTAAAGTAAAATGCATCCAGGGCCTGTGCATCCCGTATATTAAAATTCATGACAAACTAGAAAAAATACAAGTAGACGTCTTAATTTACCTCTTTAATTGGAGGGAGGAGTAGTGAAAGTATTTTTAGACCGTTTCAAAAGGCGTTGGGATGTGGTATGTTTTAAAATTGCTATGCAGCCTGACTTGTCCATCATCTTTGCTTTTCTAGAGCAGAATGGATAATTGAATACATATGACATATATAAAGGAGAAAGATTTTTTTTTTTTACACTTTATTTTTCTTCGAACTTTAGAATAACAGTGGAAACCGTTACCAAGTCCTTTCATGCTATCCGGGCTAGTGTGAATATCCTGACTTACTAACTTTACAGTATACATGAAATTATTATCCATATGCAAGATATGAAGTAACTAGCATATCCCCATGGCAAAATCAGACTGAACTGTTGAATGCATTTAATTCACTTTCTAAGAAATATGTAAAGTGTATTTTACAAATAAGTTATTTTTTCATTATGTCTCATTATATACTGTATGTTCTACCTTGGGAATTCCCAGCGGTTTACTGTAATGTACATAACATACATAACCTATCGTAATATTGTAATTCACATACATATTGTTAACTGAGTGCATTATTCATGTTCAGAGCAGCACAGTCCTTACACAGCGTTGGCACTTATAATGACTAATTTTGGCCTTGATGAATTATATAGTAAAATGTAGAGCAGAATTTCAGTATGTGTACACTTTTAAAATATCTTTTAATACATTTTGAAACTACTTGATAACCTCTTAAACTATCAAAGTGTCCACTATACAGGACACTGAAGCAGAGCTGAATTGCACTGTGGGATGTTGTGACTCAAAGATGGGGCTAAGAATGCTGAAGACTATGTAAGCCGTACCCTAGTTGCCTCAATTGCACAGTGACACCCGATTCTCCCAAAACCATTATTGTAAACTGTAAACCCACATTTATTCAGGGTGTTTATTTGACATAAAGAATAAGTAAATGAAAATGTATGAATTCCAATTCACACATTGCGGTAAATGTGCATTTTGAAACCGCACTCAACATCCATGAGTGGATGTGACTTAGAGGCTCTGTCAGCACATTATAAGTGGCCTATATTGTACATAATGTGATCGGCGCTGTTATGTAGATGACAGCAGTGTTTTTTATTTAGACAAACAATCAATTTTTACGTAGTTATGACCTATTTTAGATTTATGCTAATGCATTTCTTAATGAACAACTGGGCGTGTTTTTACTTTTTGACCAAGTGGGCGTTGTGGAGAGAAGTGTATGGCACTGGCCAATCAGCGTCAAACACTTCTCTACATTCATTTACTCAGCACATGGTGATCTTTCTAGATCATGATGTGCAGTCACATACTCACACATTAACGTTACTGAAGTGTCTTGACAGTGAATAGACATCGCTTCCAGCCAGGACGCGATGTCTATTCATAATCCCGACACTTAGGTAACGTTTGTGTGGGACTTACAGCACAGCAAGTGTGATCTTGCAAGATCACGCTGTAAATGACAGCACAGCGTGATCTCAATGTGCTGTGCTGTAAGTCCCACACAAACGTTACCGAAGTGTCAGGGATTGTGAATAGACATCGCGTCCTGGCTGGAAGCAATATATATTCGAGTATTGCACCAGCTTTAATATCACCATAGATGTGACAATAACCATCGATGCTCCAACTGTAGTTAATGATACTTCTTATGTCTATTAAACAAGAACAATTGGTTCTGATCAATAGAAGTTTGATGCAGCGGTCAATTTTTGAACTCCGGTAAGATCAGTGGCAAATCTTCCCATAATTTACAGCTTAAGGGCTCATGCATACTGCTTATTACGGATCCTAGAGGCATTCAAGGGCACTAGACGGCAGGTCCTTGCCATGTGCATAGTATGACCACTACACCTTTATCCTCCCTTTGGCAAACTAACTAAGTATTTACTTGCCTGTCTGCATTATTTGAATAAAGACGGGTGGATGGGACTTTTTCACAATGCTAATCGCTCTCCAACCAGCCTGAAAAGATTTCTTGCATTTCTAAAATGAAGCATTTCCTTTCCTTTTCATTAATTAGTACAGATTGCCAACCTGGAAATGAAGAATTTCTGTCTCTCCAGACATTTCTTACAAACATGGGTAAAGTAAGTATAAAAAAAGTATTTATCTTTAGATGATAAACTAACACGAAGATACCTTGATATTCACATATTTCCTTTATTTGTCTCATGATCACGTATCTGAGAGGGTGTCAGACTTGGTCTTTTCATCAAACACTAGAGATTGAAATTCTTCCCTTGACCTCAGGCAGTTCTTTTGTGTATCTTTTTCCCACCCTTCCGATGTTTAACATAACAGTATATGTGCCTTGAGGTATTAGGAAACGATGTAGTAATATAGATGAACATCGCTTCCAAGCTTTTGATGAAGTGTGCAAACGTATCCTCTGCAGATCCCTGGAGCGTTAGTCAATGGAAATACTGTACAATCACAATACTGTAGTCTAGTTTACTTTGAGCGTCCGATTACTTTGCGTGTAAAAAAAGAATCTGAAAAATAATAATTTCCTTTATGGATATTTAAACTACTAGTACTTTGAAATCTGGATATTTAAACTATTGGACTTTGAAGAAAAAGAAACAGAAAATTGGCAAGGTGACATCTGCTGAATCTCGAAATGTCTTAGTATTATTAGGGTTCAACCCCAGTTGCTCTCTCTAAGGGCTTCTTCGTGGTCCTATTGCATGGCATATGCTTCCCTTTGCAGCCCTACGGTTTTGGCGGAAAGCAGCATCATTGCCTCAATGAACATAACAAGACCTTTACGGTTCATGAGAGTCCAGTAAACATTAATGCACTCTCATAGCTCCTGTAGGATCTGTTATTTTCATACAGCACTATTTGTATTGCTGCCAATGTAACCGTTTAGGGCTGCAGAGAAACAGTATGTGTGTAGGGCAGTCATTGTGTCCCATTCAATACAGTTCTTGTAAGGCTGTGTTTACACCTGTCTTTTTTTCTGTTTCCTCAATCCTAAAAATGCTCAGAAAGAGACTTCACAACATCTCGAAGTACTTTCTTAGTGATGATGGATGTTAATAGCAATGGAGAGAAAATAGTTCCATGCAATATTTTCCTGTCCAGCACAGAAACTTGTTTTTCCAGCCGTCATTTTTTCTATTATTGTCAGGGTATGTTCACACGCACTAATTACGGACGTAATTCGGGCGTTTTTGCCCCGAATTACGTCCAAAAAATGCGCCTCGATAGCGTTGACAAACATCTGCCCATTGAAAGCAATGGGCTGACGTTTGTCTGTTCACACGAGGCGTATATTTACGCGCCGCTGTCAAATGACGACGCGTAAATAGACGCCCGGGTCAAAGAAGTGACCTGTCACTTCTTTGGGCGTAATTGGAGCCGTTATTCATTGACTCCAATGAAAAGCCGCGCCAATTACGTCTGTAATGGACGCGGCGTTCAAGCGCCTGCACATGCTGTTACGGCTGAAATTACGGGGATGTTTCCTCCTGAAAACATACCCGTAATTTCATCCGTTACGGTCGCTGTCGTGTGAACATACCCTCAATTTGACAATGATGTTTTGTCTCTCATTTATAAAAACAAACATATATTCTAAGCTAATTATGTTTTTTCTTTTCTGGATATAGCTGTATAAAAGGGAATGTGACGCTAGAAAATTTTTTATATATTTTTTAGTTAAACAATTAGTGTATAGGTGATTAAACATTGTTCTAATTTTTTTCACGAGTCAGGAAATATTATAAATTAGATTCTAATTTATAATATTTCCCAGTGCTGGTCACTAGATGGAGCAATTCCCAAAATTTCAGCATTGCATGTGGTAAAGCAACCACATTGCTTTATGCTGCAAAATTTGAGAAAACGTACTCGCTCTAGTGAGCTCACAGAATCCCCCCTCCTTTATCCTGGCTAGTGCCGGGAGAAACGAGGGGATTGAACGGTCAAACCTCCTACACTGTGTGTCGCAATTTTTGAGCTAACACACAGTGTAGTAGGTTTACATACACTAGTAAACACACAGTAAAACACTTACATACACAGAAATAACTTACCTGCTCCAGCCGCCGCCGCTCCCTCCGGTCCGTCCGCTCCGTCTGCTACCTCCCGCTCCAAGTGCACAAGTCCGGAAGCCGCGACCGGAAGCAGTAATCTTACTGTCCGGCTGCGACTTCCGGTCCACAGGAAAATGGCGCCGGGCGTCGCACAGTTCAACTTGGACTGTGTGGGAGCGGCGCATGCGCCGTTCCCACACAGACTGCGTACAGCACGTGGATGTCGTTAATCGACACATACAGAAATGGAAAAAAAAATGGCAGCCCCCATAGGGAAGAAAAAGTTCAAAAATAAAAAAAATGTAAAACACAAACACACAAATAAATATAAAAGTTTTTAATAAAACACTAAAATCAAACTGATGTAAAAAAAATTTTTTCGTGACACTGTTCCTTTAAAGTGTTCACGTTTCAATCCAGTTGAGGTAGCAGTATACTGGCTAAACGTATGACAAAAGAACATTTTTTTTTTTGGCATAGGCTAGGCTAAAGATAGCCCTAACATGCCCATAGGCTATGTATCGGGAGAATGTTGTTTCCTTGGGGTGAAACATTATGTGAACCTTGTCTTTAAAGGAACTGCTAAACTGTTCTATAGTATGTCTGTCAATAGTCAATCTCCTTCACAAAATATGAGAGGTGGAACAAGGAACACAGAGTACCCTCAACCATCCCCAGGGAAGTTCACATGGGTGTAACACAAATTGTGATGTATCGGTGGAATTACTGTGATACTTCAGAACTAATTTACTATTTATAGGATAATTACTGGGCAAGGCTTTATGACTATTTCTTATACATATTTTTCATTCGCAGTAATAGCGCTTGTGCGGCAATTAGACACATTAGCACATCCAGAATTCCACTAGAGAAAACTGAATCCACCAAAATAAATATGACAACCTTAAAAAGATGGCATAATTGAAGACCGGCTTTTTTTTCTTCTTCAGAATAACTTTGCGGTTTTCCTTTCTCTCTCCTGGTAATTTAGATTCCTCTGTGATTGCCGGTTTGTTTGTAGATCTTTAACACATAGTAATTTGCCCGTGGAAATGTTAGCTGTGGGACGGTCTTTCTGTACTTGACTTTCTTTAACTCTCTCAAAAACACAAGATATTTAGCATTCTTTACATGGTCTAGCTTATTTCATATTGTTTTTTTGCTCTGAATTTCAGCAAATGTCAAATCCAGAAAACTATGAAAAACCCACCGAAAAAATTGCTTATCATAACAAAAACTGTTATGTGGAACTAAATTATGCAAGTTGCTGAATTCTCTTCTCCCCAAAAGCTGCCCTTTATATAGCAGGACATATAGTGACTGTATTCTACCAAAAGCAGCTCCTTTATAAAGGAGGGCATATATTCTACCACTAAATAAAAAAAAAAATTGACCACTAGGAACATTTTACGCACATTACAGCTGAAGTGTAAAAAAATGCAGTTTCCGACAGGATTTTCTGTGCGGAAATTCCGCACCATTTTTGAAAGACTATTTGACATGCTGTAGAATTTGCACCGCAGGTCAGTTTTCGCACTTCTTTTCTGCACATTTTTTTTATGCAGCACGTGGATGAGTTTTTTTCAAATCTCATTCACTTTTCTTGTACTGTAATACGCTGCAGAATTTCCACACAGACAATCCGTTTGTACATTCCGCAGCGTTTACACTACATGTGAACATACCCTAAATGTGAGGATGCATGTTCGGTTGTGAAACAGATTTTATTTTTAATACTTCCTGCAGGCTGTGGCTCATGCAATGCTACTGCAACGGGAATGGGGGGGGGGGGTCACACTGCAGAGCTCCCAGATGTCAAGGCTGATGCCATATGGATGTGATCCACAATCATTGGGTTGGTTATCAAACTCTACATTCATCCTGTTATGGTAGTATTATTAAATTTGACAGGAGCAGGTTAACATACAACTACCATGATAATATTGCTCAAATAAATCGTGAAACTACGTACTTGCATATAGTTGGGAGAGAAGTAGCAATCACATAAAAAAAAAACATTTCCTCTAAAATTTTTATGACAGAATCTGCTGCCATGGAAATGTCTGGGGATGATGTATTAGTAGAGGCGTGAAAGTGCAAGAACAATTTCCTTTTAAACATCTTCTGATAATTAACAAGATCGGAAAACTCATTTCGGCTTCTTATAAGAAGAAATGGATTTTCTTCCGCATGGCACATTAGTTCACCAGTTGACAGTGCCGTTCCATATCCTCATGTAAGGCCTCTAATGTCTCTGCAGTATTTTGGAACATCTCTTTTCGTACTTCGTCAAGCTGATTGTGAGACACTATTGGGGAGATATATTAAGACTGGCGCTTCATACGCTAGTCTTAATATAAAGATAGCTGCAGTAAGATGCGCCTCATTTATTAAGAGGTGGCCGTCTCCTATTAAATTAGGCGCATCTCTGGATGTCCATGAGCCTGAAAGGAAAATCTATGCCACCTATGAGCTGGTGTAGATTACCGCTATAATTTATGCCAGTTTCTGGTGTAAGTTATAGTTGTTCACTTCAGTCATATGGCCCCATCATGGATAAAGTGATGTTTCAATGCTTACAGGACACATGGAAAGAAATACACGGCTCTACATTCCTTCCCGTAGTGGTACCGCACCTGCACTTTTATAGCTGTTTATTCAATGAAGTTATCTAGACATAATATTTTTGCCTGGGGAGAGACATGTTGTGATCCATGGTTGCAGTATCCTCAGAAAAGTGTCATCATTTCTAGAATGTATTTACATACAGTAGAAGTTTCCATGCCGTAAAGATGAAAGGCAGCATGATGTGATTCGTACAAAGAGACATTATGGATATATCTGGAGATGAAGTCTGCAGCTGTGAATATCCACAACTCCTCCATGTACATATGATCCAGCAGTATATGCTGCTGAGAGCGTCGTCTGTTAATGGGGGTCAAACAAGTGTCAGTTCTGTTCTATGACTTTCCACCCAAAGGTCTACACATTAGAGTTCATTACAATGACTGCTAGAGATATAGAATACCCAGAAACCCACATCAACCGCAGAAAGTATTCGTTGGAGTCAAAGAATTACCTTTACCCATAAACTATATTCTTTTTATACTTCTGAAGTTATTTGCTATACAATAGATCTTCAGAAGTGGGCACAGCTCATATAAGTCAGGTAAAAACATTGTAGAAATATGGAAGTTAATAATTGATGGTGGATTGCACACATTGATTAATGAGAAATTCCTTCAGTTTAATATTTGCAAGCACTTATGGAGGAGGCCCCAGCGAGGGACTCTTATGAAGGGATGTCCAGTCTCTAACCATAAGTCAGGTTTCGGTTTGTGGTTGGACACTGCCTCTAGGGACCTATCAAACACATATGTCATATGCATAAGTGGGGGTTTCTTTGATTTCAACAAACAGGTGACATCAGATGTGCCATCATGTCTTCTGTAAATCTGCAACCAGATCGGACCCAAGTAGGAAATACCGCTGGTATGTAAATGAGCCTGTCTCCCTACCAGATTGGCTTGGCTTAGAGGCACTGCTTCTTCAAACATAAAATCCCGTGACTGTAACCACGCCTTTCCTCTCGGCTAACCAGAATGGGAGGCACCTTCATTTAAGATTAAACCCCCATTTATATCACTGCTCTGAATGGGGATCCATCTCACTACAAAATGATTTCCAATAGAGCTTCTAACAAAGGTCTGTACACATTGACATGCTGGGCCATAGTCACACACATCTGGAATTGGGTCAAACACGGAAGAAAGGTATAAGAAAAATTTTACATTTCTGATCTTTTTGGGGTTAGGAAGAAAAAATGTAGTCCACCATTGATGTGTCATTGTCTCGGTGTATGGCAAGAAAATTGTAAATATTACCGATAGATTTTTGAATAAATAGTCAAGCTGACCACATGTTTCTGGGTGTATGGCTAGAATCTTCTGCTCAGTGCATCTCTTTATTATTTATATTGTTTATTTCATGTGCCTTTTTTAGTAGGATTTGATCTGTTAATGCAAGACTAGCAGTTGATTATTTTTTAAAGCAATGCAATGTATTTACCCTGTATTTCCACAGCAATGCAACCGTGAAACAAAGCATATGTCAACTACATTAATGATTACACAGTAAGACAGTAAATCTATGGAATGCCATAGTAATGGCAGAATAATAATAATGCAAGAATTAAACTAAGATCTAGGGTAAGGAATATATATATTTTTTTATTTTTTTTACACTGAGGCCAATATTGGCACAGTTGGGTGAGGTCTTCTGGACCACAGAGCTAGATCTGTATGGGGTGCAGCTTGATTATCTTTTTCAATCCACACAAATAAATATATATATATATATATATATATATATATATAATTCCATGATTTTATGCATATTTTTCGAACAACAGTATTCCTTCTACTATGTCACTAATTCTATGTCTCCAAATTATTATTGTCTTTATTTTTCTGGTTGCTAAGTGAATCCCATTTAGCATGTTATTTCCTACATATATCTATTTGTTTATGTTGCACATGGACAGCTATATATACAGTACATATTTTGTGTTCTCGTTGACTGGATGCCTCTGCAATGTGAAAACTGGATTTTGCCGGTGTTAATGCAAGTAGAAGAATAGGTTATTTAAGATGACTGATGGGTCACAAATGCTTCTCCTTAAATTACATCATTTCTGTCTGTCGGCACCTATTACTCTACTGGGCACAGACACCTTTTGAAATAAATCTCAAACATAATTGTTATGAGGAAAGGTTAAATGACAAGCATTTTTATATTGAAAATGGTAATTGCTATATTTCATTTTCTGATTTTAATGGAGACGTAAGCTTAGATGGCTATTGTATGAATTAGACAGCATGATCAGTGGCTCCAAACATGGTATCACAGTTGGCATAGAATAACCTAATTTAATGAACTGTTGTAGTATGTGGCATACTTAAACCCTAAAATAAAACCGCAGCCACATGGTGCTAAACTATTTCTTGCCCCCTTGGTGGAACAAAAGTGTAAAATGTTTAAGGAACTAATAGTTGTATGAACTAAATTACTATTATACAACTAATAGTTCTTGTGTTTCTATTCTCAGAATAAGTTTTACAAATGCACTGTCAAGGCCGCCACATCTTCCCACCAGCACATTATACTTACCTATCCCTAGTGTCCATGCGTACTCACTCTGCCTCCTCGTTCGGCGTCTGGTGGCCGCATTAGTCACTGACATGCTCCTTCGGACCCTAGCGCGCGCTGACCCTTCTATTCTTCAAGGTCTAGCACGCGCCAATTTTCTCATTCCATCACCTGACCCTATATAAAGCCCTAGACAACCAAAAGCGAACAAAAAAGGGACATAGCCCTATGAATAATAGTCAACTATATAATATAGAAAAATGAACAATCTTTATTAAGAAAAAATATACAACAATAATCACAGAATATAAAACACGAATGGACCAGATAAGGAGATAAAAACAGTGCGGTCAGATGAAAAAGACCAAAGACGTACAGAGTCAGCCAACCCAGGGAAGTCAAAAAAACCACTCAGATGACCCACAGGGAAATGGTCGTATATGTGGAATGGCAATGCCCAGATATAAAAAGAAATAAATGACTAAACATCTAATGCAGAGTATCTAAACATCAGATAAATATGAGTGGGCTATAGAGAATCTCTGCACAAAATCAGGGCAAGGTAGACCTGTAGTAGTGTGTGGAAAGACAGAGAATCATGCAACAAACCAGGATGTACACATACCCTGAGACATAGTGGGGAGCGGAACAGACGACCCAAAGGGAAGGATGAAGGATGCCTCGACGCGCGTTTCGCCAAGCAGACCGGCTTCGTCAAGGCCGCCACATCTTCCCACCAGCACATTATACTTACCTATCCCTAGTGTCCATGCGTACTCACTCTGCCTCCTCGTTCGGCGTCTGGTGGCCGCATTAGTCATTGACATGCTCCTTCGGACCCTAGCGCGCGCTGACCCTTCTATTCTTCAAGGTCTAGCACGCGCCAATTTTCTCATTCCATCACCTGACCCTATATAAAGCCCTGCCTGCTCTGGTAAACATTGCCATAGCAATTTGGTTCTAATGTTTCCTAGTGTTTCTAGTTCTCCTGCTATCGTGTTTGTTGAATCCCTGTGTACCGATCTTCTGCTTGTTTTTGACCATCCATGCCTGCCAACTGCCCTGACCTATTGCTACGTTCACCGTGTTGATCCTCTGTCGCCTGCCCTGACCTATTGCTTCATTAACCGTGTTGAACCTCTGCCACATGCCCAGACTTATTGCTACGTTAAACACTCTGCTTCTTCCAATGTCAGCCGTAATCAAGACTACTCCGGGGGTAGCGACCTGGGGATCCCCTGCAGCAAAGTTCCCATTCCTGTACACTGGGTGAACACTGGCGGTTCCCTTACACTACACTCCCCGGAGTAACCCCAAGTCAAATCCCTTTGTGATAAGGCGGGTCCTGGTGGCATTACTACAGCCCAATCCTAGGGCTGTCGCAACATGCGTGCACACACATATAACAGCATACATATATACACACACATACATATATGAACATAGTACATAAAAACACACACAAACTACACACACACACAATTAGTTAAATAGGTTTAAAGAAGACACAGGTCCATCATGTTCAAGTACACATCATTAATTTCTAGATTGTTTAAAACCCTCAATGCCATTCATCAGTAAATAAACATCTAGCCCTTTTTAAGCGCTGACATAGTATCTGCCATTACTACCTCTTGGTGTAGGGCATTTCATAGTTTGACTACACTGACTGTAAAGAATCCTTTCCTATATTGATTTCTGACCCTTTCCTCTACACGCAATGAATGTCCCCTAGTCCTTTGGTAAGTCCTTGGAAAGAACAGATTATGTTCTAGTTCTTTTTATTGCCCACACAAATACTTATTTTTTCCAAGCTGAACAAGCCCAGTTTTTCTATCCTTTCATTATAAGAGAGACATCCAATCTAATTTCATAATCCAGTCGCGTGCCTTTGAACCCTCTCCATCTCTTACACGTTTACCTGTAACTCCTATGTTTCATCTCCCTATTTGTGGTTCACCTAGTGGTAAACTTAACCAAACTAAGAAACATTTCTGCCTGTGGCTAAATTGTGCATGCAAATAGAAAAACAATCTTTAATGTTGTCTACAAATGAATGCAAAGTGAAAAATAGACAGAGAACACTTGAAATCCTGACTGTACCTGTATCTGAAATAACAAAAATATATATTTTTTTTACTTATAGATATACCTGTTATTGGCACAAAGTTTGCATCTACCAATTGGTGTAATGTTATAACAGTTATATTTTATCACAAAATCCTAATGAGAATATATACAGACACATAGTTATTCGATTTCTGCAGGGGCCTGAGTTTTAGGTTTTTCTTCTTTTCGGTGCAGGTTGTAATGAAAGCTTACCCTCATGGATAAAGGCCAATAAAAGGGGATTACATACATGAATCAATGTTCTTTGAGAAACTGAATATATGTTTTCCTTTTTTTGTATTATTTCCCTCCCAAGCCCCAGGGTCTGGTGAAGTAAATCACTTCCTGGCTCATGTTCCAAAGACCCTTTACATTCTTACCTCATGGTAGAAATGTAATTCCATGTCTGTTCTATAAGTGCCAAGAGAGCAGTGAGTTAGCTGTGTGAACCACATACTACCATTGACTCACTTGCCTGTTCTGCTATAGATAAGCCAAACTACAAGTGCCAATTTTTAGGCTTCTGCTTTGACCTGTTTGCACTTATTTGTGATATATCTATTCCATGATGATACATCCCTACTGTTACTGAAAAATGTAATAAAGTATGTTTACAAAAAAAAAAAAGAGTGCTATACTGTACATTACTGTGGGTATGTCACTTGCAGATTTACATCTACAGGGCAGGTATATTTGAGTGATATCTTTCACGTGCTTATATCTTTTAATTTAATAAACCACACATTTTTCCATTTGGTGCTTCTTAAAGAGTAATTATACTGTAATATAGCACAGACTGTGCCACAGATTGAATAAACCATTCTGCACAGAGTGGACTAAACAATGACATGGTGTCTGGAATCTCTCCCGATCCAATGGGGTGCTCCGCCTGCCCGGCAGGATGCTCGTCGGCTTTTTCAGAACTGAGATATCCTATTGCCAAGGCCACACCACAGCTCCCTGTTCTGCACTGTGTGTGACTTGGCCGCAGGCTATAGGCCTGGTTGCGAGGGCATGACGTCAGAGGCTGGAGACCTTAAAGGGGAACTGCTCTTGAAGTTCCTTGCTTGATTTTCGGCCCTGTTGGTGAGTTTCCTACTGTTTTTCCTGTAGTTCCCTGTGGTTCTCTATGTTTGACCTGAATTTCATCTTGAATCCACTTGACCTGATAATACGTGTGCGACTTCTGGCCTGATCCTGACCTTACCTCCTGACACTTATTTCTGGACCTGACATTGCCCATCTATTACTGACCTGGATCCATTTGACCATGACACTGATTATACCTGCCAACTGCAGCCCAACCGTCTATTGGTTGACTATCCTGTGGACCGTGACCTGGGAATCTCACTGGCAAAGTTTTTGCGTCCTTGCGGGAGTTAAGGGGGTAGGACGGGGGATTCCTCAGACTCCGCAGCCCAGGTTAGCCTGCCAAAACACAATAACGTTCTCTATCATTCATCTTCCTTGCCTGCTGACAGACTTCTTCTGCGCTGTTGTTCAACACCTTGTCCCACAAGTTTGCCTAGTGTCAATTAACCCTGTAACCATGGATCTCTGTACACGCTACGCTGTGGTACTCTGCATCACCGCTCCTGAGCCGTCACCTAAGTTCCCACTATACTAGCCGGGGACCGGCATTCATGTATGTTCTTGGCCTTACAGTCGAATATGGAGAATTACAATTGGCTTCCTTAGAAATTGTTTTGATCACCCCCTAATTCTGTTTTTAGCAGTGATGTATCCATATACACTGCTTTTTAAGAGAATATACTCTGCATTGTCTGAAAGATCCAAAATCCATCTTTGTTTTCAAGGCTCTTCAAGCACATAGCGGTTAACATAGATATATAGATGGCTGCACAACTGGAAATAGTATATCTCCATGACAATAATGTTACCCAGCTGAGAAACTTCAAATACATTTGCGTTATCTACACTTTCAATGACAAAGCACAAGGAGTGAAATTTAACAACGTTTCTACGCCAGTTTTATGGCGTAGAAGAGTCAGAAATGGCCCAAAATCTCATAAATTACGACTTTTGAGCCGTTCACGCCACTTTTCAAAAAATTGGGCGGAGCTTAGTGAAAGGGGGCATGACCTCCCGCCATATTAACCATAATTTACACCAGATACTGATGTCAATTAAAGTGGAAATTTATGCCAACTCCTGGCTGTCGTAGATTACTTTCAGTGCTGCACAGACAACCAGCGATGCAAAAAGGTTATTAAGAGCCATGCGCCTCTGAATAACTTTGTCACATCTTACTTCTGCTAGTTTCTTATTAAGACTGGTGTGTGAAACGCCAGTCTTAATACATCTCTACCAAAAGCTTTTTCCATTTAAAAGCTTGTCTATACATGTAGATCTCTCTCTCATTAAAGGGATTTTTAACTTAGGGTAACCCCTGTATATTAAATTTGTGCCCCACATAGACATCCTAATACATCATTGTTCACAATGCGAAGTGTTAAAAAAAATAAAAGAAAATACATTATTTTTAAAAAGTGCTTAACACCTTAACAACTAGTGATGGATGTATCACAGGCGGATGCTAGTTCATGCATTGCAGCAAATATATAGGCTCCTGTCGCAACTGCTGGAATCGGTATATCCCGTAGATATAACATAAATATCTTAGGTGGGAATACCAGATTACATGATTACATGTCAATTTACATTTAAATAACATATTACATGTAATGCAAAAAATTGCTTAAATACTCTTTTAAAATTCAGTACCAAACGTTTATCCAAGGGACTTTATAGAGGAGCAGTATTTCTTTACATATCTCTTGTTCATAGACAACAGGCGCAATCATAGGGCTTTATATACATATTCTATCCAAATTGATGTGGAAAAAAAACCAACTGTTTTTGGAATGGTCTGCTGCTCACACGATCTCCTTCTTATAAAGAGGGTAAACAAGAAATAGGGCATTATAATGGAAATATTTTAGACCACCTCATAAGATCTAGAATTGAAGGAGATGGAGCATAGTAAAGCCAGATTTACACGAACATGGGGAAACTCGGACGTGAAAAACGTGACTTTTTCACGTCCGAGGTGCCCCCATTCGAGTTCCGTTTACATGGATCCCCATAGACTTGAGTCTATAGAGGGATCTGTGAAAACGGAAGAAAATAGGACATGTTCTATTTTTCAATGGACCCTTCACACAGTCCGTTGAAACAACGGCCGTGTGCACGGCCCTATTGAAATACATGCATCTGTGTGACAGCTGGTGTTTTAACGGCCGTCACACGGACGTACTCTACGTTCGTCTGAATTCGGCCAATGCTGGAGTAGTGCTATCTAGATGTATCTCTCCATTGTGTTTCACCTATTACACGCTCTACATTGTAATAGGATTGGTCCCACATATATGGATTTCATAAGGCTTACTACCAACGCTGAAAAATATTGTTTATATCCCTGACCTCTTCATTCGCACATTATTACCTAGTTGAAAGCCTCTGGCGGAAATATGCACGCAATGAAAAGCAGAAGTCTGGAACATTAAATAGTCATTTTAACATGTAGTAAAATATGACACTGAGACAGCATAATTGTATTTGCTTGTGCACAGTGCCAACGTAAATCACAGACTGACCTGCTGTAATTGACTGGTGAAACTTACGTAACGTCACTCGATGTATGACATGCAGCTGTTAACATTAGTCAGAAGTGTCTATGGAGAACATACATATTGGTAACACATTTCACAGCTCTTGTTCTGGAGAAGAAAAAAATAATTATCTGTGTTTTTATATCACTCAGTCAAGCTGTGAGACGTAGTATGCTGCTGGCAAAATGCTTTTGTATCAGCTAGTCATGCATAGTAGTGTCATCTCCGTAATACACTATTCTCCGTGCAAAGCAGGTTTACGATTATTTTCGAAGAATGTTGCAGTATCAACTTTTTTGACAATTTTACCGCAGTGGCTTAGGCTGTTGTCACGGCTTGCAACCTTGTTCCACTACATCATTATTTTTTTTTCCTGAAGATTTAATTATTAAGGAAACAGTAGAAGTCATATTATACTGAGACAACATGCAATGCTATAAAGTGAGGTCTTGTCACTTTAATGGATGACTGTTGGCTAGAGTTGCAGCAAGATACCCCCGGCGTCATGCACGTTGTGACTGGCCAGTATAGCTCTCTTGTGTATAAAATGGGAAAGAGAAAAAAAATGACACAATAGAGTTCATAAAGGGTTAAAAAGGTAATTGTACCTACTTTTCAAATTTTAAATCACATTATAATTATTTTTTTTGGGGGGGGGGGGGTCTACACACCGCATCCACCTAGTCCACCTACTAATTATATTGGTAAGCAGGTGGTGCAGGTTAATGTGTTCTAGACACAACATGCTTTACTTTCAGCTGCACAAAAGAAACTAATTACGTCATCCAAAATATTATATATCAAATAGTTATTATATATTATTATTTCTTAAATAGCACACCGCGTTAGAGAATATATCCCCTTCTTCAGCATTTCTTCCTATGTGTTCCGCAGGAGTGAATAAGGTATAGGGGATTATCCAGTCACATGTCTGCCTCCGTCCAAGCTACAATCCTATTATATTTTTTTTAGACGTTTATCACAAGAGACATTGGTATAAAGAAGTAAAGTTTGTTTCGTAACTGCAGCTCATATCGTGGTAGCCTAGCAGAATATAATTTTTCATGTATCCTAGTCAATCGAAAAAATATTAGTAAGTATAAATAGTTGGGAATTTATTTCTTCTGAATTTTTGCAATCACACAGAAAGGCAGTACATAGACTGTTCACCTTTAGTAAAGCAGCTGTTACGTGCTTGGGCATTTAAAGCGTACCTTTCTTTACTACTTATATATTATATTTGTAATATATCCTTATTGGTGGAAAGAGTCATCTTCCTTGCCCTGCAGCTGCCTGTAGTTCACTGTTCCTTTCTGACTCCCTATAAATACTTCACAAAAAAAAACAAATAGATACTAGACGGAGAAGAGGGGGATGCAGCTGCAGTTTCTTACGCAGTGGTTCAGTGAAATAACATGAGGAAGGGAACATCAGTAGGGAGACATACATAAGGAGTATGGGGAATCAGTAGGGAGACTGTTCTAATGTATGTTGTAATGTGTGTTCCTCTATATTTAGGCTAACTCCTCATCTCACTCTTTAGGTCAAGGAGCTAAAGATCCCGTTTTGATTACTAATTTTAGATAGTAATTAGGCGATAATGTGCTATTAAATGGCTCAACAGGGAAAAGCTTGTAAAAAAAAAATCAAGAATTCAAGAATAGCAATAGTCCCATGAAGCTGCCGAGATCATTTTATGTACAGTGATACGAACCTAATATTAAGCCATCCATGCTCATTATATTATATGTCATGAGTATAAAGTAGTTGTCAGACACCACTAAATGGTTTTCCTTGGCAGCAGTAAGATAAGCTATTGTCTCACAGTTGATTCAATTGATCTTTCCCTACCCAGCACCCAAAGAAGAGGAGTATGGCAGCTGCTCAGCTTTAGCCTGCAAAGCGTTAAGGAAGCCATACTGGTTGTCAGCAAAGTGTTAGATGACTTGGGCATTTATGTTAACTATCCGGGCGGTAATAGTAGAGGATGTAGTAGCAAATGTGGCATCAGTTTTTATGGCACCAGCAGATCCATCTATATGATATAAACTAAAATTCTTCAGCTAATCCAAAGTGATTACATTTTTGAGCTAAGAAAGTAAAGCTGGCTATAGACGTAAGGGTGTATTCACACGGTGCAGTTGTGCTGGGTTTTTTACCATGCGGCTGAAAATCACACTGCAAAAACGCATTCATTTTTACCATGATTTTCTGCGATTTCCATGCTAACTGCAAAAACACGCAAAATTGCATCCGGTTTTCGACCGTGCAGCCAAAAATGCAGCTAAACTGCACTGTTATTACACCCTAATGATTACTGGTAAACATCTGAATGATTTTATGATTGTTGACCACGCTACTAAAAACGATTCGACCCAATTGGTGCAAACCATCGGTCAGATCATATATCGTTCATGCTTCAAAATTTTTCCGGGTTCATTAATGGTAAACCTTAAAATGGTATTATTTACCTTACTATCATCTGAAAGAAAAAAAAAGTTCATGTGGGGCAGTGCAAATAAGTGATATTACACGTGATAATTCAAAGAACTTTTCTTGGGAAATATCTGCTCGGACATGCCTCTCTGCTTATGGCAAATGGCCAGTTTAAAGGGGCTATCTGGGGCTTTTCACAAACTGCAGCAGGGCAGGGGATGGTGTAAAGTCTCAAACTGGCAGATACCCCCTGAAGTGCCCCCCTACTCCAGCTCTGACTATTTCTCCGCCGCTCCAGTCCCGGAAGCTCCTGTAATGGTCACGTGCTGTTCATCAGGTACGTGCCACTGCAGCCAATCACTGGCATCCGCGGTGATGCTGCCATGAATTACATGTTACCGCTGAGGCCAGAGATTGGCAGCAGTGGCACGTGACTGATAAACGGTATGTTTACCGCTGCAGGAGCTTTGCTGGACCGGAACCACGAAGAATGCTGGAGCTGGGAACACTTCAGGGGGTGGGTATCTGCCAGTTTATTTTACACCTTCCCCTGTCCTGCTGCCAATTTTAAATAAACCCAGATGACCCCTTTAAGACCAATATCCATCTGCAGCCCTCCCCATTATAACTCTCACAGCGCTGTAGATTTTTCCAAGGGAAGAGGCAAGACATCAATCATTTTATTAATTACGTCTAAAATCATGCAAATGACATGGATGATTCCAAAGTTTTAGAAATAAAACAAATATAAAACAAACAAAAAATACACTGTATAGGCTTGAAACGTGAGGAATGTGCAGTACGGACTAGAGTAGGACAACTTTTTTTTTTTTTTTTTTTTTTTTTCATTGAACTGCTAATGCCAAGGAGAATAACATACAGACTAGACTATTTATTTTCTATCTGTCATATTCTTGTAGCATTGCTCACCAGAGAAGCGTGGCTAATGTTACCTATAATCAGTAGGAGAAAATGCATATATGAGGCCTTTGGCTTCCAAATAACAACATGCTAGACAAGAAAAGGCGTTTTTTTCCCTTTGTGCATATTTTTTTCTCTCGTAGTATTGCATATTGAAAGGAATCAATTACTGTACAATCAATCCCCTGCATAATAGGTGAAGTGCACACTGCAGACACACGCCCAGCACTGCATTTCTGCACCGGGCAGCACCGCAATGTTGCTTGAGCGTCGTGTAAACACATACTCTGCGCATTTCTTCACCAGGAGGCAGCAGGACGTGTTTCAGCTCCAATATTATGCATACACTGAATACTGATGGAGGATCTCCCGGCTCAGCTGCCGTGCTGAGCTCTCCTGAGACGCTGCAATGAACTAAATGGAGCTCTCCATAAGTGGCATCCCCTGATTTATTCACAGCATGAATAATTCATGAAGGCAGCGTGCCACGCGTTTTCATTTTCAATCAATAGGCCTGAAGAAAGGAAACATGCGTGCTTATGAGAGGGGATATTGTGGGTAAGGGCACAAGATCAGGCTTAGAAGAGCTGCAATAGGAGCACAGCTTTCAGAACTATAGACACCTGTCTGTATAGGTCTTTTTCCCTCCAAAAATATAAATCTAGTGACAACGCATTAAATACATTAAGGCTAGGATCACATAATGAAAAGCTTAAATGTCTGCAAGGAATTCGAACATTCCTGTGCAGGTTAATATTCCTCTAGCTCTCCGAGGCAAAATCACCCAATCTTTTACGGGGCCTCCTACACTATGTTGTGCGATGTGTAATACTAGTGTCTTCCTATGTGGCAGAGAGGCTGTTAGGCCCCCTTTGCCACAAGGCCCAAGTGTGACTGCAACCCATGTGGATTTTCCAATGATAGATATAAATGAGGTAATGCTGCTTCTGAAAAGGTTCTGTAACTCATACAACAAACCAAGTATTGGTGGTCGACTCGATTACTTGCTATAGAGTAAAGCATGGTTTCCTATCCAGCAGTTCTGAAAACTGCCCCTATTCTTTTGGTATATGTAAAGTTCAGGGGAAAAGATTTATACCTACTCTATTCAATTTCATTGAGTTTTATGGAAAAAATTTAATAAAGGCCATTTTGCATTGAACACTTTGAAATATATTGTTATATTATTAAACACGTTTTTTCAGTCTCTGTTTAATATTATGGTGCAGATTCATACACCAGTCTTAGCCATCTGCTCCACTGGAGTAAGATGCAACAAATGTATTAAGAGGTGCACACCTCTAAATAAATCTGTTACATCTTCCCACTGGCTGTCACCACGACCGTGTGACATAATTGTGACCCAAATACCGCGGCTGGGCGCCATCTATTCCCACCCCCCAATCGAACATAAAGTAAATAAATTACTTCACCACTCCTCTTCTGCCCTCCGGGTCCCCTCTGCTTGCTGTTGCTCATACAAGGTCCTGACGCCGAGCAGCGTCAGGACCTTATATGTGACGCAGCAAATAATGAGTTCTGTGTGGCATACAACGTCCTGACTGTCCGCGGCCAGTACATTCTATGAGCCACGTCATTCTGAGGGGACACGAAGAGGAGCGGGGAGGTGAGTATAATTTTTTTAAATTTATTTATTTGATGAAGGGGGTAATGGAGGTTGGGGGTGTAGTCTGATCAAGGGAAGGAAGATACGAGGCCGAACACAGGCTTCTGTCTTGCTATACCCCACAGAGTGATATCTACGCCAGCCAGGATTTCTACTATATTTTAGACCAGTTTTCTGGGGTAAATTATAATAAATTTGTCTGGTTGCTGTGTCCATATTATGAAGCCATTTTCACCGCAAATTGTCACTTTTGGGCCCTTTTACGACCTTTAATGCTAGAAAACTTGTCGTAGAAAGGTTAATAAATTCCCCCCTATGTGTATAAATAGTTGAGTATTTCAATGGATACTGGTTATGTTCTATAATTCAATTTTATCTTATTGTTCGTGCAACTAATGGGTTTTGTGTGCGGTTTTGCGTTCACTGGGTTCATTTTGGCACAATCTTTACTAATTTCTGTTTATCAGTTTCCAGCTGCATTGAATAAGCCTTGGGCACAAGTCGAGGAAAGCTTGTGGTATTGTGTGGTCACAACACTAGGAAGTTCGTAGGATAAAATTGTCACTGTGGTTACTAAAATTACATGTTAAAGAAAAGGCAGCATACAGCACCTGCAGTGTTTACAGGCACCAGGTCTAAAAAAGAATTGTTCTTCTATCATTTGTGGTTAATATAACACTTTCCTTCAGGGTCTCTCATGTTTTCCACAAGATAGAGTGACTATAATATGGCATTACAGAAATAATTTGATGATTGCCATTTAACATTGTAAGTATAGTAATGATGATAAAAAATAATAATAATATGCTGAAATGTATCTTTAATACACATAAAACGAATATAGTGTAAAATAAGGAGAAACCGTTAGTAAGACCACACAGATTAAAAAAGTGGTCCGAGGCTACAGAGAACTGACAGAAAACCAATCGACAATTCATATAAATTCATAAAGGATAGAAGCCTAGACAATACCAGTAATAACATGTATGCGGCTAAACCTAAAAAATATAGTGAATAGGAAATCCAAATAAAGATATGAACGATAAGAACACACGGCCACTTGATTTAAGATCAACCACAATATATGGCAAACATACAATATAACAGATAGTATGATATGTATAGCATACTATAGCAATATCCCCATAGATGGAATGAGTAGATGGGTAAAATACAGTTAGGAG
Organism: Rhinoderma darwinii; assembly: GCF_050947455.1. Lineage (NCBI taxonomy): Eukaryota > Metazoa > Chordata > Amphibia > Anura > Rhinodermatidae > Rhinoderma > Rhinoderma darwinii. The sequence continues at coordinate 217,809,971 of NC_134688.1, read as the reverse complement.
ACCTGAAATTAAGGAATATAAATAAAGCATAGTAGCAAAATTGTATATGCCTATCCAACCAATGGAAAAAATGACAAAAAAGTATGATTGAAGCATTAGCCCGAGGCTGAGTTTAGAACAAGGGGTTACCTTGAGATATACTGAAAGGTCCTGTCGAAAAGATACCTCGACGCGCGTTTCGTTGACCTGCAACTTTGTCAGGAGTTAGTCTTGGACCACTTTTTTCATCTGTGTGGTCTCACTTTCTGTTTCTCTCTCTTTATTTTACAATATATTTGTATTCTATGTATTAAATAAAGATACATTTCTGTATTTTCTTAAATACAATGTCACTGACATGTCAAAAGTTTGTTGAACATTTAGTTATCCTTCAACTTTTGACCAGTCCAAAAGATTTTCATGATAAATTTGTAAAAAAATGTATTAATGCTTCCTTCACACACAATGATTTTTCTGCCGTTTTTAAGGCCCTGTTCCCGCTGAGTTTTTTTACGAGTTTTTTGGCGCGGAGACCGCTTTGCAAAACTCGTCAAAAAACACCCGAAAATGCCTCCCATTGATTTCAATGGGAGGCGGACGTATTTTTTTTACCGCGAGCAAAAAAAACGCGTCGCGGTAAAAAGAAGCGACATGACCTATCTTAAGTTGGTTTCCGCCTCCAAAACCCCATTACACTCATTTAGAAATGGGGAAAAAACGCCTCGATGAGTGTTTTGACGAGTTTTTGTCAAACCACTGTGCAAAAAACGTCTGGAGCAGTTTTTGCAGGAGGAATTTTCCTCCTACAAAAAACTCTGTGTGAACACAGCCTAAAATGCATGAAAAAAAATATGCATTTTAAAACACCAGCTATTTTAAAAAGGCGTTTTATTGGCGTTTTTTATTTAGTGTGAGTTCTGGCAATACATGTGGTGAATTTTACAATGTAACATCTGGTTGCATAAAAAAAAAACACAACAAAAAATGCTCAGAGAAATGCAGCAAAACTCTGTGTGAATCCAGCCTAAAACAGATGTAAAGTAATGCCTCATGTACACGTCAGTGTGCGCCGGCCGAGTTCCATCAGTGATACGTGCAAAGATATGACATGCCCTATCTTTCACGGCTCAGAGAATCGGGTTACTTTTCACGGACCCGATTCACCCGCTAAAGTGAATGGGTCCGTGAAGACTATCGGGTGCCACTCAGATACCGTTAAAAAGGGCAGCACGGTGGCTCAGTGGTTAGCACTATTGCCATGCAGCGCTAACCCAGCGGTCCTGGGTTCAAATCCAACCAAAGACAACATCTGCATGGAGTTTGTATGTTCTCCCCGTGTTTGCGTGAGTTTCCTCCGGGTACTCTGGTTTCCTCCTACACCCCAAAAACATACCAATAGGGAATTTAGATTGTAAGCCCCAATGGGGACAGTAAAAAAAATAGGACCTCTGTACAGTGCTGCGTAATATGTTGGCGCTATATAAGTAACTGAAATCAATAAATTAAATAAAAATGCCCGAGTGGCACATCAGTCGTGTGCAACTGGCAGACTTAGGCTAGGATCACACACACAGTTTTTATAAATTTTTTGGCTCACGAAAGTGGACACGAAATCGAGTTGCAGTTCAATTCTATGTTATAGGAGAAGTTTATAGATGTAGTGCTCCCTTGTCAGTGGATAAGATGTGCGGTGTACTTTGATGAAACACAATATTAAATTCAGCACTGCTGTAAAGACAACACTTCACAATGAGCTCCACGTGTCGTGAGGAAGAGTGTAGTGTAGAAGACAAGACACAGGATTGGCTTCCTGCTGCAAGATCATCTTCAAATGGAATCAATTCAGATAAAGTGTTTTTATTCCAAAAAGTAAATGTGTTTTTAAAATTGCAACGTAAATATTCCAATATGTAATGAATATATCTTGTGACATGTTGATAATGTTATGTATAATTATAACCACTCCCGGAAACAATTAATATTTAATTCCACAGAGAAAAATTCCAAAACTGCCAAGTGAAAAATCCCCAAATGGGTTATTCTGATGACCATTAGTTATGGAGCCTACAAGATAGAACTACCACATTCACCATATATGACGGGACTCTATTACGTGTTATATAAACTGATGCCTTCATCTAGATTCAGTTTATGAAATGTAGGGATTTCAAGTTTCTATTCTACTAGCACTTTGGTTTAACTATTTTGAATGTGCTGTAAATTAGAAGGCGATTATACGTCACCAGGGATTTCTTTAGAGTCAGAAGGCTGCGAGCCAACTAATGTACAGAAGTTGTTGATATTTGGGGTCACATTTAATACTCTTAACAATTTACAGATCGTAGAATTCATTCTTTATATAATAATATACTATTAAGGAACTAAACTGAAGGCATCAAAACTTCTAGCAATGATAGTGTCACGCCTGTGGGGTATGTGGACCCACTAGGCCTTTTGGCCTTAGTGGATTAGCAGCTGGCCAAACCACAGTCAATGAAAGTCTTTAGAACTAGAGTACCTGTATAGACGTTCTGACAGCCACATGGCGTAGCAGACACTTTTTAACGTAGCAGACTCCTTGGCACAGATGACACTTGGCGTGGCAGATGACACTTGGCATGGCACATGACGGCATGGCAGATGACACTTGGCACAGAGGTTGGTCTCGACTCCAACACTAGACTTTGCTCAGGAACAAAGACAATTACTGGATACGGGAACACTGGGAGCAGGATATAACTAAGGGATCATTTGCTAACAGACATGGGTAGACACTACAACGATCAGGCACAGGATGGAGGGCAGGACAGATTTAAGTAGGGCAGGGTGCAGAGGGATAGGGAAGTTTATAGTGGTGCGTGTGCTGGCCCTTTAAGAGATTACCAGGGCGCGCGCGCAGCCTACGGGAGCGAGCCACGGACAGAGCAGTATATGCCGGCATCCCCGGGGAGGTGGGAGAGGTTGCCGGCACAAAGATAAACAATGCTGGCGGTTGCTGGAGGAAGCCGAATAGCAGCGAACGGTGGCCACCAGTGCTACAGATAGTCACTAATATAAAAATGTATCCTTTGCTTGTATTTTCCTTGATTAGACTCTTTATATTATGACCCCTGTTTAAGGGTCAGATGTGATCATTGGTAACTGTTAACAAGTACAATATCTGACCCAGACTTCTGAAAAGCTGTATAGACCTCATCCCATTCCAGTAGAATTACAGGACTGGTTGACTGCCTTATGTCACATGTTATTGCCACATACCCTACAACTAAATAACAAAAAAAGTTACACCCCCAGTTTTGAGTTTTACCCTTTAATTATGTAGTGATAATAGTAACATACAATCTTCTAATAATAGTACCCTGCAATTGCAATGATGCCGGACTCATTCCTGCCTCTATAATAGGGCATGCCAAAGTGTCTGCAAAGTGCCTGCCATAGTGGCTGCCAGAGTATCCCTATAATAGCACATAATGTGTCACAATGCATACGAATAGGGACAGTCATAATGCCCATTTATCGGTGCCTTACACAGTGCGCCTATAATAATATTTACCCCCAGTGGCCACCTAATAGAGCCTGCCACAACGCGTTACGATCTTCACATTTGTAGGTTTTGTTTTTTGTTCTTAATTTTCAGTTATCTTTCGTGAATATGTAAAATAATAAAATTAAATACAACACACTTTGGTGAAGGTTTGAGTGGTTAAGATTCTCAAATGCCAGGTGGTGACTGGTAGAATGTGAGCCTACCATACCTCTCTCTGACAGTAACATTAGGTTCTGGAATAGATAAAACACTGGAACCTCTTCCCAATATTTCTGAATTAGGTCATAGGGATGAGGCATGTGCTTTTCAGAACAAGGTCTATATTTATAAGTGTCATGTCAATTATGTGTGAACGCTTATGTAATACCCTATAAAAGTATTTGGCGTTTAGCATGACTAACTGTGTAACTAGCATCATAATATCCTGAGGTGTGGCTTGAAATTTATATGTGTGTTAACATTGAATGTGGGACCTATGTGGTTTAGAAAAGCATCTTCCTAGAAGGGCATTTTATAAATTGTTGCCACTTGCTTTCCACCCACTACCTGCAGAGCATCACTTCTTACTTGGCCGAGATTCCTCTACAAACTCCTCTTTCTGGTTTTTGCAATGACGGGAGGCAATAATTAAATGTTATTAATAGAGCTTCCTTTATCTGTAGCAATGTGGTTAGTTATATTGTGACCTATAAAACAAATCACTATTTGCTTGGAACTTCCCACAACTTTCATAGCAATGTATAGGTGGAGCAAGTAAGACATCCAAACTTACATTTTATAGGAAAGCCGACAGAAACAAGGGAATATATATATATATATATATATATATATATATATATATATATATATATATATAATATACACTACCATTCAAAAGTTTGGGGTCACCCAGACAGTTTTGTGTTTTTCCGTGAAAACTCACACTTATATTTATCAAATGAGTTGCAAAATGACTAGAAAATATAGTCAAGACATTGACAAGGTTAGAAATAATGATTTTTATTTGAAATAATTTTCTCCTTCAAACTTTTCTTTCGTCAAAGAATGCTCCATTTGCAGCAATTACAGCATTGCAGACCTTTGGCATTCTAGCTGTTAATTTGCTGAGGTAACCGTGAGAAATTTCACCCCATGCTTCCAGAAGGCCCTCTCACAAGTTGGATTGGCTTGATGGGCACTTCTTGGGTACCATACGGTCAAGCTGCTCCCACAACAGCTCTATGGGGTTGAGATCTGGTGACTGCGCTGGCCACTCCATTACAGATAGAATACCAGCTGCCTGCTTCTTCCCTAAATAGTTCTTGCATAATGTGGAGGTGTGCTTTGGGTCATTGTCCTGTTGTAGGATGAAATTGGCTCCAATCAAGCGCTGTCCACAGGGTATGGCATGGCGTTGCAAAATGGAGTGATAGCCTTCCTTATTCAAAATCCCTTTTACCTTGTACAAATCTCCCACTTTACCAGCACCAAAGCAACCCCAGGCCATCACATTACCTCCACCATGCTTGACAGATGGCGTCAGGCACTCTTCCAGCATCTTTTCAGTTGTTCTGCGGCTCACAAATGTTCTTCTGTGTGATCCAAACACCTCAAACTTCGATTCGTCTGTCCATAACACTTTTTTCCAATCTTCCTCTGTCCAATGTCTGTGTGCTTTTGCCCATATTAATCTTTTCCTTTTATTAGCCAGTCTCAGATATGGCTTTTTCTTTGCCACTCTGCCCTGAAGGCCAGCATCCCGGAGTCGCCTCTTCACTGTAGACGTTGACACTGGCGTTTTGCGGGTACTATTTAATGAAGCTGCCAGTTGAGGACCTGTGAGGCGTTTATTTCTCAAACTAGAGACTCTAATGTACTTGTCTTGTTGCTCAGTTGTGCAGCGGGGCCTCCCACTTCTCTTTCTACTCTGGTTAGAGCCTGTTTGTGCTGTCCTCTGAAGGGAGTAGTACACACCGTTGTAGGAAATCTTCAGTTTCTTGGCAATTTCTTGCATGGAATAGCCTTCATTTCTAAGAACAAGAATAGACTGTCGAGTTTCACATGAAAGCTCTCTTTTTCGAGCCATTTGGAGAGTTTAATCAAACCCACAAATGTAATGCTCCAGATTCTCAACTAGCTCAAAGGAAGGTCAGTTTTATAGCTCCTCTAAACAGCAAAACTGTTTACAGCGGTGCTAACATAATTGCACAAGGGTTTTCAAGTGTTTTCTAATCATCCATTAGCCTTCTAACACAGTTAGCAAAGACAATGTACCATTAGAACACTGGAGTGATGGTTGCTGGAATTGAGCCTCTATACACCTATGTAGATATTGCATTAAAAACCAGACGTTTGCAGCTAGAATAGTCATTTAGCGGATTAACAATGTATAGAGTGTATTTCTGATTAATTTAATGTTATCTTCATTGAAAAAAACTGTGCTTTTCTTTCAAAAATAAGGAAATTTCTAAGTGACCCTAAACTTTTGAACGGTAGTGTATATGTATATATATGTGTGTGTGTATATGTGTGTGTGTGTATGTGTATATATATATGTGTATATATATATATATATATATATATATATATTGTAAGAGTTCGTGTAGCTCTGCGGTGGGAAAGGAGCAAGAGAAGCACTAATATCTGTCTTGAGGGTGATGTATGGAGTGGTGCGGAAGTCTGGCTTTGCAAAGTGCCAGTTAATGGGTCAAAACATAGTATAAGCATAGTATAAGCAAAGGATACATGGGTCAGCGCTAATTGGTCATTTTAAGGGTGGAGTGGTGTTTAGTGTGTACAATTGAGCCTACGATGCAAAGATGGCATCTCAGGATGTCCTAGTTTACAGCCGACTTTTCCTTGATAATTATTTTCTTTTTAGGATGCCCTTCTAGTTATTACTATTGTTTTTATGAGTATTCTCAACCAGCCGAAAGGCCGGGCATGGCATATTACATTAATGTACTCTTTACATTAATGTACTCTTACTAATGAATAAATAATACATTGTTTTGATATGCGCAAGATGCTTAGATAAAATGTCCTCACAGGTCTATTGTTCTAAAATATAGTGTATTTGCTGAAAATATCAGCAGCTAACTGGTACTAAGCAAACAGTATAGTCCCGGGAGATCAGAGGTTGCGGTCAGCCATGGTCTCTTCCCTGCCCCAGAAGCACTTGCGTGCACGATGATGTAAATCATTAGGGTTGACCTCAGATCACTATGCCATAAACTGTCATCCTGAGGCTGTAATGGTGTTGAAATATTGGCATTATTTACGGCATGTAAACGTAATAATAATAAAGCGCTAGCATCAGCGAGGAACATAAAGTGAAGTGTTTGTACGTTCATAACTTTTTACCTGTTGTGACACAAAAATAGCATTCTGTAGTCACGATCATTGAATTTGTTGAAATTAAATATCATTTTATTGCTTTAGATGGACAGAATGAGAGATCCCATCACACAAATCTTAAAATCTTATTTTCCTCTCGAGACTACACAGGTTTAATATAAGTCACAAGCTGAAAACGATGTCCTTAGAATAAAACAGGCCTCATATGAAAGATAAATAAGCATTCAAACAATAAAAACAGTATCAAAGGATGTAAGAAAAATGATTGCATTGCTTGTCACTATGGGAAGCATACAGGGAAAAGGAGGCGCTGTCCTGTATATAGGTAGTATCGGTCTCATCATGCTTTCATCTTGGCTGTACCTTCTTCATGAACAACTGGATGCCTCATGGGAATTTATGTGAAAAATACATTTTGTTTGGTGGTGTTAAGGTGTAGCGTGGTGCTGAGACAAATATACCTTTTCTGGAAGACTGCAAATTATAACCTTACGATCTGACTTTACAGTGCTCTCTGCATTAACCATTTGTTACTGGCCAGTCATCCATTTATGTGCTTTTTAAATTTGTCCCTCAGTTGTCCTCTTTTGTTGATGAATTTGTATTCCGGAGTATAACTTTTAACAACTTGTTACATTTTGCTTCTGGTAAAGCAGAATGGCAACTGATATGGCCACTATTAGGCCCTGTTCACACTGAGTTTTTTTTGCCACAGAAACCGCGGCAAAAAACAGCTGAAATGGACTCCCATTGATGTCAATGGGAGGTCGAGGCGTTTTTTACCGCGAGCAAAAACACCCACTCATGGTAAACGGGAAAAAGAAGCAACACGCCATTGAAATTAATGGGAGATGGAAATAAACACTTTTTTACGCGTTTTTCGGCAAAAAACGCACGCAGAATTTCACTTTGTCGCTTGAAGAAATAGGGGGAAAAAAGCGGCAAAAAATATCTAAAAAAACGCGTGTGGTGCAAAACTGGAGCTGATTTTTCCAGGCAGAATTTTCTGCCTGCAAAAAAATCAGTGTAAACAGGCCCTTAGGGTAAGTTCACACATGGCAGATTTGTTGCAGAAATTTCTACAACTGAAAATCAGTTCTATTTATCTGAATGGGGTTGTTTCTGCAGCAGGTGCATGGATTTCTGCAAGTTCCATTCAGATGAATAGAGCTAATTTTCAGTCGCAGAAATTTCTGCAACAAAATCTGCTGTGTGTGAACTTACCCTAAGGCCGGGTTCCCTCGTAGCGTAAACGCTGTGGCATTTCTGCAACAGAATTGTGTGTGGAAATTCTGCAGCATTTACAGTAGCAGCAAAGTAGATTAGATTAAGAAAATCTCATGCCCAAGCTGCGGAAAAAAAAACAACGCAGCGTAATCGCTAATAAATTGACCTGCGGTGCAGAATTTAAATCTGCAGCATGTCCATTTATGCTGCGTTTTCTTTGATTTTACTGTTGCAGGTTTCCACATTGTGCAACAGAAAGCTGCGGAATTTCAGCGATTCCACCACAAAATTCGTAACTCTGGAAAAAAAAACATACTTACCCAGAACGCTCTCCTTCTTCCCTCAGTCCGGCCTCCTGGGAAGACGTTGCATCCCATGTGACTTCTGCAGCCAATCAGACTGCAGTGTCACATGACCTGCAACATCATTTTAGGAGGTTGGACTACGCGCAGAGAAGAGGGAGGGCTAAGTATGATCGTTTTTGTTTTTTTTTCCCACAGGGCAGTTTTTCCGCAGCGTATCCGACCCGTGGGAACCTGTCCTTAGAGTTTTCACAGAAAGTTTCACCAAACTTTCCTAGCACACTGACGTTCAAATCTGCTTACATAGACAGTGAAATTTCTTTGAGTCAACCACCAAAAATTGCATTATATTGTGGTCTTCTGGGGGAGTGATCTTCTCAAAGAAGATGGGCAGTAAGAATATAACAGTATATGGTGGAACAGGAAATCTGGTATGGATAAGGGGGTGCTCTTCTCAAAGAGGTGGTCTTTTGGAAAGGTTTCAATGTACTTCAACACACCAACCACCAACTCCTCAGTTCTGCATAGATATTTAGATTTGACATTTGAAAACATGCTGCAAAGAAACAAATCGAAGACATTGATGCAAAATGTTAGTAGAATTCTAGTATGGTACAGTAGATAAGAACCCAAGTTTCTTTACTCCTTTTTAATTAAACCATACTTACAAATATATATGAAGATTTATTTCTAAATAATGATTGAAATGGCCATTTTCCTGTAAATTAAAAAGGTCAACATGTAGAACTGAATAAATAGTAATTACGGTATTGTAGTATCGTACATTCTTTACTTTTTGGGTGCCTGGTGACCGCAACATGGACTAGTCTAAAGAGTAAAATAGTCTATGATTTCCATTTTACAATCTTGACAACTGAAAGTTCAGGTAATCAAAAGATCTACTACAAATGTATTCAAGAAAGACTATTGTAGCGGTATAACATGGGCGCTCTGATCTTCTGCCAGCTGTGCAGCCAGATGGTTTCTTGCCCAAGATAACAGTAAAATATGTTCTGTCTGTAAAGCAAACCAAGGGTGGGCAATGTGCTGCACCAATATTTCCTTATCATATTTTGCTTCTCGTTGTCCTAATGATGAGCAAACTCTGCAGCTGTCACATGTGATAAACTCTCACAGGAAGGTCTCAGTCCCAAAAGTTTCACAGTGATAGGACACAGAACACTATCAGTGCACAATTTCCAAAAATATATCTGTTTCATGAGAAAAGGGTCTTCCTATGAGAACGTCTTTATCCTGTGACTTGTAGGTTTTATAGATCATTTCCCTATGCGTTATAGATCAGGATCATTCTGTAATGACAAATGTTCCCCCCAGGAAAATAAATGACAATTACCTTTATAGGTAACACTGGAGCATTTGTTTTTGTATAATTTATTCTTGCTATTAGTCACTGTCTATTTAATGCACTAACTGCAGCTTAATGCCTCCTTCACACACATTTTTTTCAGGTTGTTTTTATTTTCTGACACTTCGCTTATGCCATGTCAGAGCATGCTGCAGTTTGAAAATACACCACTGAGCACAAAAACGCTACAAACCCAAACGCTTTGTATGTGGTGTTATCTACATTTCACTATAGAGTTTAAAATTACATCTGGTCCCAGTGTATTTGACCAACCTGATTTTGTTTTTATGAAGAGGTGAGCAGAAGCCTAGACAGAGGGGCCACTGTGGATTTAGTGTTTTTGGACTTTGCAAAGGCATTTGACACTGTCCCCCATAGACGCCTAATGGGTAAATTAAGGGCTATAGGTTTAGAAAATATAGTTTTGTAATTGGATTGAGAATTGACTCAAGGACCGTATCCAGAGAGTTGTGGTCAATGATTCCTACTCTGAATGGTCCCCGGTAATAAGTGGTGTACCCCAGGGTTCCATGCTGGGTCCACTATTATTCAACTTATTTATTAATGATATAGAGGATGGGATTAATAGCACTATTTCTATTTTTGCAGAGGACACCAAGCTATGTAATATAGTTCAGTCTATGGAAGATGTTCATGAATTGCAAGCGGATTTAAACAAACTAAGTGTTTGGGCGTCCACTTGGCAGATGAAGTTTAATGTAGATAAATGTAAAGTTATGCACCTGGGTACCAACAATCTGCATGCATCATATGTCCTAGGGGGAGCTACACTGGGGGAGTGACTTGTTGAGAAGGATCTGGGTGTACTTGTAAATCATAAACTCAATAACAGCATGCAGTGTCAATCAGCTGCTTCAAAGGCCAGCAGGATATTGTCGTGTATTAAAAGAGGCATGGACTCGTGGGACAGGGATGTAATATTGCCACTTTACAAAGCATTAGTGAGGCCTCATCTAGAATATGCAGTCCAGTTCTGGGCTCCAGTTCATAGAAAGGATTCCCTGGAGTTAGAAAAAATACAAAGAAGAGCAACAAAGCTAATAAGGGAAGGGGCATGGAGAATCTAAGTTATGAGGAAAGATTAAAAGTATTAAACCTATTTAGCCTTGAAAAGAGACGACTAAGGGGGGACATGATTAACTTATATAAATATATGAATGGCACCAAAAAATATGGTGAAATCCGGTTCCATGCAAAACCCCCTTAAAAAAACAAGGGGGCACTCCCTCCATTTGGAGAAAAAAAGGTTCAAGCTGCAGAGGAGGCAAGCCTTCTTTACTGTGAGAACGGTGAATCTATAGAATAGTCACTACAGGAGCTGGTCACAGCAGGGACAGTAGATGGCTGTAAAAAAGGCTTAGATAATTTCCTAGAACAAAAAAATATTAGCTCCTATGTGTAGAAATGTTTATCTTCCCTTTTCCCATCACTTGGTTGAACTTGATGGAGATGAGTCTTTTTTTCAACCGTACTAGCTATGTAACTATGACCTAAAAAAAACGCAATGAAAAATGCAGGAAAATGCTGTGTGTGAATTCAGGCTAAAGGCAATGGCAATACACTTAGAGTTGAAAGCAGCAAAGTAAGCTAAAGATACAAAATCACTTAAGGAGTATAGTAAAATCTTGTTCTCATTTTTTGTTGCTCTCAAATGACCCAAATATCGAACCATTTATAAAGCAACTGTGCACTCGTCCTGGGGAAATGGGGCACTGGATAATGCCAGGAATGAACACGCTGTAATCACAAGCTTTCTCTTCCTCAATTTTTAAATAACTTTTATATTGACTTCCCTATTTTGCTAGTGGAATTTCTTTTAAAAATAAATTTTTTTGCTTAGTGGCCTGACTTTTTTTAATTTTTTTTCTTAACTACTCGTTCTGTCTTAAATAGAATAGGGTTTAGAAGAGGGTGGTGTGGAGGGAGGTTTGGGGTTTTGGTGCCATCATGTTATCTTTTGAATGTATTTCAATTTTAGATGAATTCATGTTTTAATTGGAAATAGTTGTTTCTTCGAAAATCGCACTAATCACCTAAATTGTCTATTGTCTTGTCTGTTGACAGGGGTTTTACTGGACATTCAGCAACACTTTGGAGTCAAGGACAGTGGGGCTGGTTTACTACAAACAGGTAAGTGTCAAATTCAAAGCACTCACATATAGGTTCATGAACAATGCATAGGCTCTGCTGCTTTAGGGCTCATGCACACGACAATGCTAAGTGCACGTAGAGGTGTAACTTGAAGCTCCAGGGCTCTGATGCAAAATCTGTAACAGGGCACCCACCTACCAAGTGCCATTTATAATACTGGTGTTTTCTTATGTGGCAGAGGGGCCCCCTCAGGTACCTATTACTTCTGCACCTCCTATAGATATGCCCCGTGTGCACAGACTTTGTGCAATGGCACATTAAGACCCTACGGGTCCATATTACAGACCAGTAGGCACTCAATGTGCCGCTGTATGGTGCTTTTGTGAATATTTTTTCAATCCGAAATGCAATGGAGCAGCTCACAATTTTATCTCACGAGGCCACTCAGTTCTATGGGAGCTATATTAGCGATCCAAACCACAGGTATCTGTAATATAGTCATGTGCTTGAGGCCTTGTAATATATTTTTCCCTCTAGAAGTACCATAATGAAAACAGCACCTCTATTGGGAATTGTTGTACACCCAAACTTACACTTCAAATTTACATCTTACTAAAACTCCAGTCGGCAGGGAATTTCATTGCAGAATGTCCTATTTGTTTGACTAGTGTATTAAATATTATACATAGAACCTACTTCTTACGTCATTAGCATAAAAACATTTTGTGTATCAGGCATCAGCATATTATAAAGACATACATTCCTTTGACTATTTTAAGTATTGTAAGCTGCATTTAGCTTGGACACTCTGTGAATGGTGTTTTATACCATTTTTTTCCTGTTTAGTAGATTACTGTAAAAATTGGCGTAACAAAGAGAATTGGGAAATGTATATATATCGTTGCTACTATTTCATTACATTAGCAGCATTGATATAATTCATAAATTTTTATAGGTCAAAACCACAAAGTATCAATAACATTTACCGCACAATAGATCCATAAACTTGCATCAGATAATTCTAAGTGGACACTGCCGCCAGCATAACAACACATATGTGGATTAATGGATTAACCTTCCTATGGTTGGGTTTACACAGGGTTTTTGTGTGTTAAAAACTGTGTTTAACTGCCATTTTTACATTGTTTATTTGTACCATAATGTGTTTTTAATGCATTTTTTTAAGGCGTATTAAAAAGATATATTTTAAAACAAAAAAAGTTCATGCCCAGAGCATGCTGCGGTTTGAAAAAAAATACCACTAACCCCAAAAACTGCGAGAAATAAAACGCCACTAGCAAAATGGCTTACGTTTACCAATATAATTGTCGCAAAATACGCCATTATTAATAAGTGTGGACAAAGTGTAGAGCTGTTAAAATATTCCTATAGACTAACAGCAAACATCTGGCTGTGGCATTTTTTTAGCTGTGTAAAATACCTAGAAAAACACAGCTAAAAATAGAATAAATGGGAATGAGAGAAGGCTGTAATACTGCGAACCGCCGATACAAGTGTTTCGGCGATTCACAGTACGAGCAGATAAGGAATGAAAGGAAACCAGAACTTGCATGAGTGCCGTGGCTCCTTCAAAACAGCTGATCGGCGGGGTGCCGGGAGTCGGACCTTCACCGATCAGATATTGATGGCCTATCCTAAAGATAGGCCATCAATTTCTTATAACTGGAAAACCCCTTTTACCTATCCATTTTTTCGGGATACCAAAACACATACAAAATACTTGCAGATGTTAGGCTTTGTCCGGACTAGAATCATGGTTTCCGTTTATACAGTTTCATGTATCCCGACAGATCCTATTGACTCATAATGGGTCTGTCACATTTCCATTTTCTTACTAGAAAGAATAGCACAGCAGACTACACTATTCTTTGTTATAGCTTTTTTATGCTGTGGCATCCTAAATCTATTCGACACTCATTCAACAGCTGTCATTGCTGCCATTTATACATATCCGTCATTAATTTGTCTCATTTAATAAAAATCACATCATTTAATCTAAAATTAAGAAGCTGTAATATCTATTAAGTAGGAGAAGAGCTATTTAAATGCTAATTTACTGATAGTTATAAACACGCAGTAGAACTGGTATAGATGTAATGGAAGAAAGCAAAGAGTTAAAATATTAAAGAAAAGTCTCCTGATCTCACAGTCCTCAGCCCCCAGGAAGAGTCGGGATCATGATTTAGACGCCACGTTTGCCTCTGTAGGGGCAGCTGTAGGGTTAATCACTTCTTTATTCCTTCAGCTTGAGATACTTTAGCCCAAATAGAATAAAAAGACTAAACAGGCGGCAAATTCTGCAGACACGAGGAATAAGAAAGAGCCGCTGCGGCTGTAGTTCCATATTACATAACACATCTGGTGGGTCCTGACTGCTAGAGGAATGAATAATACCGCACACACCGAGAATAATCATTCATCATATGCACTTCTATAAAAATTATATAACGTTCTTAACTGTTTTGCAGCCTGATCGCTTTGTATCATACTGGTTTACAGACTGGGAAATTCAATGTAAATAGTGTTGAAATATGGGACTTAGTTAAGTACCTCTCCCGGGAGATTCTGTCTAAAAAGCGTGGTTACTGAAGACAAAACATAGTGATAATGTGTCACTTGGGGTGTTTAATATAGCTTGTGCTATTAATGTCAGAATAAAATTCCAAATTTTTGCAAGTTCCTTTATTATGTTAATGTTTATGCACCATTTGCACTTTAATTTCTTTTCATTTGTGTGGAGACTAATTTTAACAGTAATTTGCATTTTATTATTTAATAAATATTTCTAGGGTGGCATATTACATTGTTTATAGTACATAGTACATAGTTTATTTCTGACTCTGGACTATTTAGGGTAGTGGAAATGCACCACATCATTTGGGCTAGCCGCCTTGCTTTTATTAAGTGGTATACTCAGGCCCAAGGTCACTTTGGTACCGAAGATGTTTTGAGGAATAAAGGAAAAGGGGACCCATTTCAGGTCGCTCTCTCGTGGGCCAGTAGCCGCTGCTACTTTAGAAACCTGCTGGGAACGGTCTATCCAGGATCGAGTGTTATGGTAATAGTTGTCGGACTACCACTACAAGACAAGACTTTTGGGGGGTGCTTAATCATTGGCCAAGCCCTAGTTATTCTCTAACCCCGACAGCCAATTCTGACACATTGGCTCGATACGAATCACATATGTTTTTTCATAATACCCTGTATACAAGCCCACACAATAACACATATCAATCTACCTACCTGCATTGGATTCCAATGTGTTTTCTGGAACAATAAATCAAAATGACCTACAAAGTAATGATACCGTTTTATACATATATCGAAATTCTGGATTCATATTTTTTTTTTATAGTAAATCGAAACCTACATAAATTTTTTAATACATATTATTATATATTATTTTATGTTTTAAAGCATTGCTTCTAGTCCTGCATGGCACTGTGTTTAATTCAGGACAAAATAGGCCGTGCCTCATCTCTATTCCAATTCCTCCTATAACCAATATTTACACCCACCTTTACGGAAACCAAAGCTCTTTATGACATCAGAAGTACATATTATATTACATTAGTGTCAACAATCTTATAAGAAATGTATTGATGATCCGTGAATTGAAGTTCACAAATTGCCCTTGAAGGCCACCTGTGGCCAACATTAGACGCCGTTTTTGCTTTATGAATAATATATCATATCTGTAAATTAAGGCATAAGTAGGCTTTCCGCAGGCTGTGGAATATAAGCAGATGTGTTCTTGTGTAAATTACTTATGTAATAATTTTTTTATTGAATCAATCACATAGTGCTTTTAAGTGTAATTATGTAGAAGAGAAGATGAGAGAATCCATGATTTGTAGAATATTGAACTGAGGCCTAAGTGTGCTCACTCAGGTCTTTGGAGACTTGGCAGTAGCGAATTGATCAGAATTTGCAAACTACATGCAGTAAATTGCCAAGCCCCTGACCATTTATCTACCTATAGGCAATATTATAATAATTCTAATAATTAACATTAATGATACCTCGTCAGAAGTGACTGAGCAGAAGAGAAGCATATATAAATTTATAGCTGGAATCTCATGAGAGACCGCATATATGAGAAAAAACTAAATGATAGTAAATGCTTAGTACTGGTATTCCAGAAAACCGGCTAAAGTTGGCCATAGACATGAGAACATTGTCAGCTGAAACCAAGGATTCTAACAGTTTTTCAAGACTGTTGGCAATCAAAGGGGTATTCGCATCCTAGATTGTTATGGCATATTGCTAAAATATGCCATATTATTCTGATTGGAGGTGGTCGGACCTCTGGGACCGCTGCCGATCCGGAAAACTAAGGTACCACTACGGCATTCTAAGGATCGTATCGATCCTTGCAGTTGGAAGTGATAACATTTACTTATGATATGTAATCCATTCCTATAATGGGAAAAGTCCGTTAAATTGTCACGTTCTATTGTCCAACAGGCTGGCTACTGGCGGCCTTAGTGTGTATGTGAAATATATGGTGAAAAATGCTGATTTGTGTCCGATCTGACGTTCTTAAATTGCACCAATAAGGGTATTTGTTTTCCCACTAAACAATCCATCATTTATGTTACTGTATATAATTCCACATGACAGCAAAGTGAAGATAGATCCAAACTTTTTATGTACGCTAAAAGTGTAATTTTACTTTCAACCCTATTTCACAGCTTAAAAGTCATGCTTTTTATAGACTAGAGATATATTAAAATAAAAATATTTATTAGTCAGTGTCACAAAAAAATTATGCTCAACCTCAATCACACATTTTATATTATATTCCATTTAAGCTTCTATTTTATTGTACAACATATCAGGACACTTATTTTCAGTATTTCAGGCTTCAGATGATTAGATAAAAGCCAAGTCAGTGTGCTTGTTTGTTATATATTGATTTCAAAAGTCACTTGACCTTACAAAATTGATAAAAAAATTGGTAGACTATATTTCCAAAAATGACAGCAACCTTTGTTTGGTAGGAGAAAAGACTGTATAATGACTTTCTAAGGATGAAGGATTACAGGCTTCTTTAGTGAAACTCATATATATATATATATATATATATATATATATATATATATATATATATATATATATAATAAGCAGAGCCGTGAAACTGCAGCCGAACAGTGTTTCGCTTACATTGATTTGTGGCTCATGTTTTCATCAATGTCCTTCGTTTGTTTGCACCTTGGATGCTGTCACACAATACTTAGTGTCATATAAATAAATCAGGAAATATTCACAGGTTTACTTTTTAAATTGGCATTTCTGTTTGGCATCATTTGAATGTCATTGACTTGACATTGATATTTTTAGTAAATCTTGGCTCGAGCTTGAACTCATAAAGTGCAATAAATGCAATCAGCCTCATATCCAAAGGACGTGATCTCCGTTCTGCCATCTGTGTACATGACTTTTACGATGTAGAAGAAGTACAAGCATGTCACATTCATGCATGTAGCAAAAATACCCAAATCACTGTGGCAGCTTTCAGATCTTAATTACATACCGAGAACTCAGGGGAACCCTGGTCTGGTTGGCTTGATCCATTCAGCTTCAGGATCTGCCAAGAAAAAGACATCTGCTGACATGTTACCTTGTCTCAGTCTACAGCAAAATGTACAGAACAGTCATGACATACGTCTTACTTACTTACTTACACACTCGCCTGCGTGCATTAGTACTACTCAGTGTTCGTTTCAACTGCCTGATCTTCCATACAAATATATATCATAGTCACACATAGCTTTTAGAATTAATATTGCATGTTGTAGATAGATAGTGACTGAGCACTGCAGCTTCTTAATGGTATTCCCATTCATTGTCACGGGATGTGAACGCACTCCTAGAAACATTGTAGGGCCTGGGGTCATGGTAGGTCAGTCTGACGTAGTCAGTCGGAAACCATTATCAATCTCGCTATGTTATGCTGCTTTTCACTAGCTTTTGTGCATTTCTTGCTTCTCATTAAGTGCTCTTCACGTTATTTGCTGCTATATTTGGGTTGGGTTGTTTCAGGCTTATAGTCTATGAACAGAATGCCCACAGGATCTCATGTTTAATGGAAGCTGACAAGATAGGATATAGTTTACAAGATTATTGAAACCTCCTGTGTGTCTCCTGCCACTCATCCACTCATTCATGTACGGCATTATTCAGCCTCCATTTTCCACCGCATATTCACTATGGCTTCTCGGGTTGATTTGCATTTGTAGCATCAAGAACAGGTTTGTATGATGTTACTAGTAAATTGTCCTTCGCTAGTCATTGGCTGGATTATTACATTGACATGTTTTCTTGACACCTCGATTAAGATCCCCGTGGTGAGCCTTCCACTTTCACGTAATTGTGAAGTTCTTGGCAATATGATCAGTAGCAATGGAAAAAGAAATGTGAAAGGTTACAGCTTTAAATAAAAGCTGTCTAAGTGATTCATCATTAAAAGCATTTGCTTGCACGCAATATGTCAACCCTTTCACATTTAATATACCTTACGATTGTATTTATGTGCACTTCTCTACAGTGAATATCAAAGCACAGCGGTTATATAGGGTGTACAGCTTAAAGTAAGCAGTCCACATGATATATATGTGTGTGTGTGTGTGTGTGTGTGTGTGTGTGTATATATATATATATATATATACTACCGTTCAAAAGTTTATGGTCACTCAGAAATTTCCTTATTTTTGAAAGAAAAGCACAGTTTTTTTTCAATGAAGATAACATTAAATTAATCAGAAATACACTCTATACATTGTTAATGTGCTAAATGACTGTTCTAGCTGCAAATGTCTGGTTTTTAATGCAATATCTACATAGGTGTATAGAGGCCCATTTCCAGCAACCATCACTCCAGTGTTCTAATGGTACATTGTGTTTGCTAACTGTGTTAGAAGGCTAATGGATGATTAGAAAATACTTGAAAACCCTTGTGCAATTGTTAGCACCGCTGTAAACGGTTTTGCAGTTTAGAGGAGCTATAAAACTGACCTTCCTTTGAGCTAGTTGAGAATCTGGAGCATTACATTTGTGGGTTCGATTAAACTCTCTCAAAATGGCTAGAAAAAGAGAGCTTTCATGTGAAACTCGACAGTCTATTCTTGTTCTTAGAAATGAAGGCTATTCCATGCTAGAAATTGCCAAGAAACTGAAGATTTCCTACAACGGTGTGTACTACTCCCTTCAGAGGACAGCACAAACATGCTCTAACCAGAGTAGAAAGAGAAGTGGGAGGCCCTGCTGCACAACTGAGCAACAAGACATGTACATTAGAGTCTCTAGTTTGAGAAATAGACGCCTCACAGGTCCTCAACTGGCAGCTTCATTAAATAGTACCCGCAAAATGCCAGTGTCAACGTCTACAGTGAAGAGGCGACTCCGGGATGCTGGCCTTCAGGGCAGAGTGGCAAAGAAATAGCCATATCTGAGACTGGCTAATAAAAGGAAAAGATTAATATGGGCTAAAGCACACAGACATTGGACAGAGGAAGATTGGAAAAAAGTGTTATGGACAGACGAATCGAAGTTTGAGGTGTTTGGATCACACAGAAGAACATTTGTGAGACGCAGAACAAATGAAAAGATGCTGGAAGAGTGCCTGACGCCATCTGTCAAGCATGGTGGAGGTAATGTGATGGTCTGGGGTTGCTTTGGTGCTGGTAAAGTGGGAGATTTGTACAAGGTAAAAGGGATTTTGAATAAGGAAGGCTATCACTCCATTTTGCAACGCCATGCCATACCCTGTGGACAGCGCTGGATTGGAGCCGATTGTTTGTGAATATTGTCTGTAGGGTGACACTCCGAACACAATCTGGATTTCACTCTACTTTCTGGAGTAAAATGTCTTTCTTTAAGCCAAGCAAGAGAAATTATTATGTAAAAACTTTTCCAAGTTTCTGAGGCTTGGGGAAAAAAATCAGGACCTGGGACAGCAGAAATGAATGAATGGCTTTAGTACTACTATAAGCACTCAATGATCTGAAATGATAAGCTGCAAAACTCGTATAAGCTGTAATATAATTTGTGTAAGGACGAGAAGGCCGTGTGCTGAAAGGAACTGGTTCCCGTCCACTGAGGGCATATGCTATCAGAAGAAAAACAACGCCCTTTCGCTCTTATTGTAGTTTTTTTTTTTAACCTTGAATTTGTGGTTTTATTATGTGGCATTTTTAGTGCTTTTGAATGTAGGGTGGTCCTGTCTTTGCCATTTGCCACTTTTTCTACTTGACACTACTACGTCTTGCACTATACAGTATCGATGTACCTACTTTCCATACATAGTGGTTTGTTGCGGCAGTTCAAGTCCTCACAATGGGTGTGAGATGGCAGCATTATTATCATTCATCTAAAGCATTGTAGATTAGTGACCATCAGCACAACCTAGGGCGTGACAGCAAGTAGTTTCCTTCTTAACATGACATTACTATCTGATCAGCTTGGTCATAGTTCTTATTGATCTAGGAGGCCTTTTACTTGCAACAAACATATATAAAAATGGAATAAGAAATAATTGTGGAATTTTCCTATTTGACAGCATTACACTGTTTTATTCTTGTTCTCTGATTTCCCAGCATGTATTTCTATGACTTTTCCAATACATAATTATTTTGGTCAATTTTTCCTTTCATGTAAAGTATGTCAGGATTAAATGTATCCTGTATTCTTTTGTGCAGGGAATTGTTGTGTGTGCTCCCAGCAATCCCCATTGCAGCCATTATACGCTGCTGACTCAGCTGGTCAGTGCATCCTTTCAGGATATCCTCAGTGTGTCTGGGGAATATGTGTAGAAAGAACTGAGCTTCAGGGAGGGATAAGTTCACAAAGTTCACAGGCAATATTTTTTTGTCTAATATGTATCCTCAGACACACCCAAGCTCTGATTCAGCAGCTTTACCTGGAATTGTAGCTGCAAAATAATCGTCCTTGTCATCAATACTACAAGTGCCAGGACATATGTTACGGTACAAGGGAAATGTAGAATATTGTATGTAGAATATTGACCTTTACTAGTTCGCATAGCGGCAATGCTTAAAGAGGCTCTGTCACCACATTATAAGTGCCCTATTTCCTACATAAGGAGATTGGCGCTATAATGTAGGTGAAGCCAGTGCTTTTTATTTAAAAAAACGATCTATTTTCACCACGTTATTAGCGATTTTAGCCTTATGCTAATGAGTTTCTTAATGCCCAAGTGGGCGTGTTTTTACTTTAGACCAAGTGGGCGTTGTACAGAGGAGTGTATGACGCTGACCAATCAGCATCATGCACTCCTCTCCATTCATTTACTCAGCGCATAGGGATCCTTTTATATCAGTATGTGATGTCTTATACTTACACATTAACGATACTGAAGTGTTTAGACAGTGAATAGACATTCCACGGGATGCCTATTCACAATCCCGACACTTCGTTAATGTTTCTGTGGTAGATACAGCTGAGCAAGCGTAATCTAGCTGTAACCTGTAATTTACAGCGTGATCTCGCGAGATTACGCTTGCTCTGCTTTAAGTACCACAGAAACATTAACGAAGTGTCGGGATTTGTGAATAGACATCCCGTGGAATGTCTATTCACTGTCTAAATACTTCAGTATCGTTAATATGTTAGTATAAGACCGCACATAGTTATCTAAATGGATCCCTATGCGCTGACTAAATGAATGGAGAGAAGTGTATGACGCTGATTGGTCACTGATTGGTCAGCGTCATACACTTCTCTCCACAACGCCCACTTGGTCTAAAGTAAAAACACGCCCACTTGGGCATTAAGAAACTCATTAGCATAAAGCTAAAATCGCTTATAACGTGGTGAAAATAGATCGTTTTTCTAAATAAAATGCACTGCTGTCACCTACATTATAGTGCCCATCTCCTTATGTAGGAGATAGGGCACTTATAATGTGGTGACAGAGTCTCTTTAAGGTGCGCAAAATCTCAGAAGCCAGATAGTCATTATTTGGGCATTCAGGGAAATGTGCGCATAGTTAAAAATACCAGTAGTTTATTTAGGAATTTTGCTCTGATCCCCTGGAGCTGAAAAGCTGTGGCTGTCGTACAAATCGCAGCTGCGGTGATGTGACATTTAGGGAGATGTCATGTTTATCTGTCACTTGACTAGATCCAATGACCGTAGCGATGCACATTGTAAAACATTTACAAGTATTAATTTTATAGCAAACACGCAAATACAGATAGGAAAACAATCAGCTTATAGCATAGAGGGCAACAGGACAAATGTAAATACAACACAAACTAGGAAGCCTCTTGCCCACATGAGCTTACATTCTAAAGAATAAAGGGTAATGTAATGTGTTCTCATGTGGAGAGATTGGTAACTTTCCCGGGGTAGAAACGAATGTTTCTAGAACTGTTACCCGTCACATAACAACAACCTGCTCCGTCTGCTATTTGTTATAAATATTAGATATCACTATGTATTCCTATCCTTTGGAATTTCTATGTTTTAAAACTGGATTATATAGGGAAAAAAAACATTGTATAATAATTCTTGTGACTATTGGACTGATCTCATTCTTATAGTGTGTGACATTCATGAAAACGCTGAGAATTTACCTTTTTTCTATTTTAATATTGTGTCATCTGGGCTATAGCTGGCATACACTGACCACCAATTCACGAGCTGCGCCTTTAAAAATAGCTTCTTGTCACTGCGCACTGCACAGAAAGTACATTTTATCAGAATAGATTTTCATCAGACGGAGCACAATTTTCTTCTCGTAAAACGGGCTGGTATAATTTTTAGCTGTATACGTCCAATATTTCAAGAGTCCAAATAGTGATATGTGTAGCAGATTACTGGTTCTTTGCAATATCAAAGCATAACACTCACAAAAACTTTACATGTGATCAAGTATTTGTATGAATTACAAGCCATTAACTTGTCTTAACTAAACGTGGCCTAGATCTGATAGCCACAATATTGGGTTTATGTCTGTCCCTATCCCATACAGGTGCACTGTTAATCTTTTCTACATTGCATTGGGAATTAATGAGAATAGCTAACACATCTATCACTTACCCATGAGTGCTGAACGTATTTGTGGCATGTGAGCGGTTGAAATATACATTAATCTATATGGCTGTTTGCCTTGGTCGAAGTCTCAATTTGCCTTTGACCTCTGAGGCCTAATTAAAAACCTTCCCAAAAGGTGTTAAGCTTTGTGTAAAGTGTCCCAGACTTTGGCTACAAGATTAGATTGTTGTCTCATGAGTACCTTGGAAAGGTGCTGTAATTGAACAACTTTTAAGAACATTCCGCCAGGCTTTCATTGAGATAGACTTGATACTACGAAGCGGAGATAGAATCAAGCTGGCCAAATCCCAATTTATTTATAGAGAATTTAAGAAGTTGTTGTAAAGCCTAAAATCCTATCATCTAGACTGAATGTTTAGACAAGGCTTTAAACTTAAAACAAGACTTTTATTATTGATCAAGGTTCTCCACAAGGAAGCCTTCATTCCGTAAAGAATCATCTAAATGTTTTCAAATGGGATTCAGCGGGTTGAATAGCATTACAATACGCTTTCGACTAAGGTCCTCATGCACATGGCAATGCCATTTGCACAGACCCTGTATGGCAGTACATAGTGACTTCGGGTCCATATTACGGGCACATAGGCATTCTGATTGCTGCTGTGCACCTTATTCTCACCTTAAAGAAATGCCTCTAGGAAAGAATAGGTCTGTATGATGTCTTGTGATGCCGCATGCCATGATTGCTTTGGAAACCTATTTCGGAACAGTATGGGTCCATAGCAGACTATGCATACTATATTTGGTATTCTTATAATACGGATAAAGTCGTTGACTGTATTTTCTCATGGGCCTTCTACAGATACAAACTTTAGTACATTCTATATGTTTATTACGTGCAGGTCTTCTTTAAATAGTTATATAACTTAAGCACTTATACTCTTGGACTTTGTGCTGCAATGTCGGGTAAGCTGCCCAGCGGTTTTTTTTCTATGTGCAGAAAATGTCACAGGTAGCGGCAATTTGTGGGAGAATCCATAGACGCATATAATTTTTCTCTGTTATCCAGACATGTACGGACGGCAGGTTCAAGTAGGCGTTCTAAATATGTCACAAGGACATGTTTCATTTTAGACATCAGAGAGGAAAAAATAGGCAGACAGTTATTATAAATGATCCTTTACTATTCCTTTTTTGCTCCTCAAGTACATAATTATATAGGCTCTTATCCTATGTAAACACTTAGACAGTGCTGGTGAAATTCATTTTTGCAGACAGTAAAGAATGTTATCACGGTTTCAGAGTGTGGACTGTCAAAACAAAGAAAATTGTACGTTTAACCCTTCTTTACTCACTAGCCTTGAAATACTTCGTCACAAAGGCAGTTCCAGGTCTCGTCTTCGTGCGCAGAAATCTATTGTTTATAGAACAACACGAGGCCTTTATCAGCAACAGACAAACCATTAATTATTATACATATTCATTATGAGCAGTTTTACTTGCTTTTTGCGTTTTACAGTAGATTACTTCTATTATTTATGCAGCAAGTATAACTGGAGGAAAATTGAGATAATCCTCATGGGTCATAGAATATCTACAATTGAGATATTTCCAATAAAGTAATGATCATGGGGCAGACACACTACAGTCAACTTGAAATCACTGCTAAAGTGGAACATTAGACTGCATTTGATATCCTAAAGTCGAGATAGGATAGAATTTTCATTGGGGTTCCCTTTTAAGGATCAAAGAAAACCCTCGAACTTCGCCACATATAATATATCAGGATGACTGGTAGTTACCAGGGGATCATAATATCCCTAGTCAATAGAAGTCCCTTATCTACCATCTTACCATGTGTTTGTCAAGCAGGAGACGCCCAGTATTTACTTTTTATTTTCCATGTCTCTTATGTAATGTTATGTTTTTAACCACCTGTTTTCCCTGTTCTGTAATAACGTGTAGTTGTCAGAAGAGCAACATCTTGTCTGAATTATGTGGTACAAGGCCTCACTTCTGTTAAGCATGCACAATTTGGTTAAGCATGCACAATTCTACTTATATGTCGTATTATCTTTGAATTAACACCATACAGTAACAGCAATGCAAACCAACATATTGCTGGAGATCATTTAACCAGTCTATCCAACCTTTAGAGATTTAAAGGGGTTGTCCAGGCACAGACAACTGATGACCTATCCACAGGATAGGCCATCCGTATGATCGATGGGGGACCGACACCAGGTCCCCGCACTGATCAGCTGCTTCGGCTGCCTCCAGGCACCGGATGTCCATGCTGGAAGCAGATGGCTCCAGTCACGGAATATCGGCCAAGCTGCACTACTGCAGCTCTGCTCCTATTCAAGTGAATAGGAGCAGAGTTGCTGTTCTGCAGTACAGGCGCTATTTAGTAGTCAGAACTATTTGCTTCCGGCTCCGAATACTGCATACCCTTCATAACATCCAGCAGCCGGAGCAGCTAATACTTGAGGGTTCCGGGTGTCGAACCCCCACCGATCATATACTGATGACCTATCCTGTGGATAGGTCATCAGTTGTCCAGGCGTGGACAACCCCTTTAACAATCCATACTAATTTGCCAACACACTTCAGATATGATTTATCATCTTTTTGCCCATTATCCACGACACCATTCTTTTTATACCTATAGGGGTAGATTTAGTACTATGTCTCGATCTAGAATATGTAAAAAAAAAAAAATGCAACAAATTTTGGTACACTTTAACACAATTTTGGTGTTTGTAAAAGTGTCACAAAAAGGTGGTGTGGCTTAGTACGGAAGGGGCATGGCTTACAGAAAAGGGGCATGGTTTAAAATGCGCCAAAATATTAGCACAAAATAAGCCAAATCAAAGTGGTATAAGTAAGAGAAAAATTTCTAATTCATGCAAGTCTTAGTTGTTGAAACAAATCTGCAATTATTATAGTGTCACATTTCTCAGACACTATAGTAAGCTGTTTATTCCTCTAGATTAATATTTTATACATGGCTTTCCTGATCATCATAGATATTTTTTAGCTCTGTCAGTTATCCACTATTAAGGCCGTCATTTTCTATATCAGTCTGTCATCCTCTAGAAACCAATTACATTACTAATGTAGAATTGAGAATTCGCCCCATTTGGACAATATCATTTACATTTGTCTGGATCCATAATGGTGACTCTATGTTTGGTCCCTGCTGGCCTTCAGCAGTTTAGCTAAATCATGTTTATTTGACATTATCATACCAAAAGAATTGCTGTTACCTTCCATTGTTACCAGACATGAAGGACATATGTAGTTCTATATATAAATAGCATTCATCTTTATCTCAGATATCATTCAACATCAATGCTATTATCAATTTACAGTGATTTCCATCGTTACTAAAATAAATTGCTTATTAAACTAGGGTGTGATAAACATATTAATACACTTATTATTAGGCGGAGTCCACGAAAGGTTTTGGAGAGGTAAATTTCACGTGTATGTACATTCACCTCACTGTTACACCTCTCCCGATTTACAGTAAACTGCTCTTTATCTGACTCAACATGTGTTAGCGATCTGCCAGGCACTACGTCTAGGTATACTCCTGGGATTAATCAATCCACACCTGAGGCCAGACCTGTTAGACTGACACCGTCTCCCACCAACCAGGGTGGCAGGCTCAGGAGTGGGAGAGCCTATCGCGGCCTGGTCAGTCGGAGGTAGCTCCGCCCCCTGTCCTTTATTACCTGCCGTGTTCTCTTCCTCAGTGCTTGTAATTCTTCTGGATTCCTGGCCTCACTGCTGCTTGCTCCAGCCTGCTTCTGCCGTGCTTCTGCCTTGCTGCAGTTCCGCTTAACCTGCTTCGCTTTGCCCCTGGCTTGCTTCTTTCTCCGTGCTCACGTTGGTATACTCCACTTCATCCTGGTCCTGACTATTCATTCACCGCTCCGTTTCCTCGCGGCGTTCCGTGGGCTACTGCCCCTTCCCTTGCGTGTTCCCTGTTTGTTCTCCCGTGCACTTAGACAGCGTAGGTACCGCCGCCCAGTTGTACCCCGTCGCCTAGGGCGGGTCGTTGCAAGTAGGCAGGGACAGGGCGGTGGGTAGATTAGGGCTCACTTTCCCTTCACCTCCTTCCGGCCATTACAACATGAGATAATATTTATATATTTTATACATGATACTTTTCATTACTTCAGTGCTGGTAGTATGTTTGTTCATGCCAAAATGATGTTTCTAAAGAATAAGACTTCTTACTTATCTAGAAGAAAAATAATCTTTTGTTACTGTGACGACCCTGAACCTTGAAATGCGTTGGTGTTTTCCCTGTTTTCTGTTGACTTGTATAGTAACTATGGTTATGTATTTGGTAAGAGCAGTAGCCATCAATCACTAACTTGAACTCTTTTTTGACAGTTTTCATCTGTAGCTTCATGGTGGCAGCTCCCATATTCGGTTACTTAGGAGACCGCTTCAACAGAAAAGTGATCCTCAGCTGTGGGATATTCTTCTGGTCAGCAATCACCTTCTCAAGTTCCTTCATCTCCAAACAGGTAGCATAAGAATGGACTGAACTGTGCCATGGTGAAAGCCGAAGATTGCATCACATTGGTCAGGAATGTTACAGGAATTGAATAGTTAATAGTCTTTCGAATATTATTCTTTCTAGCAACTCACTGGTCAGGCAACCTCATGTATCCTACTAACATATGGTTTGTATTAAATTCACAAACTGTTATCATGCAGGAATGTAAGGATTTTCTCATTTGGTTCTGCGCTCCATTGATAGGTCATAGTTCCCAATTGCACTCTGATGTGGGTGTTTGGGTCAAAAAAACATTTTTATCAGTGAAAGGGTTTTAGAAATCCTCATTTCATTGGTGCTATTTTCCGAAGTATTTTCTCTTGGTAATGACCGGAGTGATGCAGTAAGGGTATGTGCACACGTGTTTTCAGCCGTTTTTCGGGCCGTAAACGTCCCGAAAAACAGCTGTAAAATCGGAAGCAGAACGCCTACAAACATTTGCCAATTGATTTCAATGGGAAATCCGGTGTTCTGTTCTGACAAGGCGTTATTTACGTGGCCGTTTTTCAAAACAGCCGCATAAAAAACGCCCGCGAAAAAGAAGTGCATGTCACTTCTTAAACCATTTATGGCGCTGTTTTTCATTGACTATATAGAAAAATAACTCCAGAAACGGCCGTAAAAAACGCAGCGAAAAAACGCAAGTTGCTAAAAAAAAGCCTGAAAATCAGGAGCTGTTTTCCCTTGAAAACAGCTCTGTATTTTCAGACGTTTGTAATTTTGTGTGTGCACATACCCTAACAGTGATTTTACACTAGTTTTCATAAATAAGTTGATACTACTGCTAGGAAACGCTCTTATTTAGAAATCTCTATGCAAAAAATGTAAGTAACTGTATAACATACAGTTTCATACCATGCCATTGACTTTCAACATAAAAATCACATCAACCTGAACTTTTATGGTTTTTTTTGCTGTCTAGAATAGAACAACAGCCTGTTATTGCATACATAAAAAAAATATCCAAAAGCTTACCTGTCCCAAATGTATACCAATAGGGCACTCTTGATAGTTGGTTGGCCTATAGAAACCTATAGCTACATACTTTTTTTTTTTTTACATCCTTTTGACGGCATGAAAGGGATCTTATACAACCAGTATGCATTGTAGAAATTGTGGCATGAACGTTATTTTTCTTTTCACTAGTGTGCCTTTCTAGACACAATATTTCATGTATTCAAGCAGCGACTATGCTAAACTCATTCATTCGGAACAAGTGGCACATGTATACAGGTTAGCCAGTATGAGAGTCATGGCAGATAGTAGTTTGCTCGACATAATACGTCCCTATATGTGTGCACGGAGAATATGAATGTGACTTGTTACTCCTATTGGAGTCAACTTTACAAATCTGCTCTAAAACTACCCCCATGTAACGTCTCATACTGGACATTTTAAGAATATTTGAACATCTAGCTAAGTGACATTCTTAGACACTAATAAAAAATATATTTGCTCAGCTGAAAGGGTAACACTGAAGGTATTGACACTACTAGAGCAGGATCAGGTGAGCAGAACGTACTGGGGTAGCACACGTTCCTAGTCATTGCGCTTCATTGTTATTCGGAAATCCTCTTTTTTATGGCAGTGGTTTAGACTTCGTTTCGAGCTGTCAGTTTCTCTTTTGTAGTAATTATGACATAACAGCTCCAGAGATTTACAAGGCTACATAGGGATGAAATGTGAGAGGTGTAACATTCCTACAGAGATTAACTAGAACACGGAGTGTCACCGCCATTCTAAAGATTTATTTTTAATTTTAATATTTGCATTCCAGTTGCACATGTTTTGTCACACCTTCCTCTTATGTTTCCTGCATGAATAAATCTATAGTCCTTTGTTTAAATTTCCAGAAGCTGGTAGCAGTCCGTATATGAGATCACACTGGTTACAGTGCCAAGTTATAAAGCACCTGTGCCAGTAGTTTTCCTCTAAGCCGAGCATAATGCACAGAAGTTGGTCATTATACAAAGCTTAAAAATGATCTCTCACCTGTAGTAATTTATTCAGTTTTCATTCCGTGATGAACCCACATACTAGAGGGCAGAACAGATACAGAAGTGAGGCCCTGCAGGTTTCACAGATACCCACCCCACTTGTGGATCACATACTGCTGGGGATTATTACTTTTGCTGGTCCTTATTGCCAATATGGCCTGTGTGTGTAATGATAACTACATTAATATGTGATGTAAAGTAGACAAGCACTTGTTCTGATTGGCAGGAGTGCAGGCCCTTACAATCAGGGCCGGCCTTAGGTTGGATGGCGCCCTGTGCGGGACTCTCTATTGCTGCCCTCCATAAACAAAAAAAATGAACCACATATACAGACACGCACATACTGGAACATATATACTGTACATACATAAAGGAATATATTTAAACAGACAGGCAAATATACATACACACATTCTGGAATATATACATAAATAAAGGTAAATATATAGACAAAAGAAGACATATATATATATATATATATATATATATATATATATATACACGCAGGCACATAATTACACAGACCGGAGCATATACAAATACATAAATGGCACATCTTAAGACATACGGGCACATATATACACAAAGGCACATATATACAATGACTGGCTCTAAAGTACCCTGTAAATCATCTGCAGCATTTAAAGGTAATTCAACAGCAGAAAATGACATTATTTAAATCAGATTTTTATTATACACAATTTTTTTTAAGAAAGCTAGGTGGTGTATTTTACATTTTTTATGTGAATATCCACATAAAAAAAACTTTAAATATTACGTTTTTACCACTTGCCACTAGAGCAGTCACTAATAGCTGTATATACAGGCACAGGACGAGGGAAGTCATCTCATTATTATTAGAGGGTGGGCAAGTCAATGACCGCTCTATTGTATTACTGGAAGCCTAGATGGGGGAGGATAGCAACATTATACATAAATAAGGCTATGTATGTATCTCCCCTGGTCTCTGGGGGAGGGGTTGTCCTCCGTCACTTCCTGGAGACTGTAAAAATCGATGACATTTTTTTGTTAATTGACTCCCATTTATTTCAGCTGCCATAAAGCGCACACACCCTGCTGCACTGACTACACTTTAGGTGAGTGTGTGTTTTTAATATGGCTGCCCACAGGGAAGTTTTTACAAAAAAATAAATAAATACAATGTTTTTAAAAAAAAAAAGGACTAACACATTCCCTTTAAGGCCCTGTTTACACAAAGTATTTTAACAAGCTTTTTGGCGCGGAAACCGCTCCGCAAAACTCGTCATAGACCGGCCTAAAATGCCTCCCATTGATTTTAATGGGAGGTGGGGGCGGTTTTCTCCCACGAGCGGTAAAACCGCCTCGCGGGAAAAAGAAGGGACATGCCCTATCTTCGCGAGGTTACGCCTCTGACCTCCTATTGACATCAATGGGAGGCAGAGATTTCGTATTTTGCTGAGTTTTTTGCCCGTAGCACTCAATGGGCGCGAGCGAACACAGCCTAACTTAACGCCTATGCAGTACCAACTAACTTATCCCCCTCCTAGTTATAATGGATTTTACCTACTCCCTAAAAGATAATAGAAGCTAACCTGACAATCTATGAAGCACAAGAAATAAAGAACAGGAACTCTTTGCGGGAGAACCATCAAAACACTTCAACACATGACCTTTATTTATAAGTGACTTTTTGGAAGAAGATGACCGCATCCAGGTGTAGAAAAATATCAAAGGGGTAAATTGATTCCAGCATGACAAAGAGCTGCAACATTTCAACCCACGCAGGGGGGAGGGGGCCTTTATTCAATGGTATCACATACACACTAATGAGTGTCAATCAAAATCAATTCTGAGTTCCAACATTTCAGCAGATAATACATTAGGTCCCAGCATGAAGAACACAAACCTTTCAATTAATTCCATCCACATCGCTAAACATATAACACATTAGACAGTAGGGCAAACCAAAACCCAATAACATTATCCGAAACATAAAAAAAAAATAGAATGATTAAAATAAACATTTTCTTTTTCAGCAGAGGTGAATGCTCCTGGGCTCAGTTGCAAAAAGGTTATTCGCTAACCTACTGACATTACTTGCTGCTGTATGTATGCTATATGGAATATTCATCTGGAGGGGGATGGCTTAGTCTAGCGTCATTGGAGGGTCCTAACATCATGGCTCGCACTGTACAGTGTTTTTCAGTCTGGACAATTTTATTTTTAGATTGTGGGTCCCCTAGAGTAAAGCTGGTAGTGGGGGAAGAGGAATGACCCAGTGTCGAGATCCACTTCTGTCAAATGTTTTGGCCATCCTCTTATTTTAATTTTAACCCCATCGGTCCTCTAAATATGCTTGAATAGAGTTGATGAAACTGGGAACCTCTTTCAAACATACAGACATTACAGATGTATCAATAATAAGCGATGAAGTGTATCATGGAGCACAATCCTAGTCGCATCTGGACCTTCTTGATCATAAGTGGTTAGGCTTCAGGTCTTCATTACAGGTCTTCATACGTTGTTGAAGACTGGAATAGCACGGGCTGAAAAGCACATGGCTAAGGACACCTCGTACTCAATGCTATTCAATCCTACTACAACAAGACCTCTCTATCCATATATCTAATAGTAGTCAGTGGTGTACACAGGACTGTTTTTATATTGGATGTAAATCTTTTAACATCCGTCATCATTCATCACAACCAGAAAAGGCTCCGAACGCAACGATGGCATCTCATCATCTCATTTTTCATTCATTGCGAATATTCTCAGGTTTTATTTGTCTAAATGTCCCAATTTAATATCCTCAATGAGCTGTTTTCGTTTTTTGTGAATTACATTATCTGAAAAAAGCACATTTTCTCGCTGTGTTAATTTACAGCGTACACTGTGTGAGGATCACAACAATACAGTGACTCTACCACCACAATGAAAACAAACTTGCTCATTGTCTGTGATAAAAGAGCTCTGCTATTTCATTATTCCAATTCCCATGTGTACTTTTATATTTATTGTTTGGTGAGAACATTATGTCCATAGTGGATAAAATGAGAGATCTTAGTATTCATGCACCAGCCTATGCATTTAATGATTTTACCAACCTATGCAACTGTAGCAACAATCACCTCAATAACATTTACAGTGACACTTCATTTTCATTTCTTACATATATCTTTGTAAGTATATACTATAAATACCCAAATATCACATCTCTATATGCTTATTAAAAATCTCATTCCAAAGCCATCTGCATTTGTAATGAGTTGCTCCACCTTGGCTGTTATAATCAATATATATATATATATATATATCTATCCTAGACATCCTACTTTCCCTTTGAAGCAATTATTCCAGGGTGGAGTACTATTTTTATTTTTTCTCAGATTAGAGTTATTATTTCACATAATTCTTCGGTCATTTTTTGTATTACTAGTATTTCCATTAAGACTATTACTTTACTTAGGCCCCATGCACACAACCATAGTTTTCATCCATAATTATGGATCCGGTAAATACAGATGAAACTGCGAACCCATTCATTTCTATAGGCCACGGACACCTTCCCAAATATTTACGGATGTATGTCCGGGCTGTAGAAATGATCCACAAAATATGGAACATATCATATTCTTGTCCACAATTGCGGCACGGACTTGCCCATAGAAGTCTATTTGCGGATCCGGGGCATGGGGCCTTATCCTTGTATTTGTACTTATGCAGTGATACAGCCGTAATACTAGGTTCTAGATATAACATGAAATATAAGGCCCTAAATGAATTGAGATCTCTAATATCTAACCTATGATAACCTAATGTCATCACTTAAGACATGGAGCCTACAGTGACACATTGTATGATAGTCTCTGCTTGTACTACAACTCTCAGGACTGTACAATAATGGGCTGCTTAATCCTGATGGAAAGGGTCTTCGGCATGCATTCTTTTTCACTTTCCCCTGGTTGATGAACCGTCTTCATCTTGTATTCACAGACCCCTCCAGATAACGCTTTAGGCATAAAGACAAATATTGGCATGCAATCCCTAAGAGGAGTTACCTATTCTCATGCAGACTGCGTAAATAATATACACAAAGTGCGTAGCCTGAAGGACACAGACCTACAACAAAGAAATGCAGAAATGTTTTATCAATGTGTAGTGACCTAGACCCTCCACCACAAAAGAGGACAAGCTTTCTAGATCTGTATGCGTCTAATTTACTAGTCATTTAATAATCCCTGGCTGGATAGTCACAAGGCTGCTTGACTTAAAGGGGCATTAATATAGGTTATTCTTTGTATAATGAAAAGTTACACCATTTTCAAATATACTTTCTGTAGCAATTCTTCACACTTTTCAAAACACTTATGTGATCATCACATGACCAGGAAAGATTCGTATCCACTGGAAGTAAACAATGAGGGTTCCAATTGAGTGACTACAGGATCTTGAAAACCATGAGGAATTCATATTGAAAGTGTATGAGAAAATGTTATAATTGTATTATACAACGCATAACATTTATTTGCTGAACCTGGAATACGCCTTTAGAAGTCCACACATGCACTGCGTACATTCGGCTGCTCTTGTGTCATCGGAATAAGGAAGTTCTGGAAATTCGTGATAGCTGATACGGTCATTTGGAAAATCTGTTTGACATTAACATGATCATTCACTTTTCTATTAAATAAATGGTAGCATTCACTATTCTGGCGGTATCACCGACTATCGGTGTTACAAAGACTAATGCCTTTTTATGGCCAACCTAAGCCATCCTGGATTATTAGAATTATACCTACTGAAGACCTTGCATTTTCCTTGTGTTATGAAGTACATTTATGTATCTACCTGTTTATGCCATGTACCACTAACATCTGTGCAGTCATTTAAAGAGTCTCTATCACCAGATTATAAGTGCCCTATCTCCTACATAATCTGATCAGCGCTGTAATGTAGAGAACAGTGGTTTTTATTTTGAAAAATGATAATTTTTGAGCAAGTTATGAGCAATTTTAGATTTATGCTAATGAGTTTCTTAATGACCAACTGGGCGTGTTTTTACTTTGGTCAGCCTCATACACTCCTCTGTACAACGCCCGCTTGGTTAAAAGTAAAAACACGCCCAGTTGGTCATTAAGAAACTCATTAGCATAAATGTAAAATTTCTTATAACTTGCTCAAAAATGATCGTTTTTCAAAATAAAAACCACTGCTGTTACCTACATTACAGCGCCAATCAGATTATGTAGGAGATAGGGCTCTTATAATCTGGTGACAGAGCCTCTTTAAAGTGCCCATTCATGTAGATGTAATCTACTTTTTAATGAGATTGAATGTTTAAAAATATTCTATATAATGTAGTTACATGTTATAATATATTAGCTTGTAACAAATGTATCCATTCTCTATCATTTCATTAGTAATATTTACCGTCGGACAGATACATGATATGTATGCGCTTTAATAGCCTGTAATAATAATACGTATTTATTTGAAGGCGAAGGCAAATTTACTGTAAGATTAACTATGCTGATCACTTTAAATAGCAGGGACAAAACAGTGCATATAATGATTTTCCCATGTTTATTGGGATTGTCTGGCAGATAGTAGGACCCCTGCCAGGAGAGATACACCCGGCTTCTTCTTTTTTTACTCTTGTGTATTCCCACTACATGCCCCCTTACCAGTTACTGTGGCAACCAAAGAAAATTGCCTTAACTCTTTCAAGGCCAGAAAAAAAATCAATACTGAACACGTGCACCATTATAACGCTTATTGTTTTTCGAGCCGTATATACCGTATAATATAGCTATGTGTTTGAATGTCTTTTTCAGCATTTCTGGCTGCTTGTACTCTCCAGAGGTTTGGTCGGCATTGGGGAGGCCAGTTATTCAACCATTGCTCCCACCATCATCGGAGATCTGTTTACTAAGAACACCCGTACACTCATGCTGTCAGTCTTCTACTTTGCTATCCCTCTTGGAAGGTAATCACTGTTACATGGAATATACTGTACTGCAGATGAAGAATATTCACAAGGGAGTAACCTTAGTCAGCATAGTCAACGGGGCTATTTATAGTCATGATGATACTCAGGGTACAACCACTTTCCATATGGAGCATTCAATGTACACGTGTCAGTGATTTGTGGTTTTGTCTTTACACATTAACCCATTGTTCTCATTTTTCAATAAATATGTCAAATAAGCATGAGATTAAAAAGAAGTAACATAATATTCTTACAGGGAATGCATCACCCTATATATTTATTTTACTCATGCAAATTAGACAGTGAAACATAATCTTTTTTCCTAATCTGTTTTTATTTACGGATTGTAGATATTTTTTTCTGTACATGATTATGCTGCTCTGCCTTTTAACAGCATTGTGAGATGTACTTAACAGCAGCCACATGGACCATAGGCATGACCTGTGCAAAGGTCACTGTGCAGGGATGGGGAGAAGGTGAGCTTAAATGGTGGATCCTGTCTTATGTCCCTCCAGTTATATAATAGAGGTGTTACCTGTCATTGTATTCCAGCCTGTGATGACAATGAGATGAGAAGTGATCTCTACAGAACAGGAAGGGTCAGTCTATTGTGAGGCTTAGTGGCCAGAGTAAAAACTGCAAGATTTCAGGATTATTTTTATTTAATATAGATAATGACATGGAAAATAAAAACATCACCAAATAATCTTAAAAAATATGTTCAACATAAAAATTTGATTTAAACAATAGGTCCTTTTCTGATGACACATTCCCTTTAAGGCCCATGTACAACAGGCAATTTTTCTTTAAATTAAAAAATTATCAATCATTTGTAACAGTAATTGGTTGTGCAAACCTAATACAGGCATTCAGGTTTTAAAGCGAATCACCAGTTTTAACTCTGTCCTGATTGGTCGCTCAGCATTGGTAGGAGTTTGTGAGCCCCCAAAATGAAGGGTCTGTGGAGCTCAACTGAAAGCTTTGTTTAGTAATTTCTACATGTCCAAAACTCTGTCAACAGAAAGTCCATTAAATTCAATGAAACTGTTATTCACGTGATCTGTGGGGGTCTCAGATCACTGACATTACCAGTACCCATTGACATATCATGAAAGAATAAAACCTAGATCTAGACTTTGAAGAATAGCAATATTTTTACGTTAAAGTTCCATTATTGGTTTATTAAAATAGGAACTATTCCTAAATGTACATTTAACCAAGTAAAATTTCCCTTTACTGTTAATTAGAACCATCACTCTCTGCATGACTTGTATTGAAATTACACTATATATAAATGCAATGGGGAGAATTTGTCAACCTTCTTACGCCAGTTTTCTGGCATAGAAAAGTCACCGAAGGGCCCAAAGGGTCTTTTTACACTGCCCTCCCCACTTTTGTGGCAAGGAGGCATAACTTTGGAAAAGGGGCAGGGGCCACAGTGTCAGAAAAATGTATTTTCTTTTATGCCAGAAAACTTTGCATAAATTATCGTGGAAATCTACGCCAGCTCCTAGTAGCCATAGATTTCACTATGTGGAGCATAGCAAGGTAGAGACCAATGTTGGGCCTTGTAACTCCTCCTCCACCTCCCCCCCCTCCCCCCGAATCAGACAGCCCCTCCCGCGACCCCCACCCAATTAGGTAGTTACATTAAAAATAAAAATTCAATAAAAAAAATGTAATTCAGTTAACACTTACCCCACCACTCTTCTCCTCTCCAGGCCCCCTCAGCTTGACACAACTCATACAACATACTGACGCTGGACCGCATCAGGACGTTGTATGCGTTGCCGCACTGATGACGTTGAAGTGCGCTGTCACAAATAAGGCCCTGATGCTGCTCTGTGTCAGGACCTTGTATGATTTTTATTTTATGGCCGATGGGGGGAAATGGATGGCCCACAGCTGTGGTCATTGAACCAAAATTGTGCCGTGCGGCCAACCGAAAGATGCAACACATTTATTAAGAGACGTTCGCTTCTAAATAAGAATGGTGTATGAAACACCAGTCTTAATAAATTGTCCCCAATGTCTTTTGAATCAAATTGTTTTAGTGTTACTGTAAGAAAAACAGTGCCCAAATGTGTGTCTGAGTAATACCATGTCACCTGAATGCTTAGGAGTAACGTAAAAAAATTTCTGGCGGCTGACGTCTTTTAGGACGCTATGTTCCGTGAAGGCGTGGACTGAACATTTGGGCATTAGGTCCGTGCCCGAGGGCCTATTTCTGAAGGGGACACACGGCTCCTTTACCTCAAGAGCCAGAGTCTGAAAAATAGAACAATAACAACCCATGAGATATATGAGATTAATGCTGCTCAAAATCATTTTCTTAACACAGTCGAAGTGTATTATACCTGGCTGAAAGCCCATGAGCATTATTATCTGGGGTCCCACTTTTAGTACTCCCTTGGTTTCCTGGTATTTAGCTTAGCCGATGGAAGATTTTTACTGTGAGCATTAGTACTTTGGCATATGGAAGCATATGCTGTGCACATTTACATCCAAACTAAAGTCTTCCAAGCCAAGTGCAATGTAAGAGCAATGGTATACCTGGGTGTTCATGCCAAATCACAATAAGACAGTGATATTATATAACAATGGAATAAAAATGTATAGGACGTGCAGAGTTATGTGTTGTTCCACTAAACTGGAGAACAATTTTAAAAGGGGTTCTGTGTTTTTGGTACTAAATCTTAGTGTTTGATATGTTATTGTTTAATAGAATATCACTTGAACATAACTTGCATAAACCAGCATGGAGACCCCCTATAATAGCTGACCGTTGCACTGGAAGGCACCAGACTGTGAGGCAGCTGAGTTCCTGTTGGCAATTTCCTATAGTAAAGTGGCGCTGTAAGATCATTTCCTCACAAATAAAAGAGGGTATTAGTAATCGACTACTGATCTCTGCAAACAACTGAAAACCAGCTAGATGTATTTACAAGTATTAGTGTTTTATTGCTTTTATTCTGTTTAGATAATTTGTATTCGGAAGACTGCATATTACTATTAACAAATAGTTGAAGGCGTTTGAATATGGACATGTTTTTTATAGTAAATGTGGATACATTTACTCAGTCTCCTTTAAAAACTATCATGTTATGTTTTTCAGTGTTTGTAAACCATCTTTTTTATGGTATAACAGGGTTTTGCATTATGGTTTCATTTGCATCAACATTAACTGTGTATAGAAATGTTGTAGCGTTTCTATTTATCTTCCCTTTTTATTTACCCACAGTGGCTTAGGATATATCACCGGTTCCAGTGTCAAGCAGGTAGCAGGGGACTGGCGCTGGGCATTGCGGGTAAAGTATTAACATAATCTAATATCTAAAACAATGGTGGACAACAAGATATGTTTAAATGCAGCTTTTAGCCATTTCTCATAGTCTTATGAAACCATCAAGGTTGCAAAGAACTTTTAGATCCTGAAGATCCCATAGTAACTGCCCTACCAGTATATGTGACAAGGCTCCTATAGCATTCATAGAAGCCTTGGTTTCATAGTTACTATGGTTGAAAATATGTTTAAACTAGTCCTTCAAGTTCAAGGAGAGAAGAGGATGTGAATGGATGGATGGAAGGAATAAGGATTGGGGGGGGGGGGGGTTAGATCTTAGAATTTTGTATCCTTCATCTCACCCAGAATTTTTATCTTTTCCCCTGCTCTTTGCGACGAACAGTGAAAAATGGGGTTGACTTCTAAACAACAAAGATGTAATGGTTATGGGAGGCCTATACATAGTACTATGCACATCCCTTGTTGCAAATACAGAGTAACTCAAACAACCTTGTATTTCGAACAAAATACTAAGGAGACTTTATTTCCCATATGTTTATTTTTTCCAATGGTTTCCAAGGTTTTCACATTCCTGGTATCAAATACTGTACACACCATCTATTATTTCTATGGCGGCTTCTGCAGAATAGTAGAACAGATGAACATGCCACATGGTATGGGCAGAGAGATTCCCTAGACAGGAATAATATGTATTTGTAAGCAATTTTAACATTTATTATTATATAAAAAAAATATATCTTATTTAGCCTTTGTGGATTTAGCCGAAACAGCATATGTTTCTCTGTAAGAAATGGTTGCTCTGGAAGATTGGTGACATTTCATACAATAGGCAAATCATTTCATTTACGTAATGAACATCAAATTCAGACGAAAAGATTTTAAATGACAATACTACAGAATTTATGCAAGTTTCTGCTTTGTCTGACTGACAGTATAACTACACTGCGCTCATTCACACTTGCTCTCTGCTTTCTTTAAATGAGGTTTATTGAGCAATGTATAGAAAATAGCACATTTTAAGAAAAAAAATATTTTACAGGACTTCTTGTGTATCCCCCTGGCTCTGTTCACTCTACCATTTTAGCCCTTTCCATCAGGGGTTCCAGTATTTTTGATGGTAAGAAAAGCTCCGTCTGTAGTTGTATTCTTGCCGTTAAAAAATACAGCCAACCAATGGAATCTGTCAGTATCTATTGGGATCCCTTTGAAAATGAATCCTTCATAATTGTCATCGTTCCGTTATGAACAGAAACCATGACGCTAATGTGAACAGATACATTTATCTTGCTTTTCTAGTGTAGTCGCATATTTGAAACAAAATTGGCTAAAATTTGTGAAAAGAGAAGCATGAGTCGTGATCTCTTAATATTAGACCAGTTCCTAGCAGCCATTGAATCGTTCTGGGTCCCAGCAAAACGTTTAGCTATTTAGGATTATAACAAAGGCTCTTTCCTGTTTAGAGGGGAAAAAAATACGAAGTTGGTTTCCAGAACTTTAGTGCTGACCCCATATACTTCACATTTCCTTTTTAGCATGGCTTGTTTGATCATTACAGTAAATCAGATTTTAAGGCTTAAAACAGGAAACATTGCGTCTTCACCTTTGACTCTCTTTCTCTTTTTCTTTCTAATACTTTGTTGGCAGCTCCAGTAAGGAACTAGGGAGTTCTAGTTATAGTAAAGTTATATTTCTGTTCTTATTGAATGGCCAAAAATAGCGAACGTTTATTTCCAGATCCTTATTGTTTTATGTTTTTTGGTTGTCTTCTGTGCTTTTACCAGAACTGATAAATGTCAAGGAAGAGGTGTGGCATGGACCTACTGGGTCCTATTATAAAAGCTTATATCACAAATACATACATACAATTCTTTTCACACAAAAGTTTTGTAATGTATGAAATTTCAACAAATTTGCACATTGTAAGGTTAATTAAACCAAAAGTACTAAAGGAAGCAAAAAAAATATGTTTATACATGTCGTATGTTTTAGGAAAGTAATGAATTAAACCTCCCTCAATGGGCAGAATCTTCTAAAAATATTATGAATTGTAGACCAGTGGGCCATACCCTGATAACACCATTTATAAAACCAGTTAATTTACTTACTAGAACATCAAGAGTTGAGGCTACAAACTTAAAGCCTAAGTGCTTGAAGGAACCTGTTGGCATCACGAGATGCATACTTCATTAACACTCTGATGACAACAGTCCAGCAATCCTTATCAGTATCTATTATTTAATATAACGTTTATTCCTTTTAAGAAAACACTTTATGGTTGAATATATCTTTTATTCAATGCATTATCTATTAGATAATATTTCTCATAGTTCTTGTATACTTTATATCATTTTGAAAATACCATGTTCTAAAAACGTAATATTTTTCAGGTCTCCCCAGTACTAGGCATGATAACAGGAACTCTGATACTAATATTCGTACCAGCAGCAAAAAGAGGACACACAGAACAGCTCAAGGCGCGGAGTTCTTGGTTCCGAGACATGAAAGCACTGATCAGGAAGTAAGTCAATTGCGAGTCCTAGGGTACTATTACATGGCCCGACATGGGCTGTGCAAACGAGCGCCGATCAACGAGATAGCTCGTTGATCGGCGCTCGTTTGCTCCTATCACACGGAGCAATGATTGCTTATGTATGGGGACAAGTGTTCGTTACTGCAATCGCTCGTCCCCATACATTTTCATCATGTCGGCAGCACGTTTTCCTGTTTATACAGGTAGATGTGCTGCCGACAACGGTGATTTTTAATTCTGCATAAAAGAGCAGATGAGTCGAAGAACGTGCGTGTGCTCGTTCATCGGCTGATCATTGCCCTTATTACATAGGGCATAGGTCGGGAACCAGCGTTCATATGTCTGCCATAAAGGGAAATAACATTCTTAAACAAGAAGGGGATTTCAGTGAGAGAGAATATTCCTCTTATCTGTTTCAGTCTAGTTAGACCTCTTCGGTGCAGAATATGTCATTCTGCTCTTTCACATAGACTTACTTTAGAGTTCAAGGGCAATTCTTAGAACAATACAATGTATGCAGAATGTATTTCCAATGCATTATTTAATTTTACATGGTTTTTACTAACTACAGTATATATTTTTCTTAAGTCTCTTATTTTGCCTGTTTTATACAAGTGGCTTAATAGGTATAATGTTTTCGGCCAAAAGTGCTATAACATTGGCACAGACCCAACACTGTATGATACAGTGAAGAATTTAAGTTCTTTTGTTTACAGGATATTAAAATGGTGGCCACTCTGCATTATACATATTTTTCTGGGAGAGGATGTCATGTGTCAGCAGTGACACAATTTGGCTACATAGTATAGTATATAATGATTAATTTGACAAAGGTGGCAAAATAAATTATCGGGTCACATCTGGCTATCTGGGCAACCAGTATTTCAAACACTTAATTTGTACTTTCCTATTTATTTCACTAGTCGCAGTTATGTCTTCTCTTCACTGGCAACGTCTACAGTGTCATTTGCAACGGGGGCTCTGGGCATGTGGATTCCTCTCTATCTATACAGAGCACAAGTTGTACAGAAAACAGTGGAGCCTTGTAACTTTGGACCCTGCAGTACCAAAGACAGGTAATTACATGAATGTGTAGGAAAATAAGTACAAAGGTTCTGGATTCATTTACAATGGTGATCCAAATACTACCACAGTTTATATATTTCTATTATACTTGTTCTGGTGCCTTCTTTGTTAACTAAAGCATAGAAACGCATTCAATTGTGGCTCTTGGCAGTGGAGGACTGCAGGGTGTTATTGAATACAATGAACACCATGGACGTTATGATTTCCCTGAAATAATAGCTGATCATGAGGGGGCTCCCAGCATTTGGGGTGGGGCACAGTAAGATAAGAGGTGTGCTGTCTATTCCTATGAGCATTCTATAGCATGCTATATATTGATATCAAACCCATCAATGCTAGCAATGAAGCTGTGTAACTAAGAAATGCTTATGCACTGGTACGGAAGTGTCCGGTTTATAAGCTGCTCCCCATGTCTCTGACAAACTTTTCTATATCTTTTCACAGTTTGATTTTTGGCGCAATCACCTGCATTACCGGCTTTCTTGGAGTGATAACAGGAGCGGGAGCTACTAAATGGTGTCGGTTGAAAACTCAACGGGCTGACCCACTTGTCTGTGCTGTGGGCATGCTGGGCTCTGCGATCTTCATTTGCTTGGTCTTCGTTGCTGCCAAGAGCAGCATCGTAGCTGCATATGTAAGTCACTTTACTAAGGAAATCTTTTCTCTTGTGCTTTTCTACTGCTCAAAATAATTCCTGCCCAGTCAGGCTGAAAAAAACCTTCTGTGCAGCTCAGCTGGTATCCAGATTGCACATGATCTGCAATTGTTCGACTCCTGTTAAGGAACTAGTGCCACCCACTCAGTCACTATTTCTTATGTCTTAGCCCTCCGCCCTCATACAAATACTGCGTTTATAGATGGCATCTTCACTTTTCAGGTTCAAGAATGCTGTTTGATAAAATAGTATTAATTTATTTGTTAATTCTGCAAACTGATGTACAGGTTTTAATTATGATTGTATTAACTAACATCTACTGGAATCCATAGTAAATACTTCATTTATGTTATATATTGTAGTTGGCATTTACATAATTTAAATATAGTCTGCATTAAAGGGGTTATTACAAGGATGTGACCCTGACGGACTGCTGGGCACTTACTGAAAACAATGGCCATCGTCTTACTTTAGTGGGCAACTTGTCTTGCCAATGCAAGAAAAATGAGTATTGGCATAGCAGATTTCCTTCAGCCTGTTGGCAGGGCTCCCAGCAACAAGACCCCCTCAATACATTTGTGGCAGGGGAACCCACAATATGAGAATCTGTCCAAATGAGACAAACTGTTTAAAATTTGGTCCCAAGCTCAAATGATTGGACTGGTCACTACAGGACATGTTACATATACTCATCTTCTTAGACTGCTAACTGGAGGCAGTACAGAAATCTATATATGTATTATGTAATATAATGAACTCATCTCACCTTTTTGCTAGAAGAATTGTCTAACCTAGATAGAATCACAAACTTCCTGTACCAAAGAGTTCAAACACCATTGAAAGTCTAGCGTATTCTAAAAATATAGCTTTAATTCACAAGGATTTTAACACCACCTCATACTTGCCAATGCAGGTTTGTTTTCATCAGAAGTACAGTAAATGCATTGTACATGAACACAAGGATTATATATGTGTCGCGGTTATTGTAGGAATACAAGATGGCATTACAACAGCAATGATTTTATGTTAGAAATATATCTGTTCTATTATTAAGGGGGTAGTAAAATGTTTGTATAGGGAGGCTTAAGAAGCATTAACTTTGATTTGTGTCAACACGGCCAGTTAGTTTGGTAAAAAGATAACTGTAAAATTACACAGAGAAACAAGAATTAAGAAATTAAGAAAAACGTCGACACCCTGCTAGTCATAAAACATATTCCGGCTTATGTAGTTTCTCTCACCAACTTACAGCGGTGTCGGAAGTTTGTTGGTAAAGTATTCTATCATACACACTGCATTAGATATGTTGAGAAAAGATGTTCATCAGGCCTAGCTCTTTGATCCAGAGGAAAACCCTAGCGGAGATTGTTGCAAATTTTTCTCACGGGGAAAAGAAAAATTCTTTCATGACTCCTCACGGTTATATGTATATATACATGTAAATTATTATTTATATGTGTCTATATCATCAGTCTTAAGATTATGGTGTAGACCCTTTTTAAATTCTGTCATCGACCTCTAGTGGTAGAGCATTCAAGAGGTTGATAACAGAATTTCATAAGTATATTTTGTCATCTTAAGTGTCATCAGTGCCAAAATAGTTAAAGGACGTGCTGCCCGAGTTCGCCCCCAAGGGCGTACTGCATAGAGGGAGGCTGCCAGATATACTCAGCATGTATCGCAAGGATTTTTCCAGCTTTCTGATGATCACTTTGATGGGGAAAGATGATCTTTATTCATGGTGACATATTTCTATGTGTGTTTGTTGACTACACACAGTTCCATTTTAATATAATTAGGAACTAATAGATATAATACAAATATATAAACATTTGTTAGCATTGAATATTGTATGAGACGCAGAATGCAGATAAGGCAGAATGGAGCATTCAACGATGCTGCTCTTCAAAGGCTAGATACACAAAAGCAAAAGAGCAAGAATACAAATATTGAGTAGAGCA
The DNA here is from genome assembly GCF_050947455.1 of Rhinoderma darwinii. NCBI lineage: Eukaryota > Metazoa > Chordata > Amphibia > Anura > Rhinodermatidae > Rhinoderma > Rhinoderma darwinii. The sequence continues at coordinate 217,764,982 of NC_134688.1, read as the reverse complement.
AAACAATAACTGGAAAGAGAGTCTGACTAAATACACAGGCGGTGGGATGGGTGGCTTTGTATTCTACACATTAACCATGGGCTTTAAAGTACAGAACATCAAAAGGGCACTTTTCTTGTATCCAGATAATATACAGAAGACCAGTAATAAAAATCACAATTCACCAATAGCATATTGAAAGGATTGTCTTATTACTTGCAAGATTCACTTCACATGATAACTACTCTAATATGTATAGTATGTTGTATAATAATATAGATTGATATTGTAATAAAGTATTACTGGTATGCTCATTTCTAAACACTTATGTTGAGGCCAAGTGTGCAGTGGCTTATCTCCCGCAGGAAAAAAGAATCAGGCATGTTGAAATCCAACATGTCCGATCCTTCTTTCCTGAGACATCTTCTGTCGGGGAGGAGTAGAGAGACATTAGATCAACAGCCGATCCTGCCAAAATCTAGAGTCTATATAATGGACAATAGATTAAAAAGGAGATATCACATTTCACAATGTCTGGATTTTAATGGAGATCTTTAACCAATAATTGTCTATTAGACGGTTATGTTGGAAAATGACTACTAAGAACCTCAGTCGGGCTGTGTGTGTCGTCTTCTCCATACAAAGAAGGTTGCATAGAGCAAATAGCCAATGTTTCTATCCACTACTAAAATATATTACATCAAACTACCCTCAAGGCTATGATCAAACATTGTGCTACACCTGTTAAAAGGTGCAGCACGAGGACATTGTGAGTACCCCTAGGGACATTGCATGTACCTCTTTAAGTAAAAGTACCATAGTTGAAGCAGGGGCGGACATAGGCAGCATTGGGACCCCCATGCAAGAACAGATTGAGCCCCTTGTTCTCAAATCATAGAGCATCCCCACTTATCATAAAGCACCCCCTCATGTCTCCCCGACAATCAACCAGTAATTATGAGCTATGAAATTCATTAACTCAGTCCCGTACATGCAATCTAATAGACAGTAAAAAGATTCTATCTGCTTTTGAGGTAGCAATGGGCCCACCTAACCTGCTGGGCCCCTGTTCTGCTGCACAAGTTGCACATGTGGTATGTCTTCCCCTGAGATGAAGATCTTGAGGACTAAACAATCCTCATCTGCTGTATTTCTCTTGAAGCTATTCGACATGTTGGAAAGTGTTTATTTTCACTTGTAAATGAAAAATGGGTATTCCAAGTGTTTCTATGCTTAAAGCGACTATCCGGTCCTGCGACAACATTTTAAATATGATGGGGCATATAGCGTTCTATTACATGGAGTCTTCCAGTTGGACCCCTCTGCCGTAGATTCACCACTTTGAGGTCCCCTATGTGTTGTCCCAACATGGATGCAGCGCTTCTTAGACTATGGGTCCCAATGTTCTCAGATTGACCAGAGCTGATCACGTGAGCAGTTATGGCCAATCCGAGAACAAAAGAAATGTCTTAGACTAAGTCTGTGAAGAGCTGTGAATATTTTGGTACAATACAGAGGGGACCCCAAAGCGGCGGATCCACAGCAGAGGGGCACAACTGGAGGGCACCAGGTAATATAACTCCATATACCCCATCACATTTGTAATTTTGTCCTGTGACCATAGGGTTGCTTTAAGGACAAAGATCTTTAGGGAAAGAAATGTATTTAAAGTGACTGTGGAAATGGTCATATTTTCTTGCCATTTTCTTAAATTAATGGAGAACATTGAATTTTGACAGATTTGTATATTTGCTGGGGAGACTCTACTGTTTTCTAACTGGGCCATCACAGCTGACATGTTAATGGTAAGTAAGATTCTCTAAAAAATTTTTGTATAATAGGTTTGTCTACTTGACAAATGGTAAATATATTGATTGCTACTAATTTATCTTTATTTACATGGAATCAGGCGCTGGAAATTATACTTTTGAGTGATTAATTGGGCATAATCGCATGATTCTCTTCTAATCGCATCCTCTCTGTTTTGCGGCTCTACTGGTAATATCGGGTGGGTACAAACTAAAAAGAGATATTATTATCAGATAGAATTAGAGGCAGAGGGGTGTATTTTCTAATATTCAGGTCTGCAGAATTGTTTGTTTTTTTTTTTATATATTTTCCTGTCAATTTTACACTTTGACAGATAAAAGACTGGGACCTACAGAATCTGCCATTTGTACCTGATAGTGAGCAGAGTTCATGCTGACAGTGCAGCATAACAATTTCCCTTGTTAGAGAGAAGAGCAGCTCTGGTACAAACTGCTGCTCTAACAGAGGAAATTGCAATAATCGTTAACCATTTTGGAGGCCTTTGTAGAACAGTCTATGGTCACCTGGTTACCAAGCACAAAAATAAATATACACAAAGGGTTACTGGTCTCTCCTTTCTTTATTAACATTTCTTTCTGTATTTCTGCCATGCCATATGTATGTTACTCCCATAATTATTGCAATTAGTTAGTACGCAAGGACTTACAGCAGCAGCCAAATGCAATGGCCTATCCTTTAAGGAGACCTAGAATATGGGGTTTCTGAAGGATTCTGCTCTACATGTTAAGTGTATTTCATAGGTTTCATTTGTAGTCAATTTGTTTATGGTAAAAGGAAGTTAATTTATGATTTTATGAATTAATTTGCTATTAATCTGCATGGCTCTAACTGTATAATATTATATAAATAACATGAATGGTTTATTAGCTTCTGCTGGATACATCACTTTTACTTCTGCTCTAGCTTCATGTAGTTACTCATGTTTAATGTTTTTTATGTGTTTTTTTAGGAGGATTTTGCTATTAATCTGTTTAATGGACCCATAACCTATGTACTCCTTGACATGCTCTATTCAACAAAAATAAAAAGTTCTAACTATAATTTAATAGTAAGAGAAGAATAGTTACAGTGAGCAGTTCCTTGACCTCAAAAGCTTTCAGAGCGATTGTACTTTGAAATGTTTATCCATTATAACATTTCAGTTGTATTACTAAAGCATGAACTGTGTCTACTTTTTTGTGCTTGTAATGTACAATTTGCTCAAAAGTTTAATAGGGTTGCCCATAGAGAGTGACTTCTAGTTAACCCCTGCTTAAACCCATGCATTGAAAAGTTTGCAAATTGTGAAGAGCAGGATGTGGACATTGTGAAGATATTTCAATGAAATGACCAGAAACTGGTTATGGTGCACGTTGATAACGGACATATAAGCTTATCTAGGCACTGAGACCTGGGAAGGATACCAGCCTAGGGCAGATAACTGAAGTGGTCACCATGAAAGTGATGGCATTCAAAGAAAAACTATGTAAGGGTAGTGGCAATCTCTTTCTTGTTTGTCAATCTATGGTGACATCATCTTAATAAAGCACTGTCACCAACATTATCTTAATACTATAAGTACTGGTGTTATGAGGGAGCTGCCCTAGCTATTCATTCCCGTAGAACTGTAATCACGCTGTGTGGGTGCTTGTAGTGTAACACATTGAATGAAACCTCATATAGCCAGCTCATTGTAGTTCATGCGGTCGCACCCATACTCATAATTTCCAGATGAACATATAATCTCCCTATTTGTTGTCATGCACATTAATTCATTACTCATTTATCCAAGGCTTCTAACAGCTCTCTAATACGTAGAACAAGATGTCTATTTTCCTTGAGCCGCATCTCTCATCATCTAATTCCTGGGCTATTGTTTCAATCCACCAGCTCTCTGATTGGAATGTCCTACACCATGTTTACGTCCTTGTAGAGGAATGAAATAATCTTGACCATCGTCTACTGAAGGAATTTCCTATTGAACTTATTAAAGTAAACACAAGGCTGTGGCCACGGATGGTTTATTTTAAACAGGATACTGTGTTGTTGTTTGATATGTCAAGATCCAGCAATACACTATGGCTTCCTTCATATACATGGAGCAAAGAAACCATACCTCTGTCCGTAAATAAAATGTTCACATTGATCTGTCCTAGTTCCGTCATCCTTGTAGGATCAAAAACATCTTGGATTTTATGAATAACTAACAAAGGTGCTAACTGGTTTTGGAATTTTCACAACATCTAGAAATATATTACATAGTGGTTGGCATACTGTTTAAACCAGATATAAATGTCTAGTTGAGGCCTGAAATAATCTGCATAAACATCGCTCTACTTCATTACACCTTTATATGGAAATACTAGATAAATGAAGACGCCTATGTATACTAAATAACATACTCCTATTCGTACTTAGATGAGTCGGGAGATGAAACTTCTTTCTGCCATATCCATTTCTTTCATGTGTTCTTTCCATATTCTTCATAACTTTTTTTACTCTTATTTTGTGCAGTATGTGGTTATTCCGACACGCCGTGCAACAGCTGTGGCTTTGCAGAGCTTCACATCACATCTTCTTGGAGATGCTGGGAGCCCATACCTTATTGGTTTTGTAAGTACATAATAGCGTGCAGTGTTACTGATGTAGTACTCTAGCTCTAGTATGTTAAACAGCTACTGAATTAATATGGCATTGTTCTATTGAGCCTCAATGAAGTTGATCAGGTAATATATAATGAAACAGTGTCTCTTTCTACTGCCTCATAAATGCTCAGTACTGATGGTTCCTTGCAAAGGGTTATGGTTGGAGATGGAGAAAAAGTTTTCAGTTTAGTTGTCCTTAAATTGTACATTATATGAGATTGTATATGAAAATATTACTGTGCATTATTTGAGACTTTCTATAAAATACTGTTCAGTGGAGCTTCTAACTCAAGGAAGTCTGTAACTACCTTAACCATTCTTTTTTTCATTAATAAGATGAGGGATGTCACCAGGGCCAGCCCTAGGATAGATGGCGCCCTGTGCGAAATGATCTTTCGGCGCCCCACCCCATCATTAAAAAAAAATTACCCATAAAAAAATTAATGCCCCTTTAGTGCCCCCATACAGTATAATAATAATATTTAATAATATATTACAACCCCTTCAAGGACACAGTATTTTGTCCTCTAATTGTGCCCACAGTATTATGCCACCTGTAGTACCCCTACACAGTATAATGTCCGCTTAGTGGCCCCCACACAGTATAGTGCCACCCTGTAGATTTTGCCATATAGCCTCCCTGTAGACAATGCCATAATCCCCCACCTCCTTTTTGTAGATCGTGCCATACAGCCCCCCACCTCCCCCTTGTAGACAGTGCCATACAGTCTCCCACCTCCCCCTTGTAGACAGTGCCATACAGCCCCCCCCCCCCACATCCCCCTTGTAGACAGTGCCCCCAAACAAAAACAAAAATTGTACTCACCTAGGCCCCGTTCCCATGACGAACTGAGCTGCTCCATGACGGGACCCTGTAGCCTAGTACAGAGTTTCCCAACCTTTTCAGACTCGAGGCAGCACTGGAAAAATAAAATTTCCTCAGGGCCCCCCTACCAAAAATTGTTTTGAGAAAATGGCTAAGAACAAGCACTACACTCCTAGGGTACGTTCACACATGTTTTTTGTAAGGCAAAAAATATCTGCCTCAAAATTCCCCCTGTAGGTAGCGCCACACAGCCCTTTGTGTGTAGCGCCAGACAGCCCCCTTGTAGGTAGCGCCAGACAGCCCCCTTGTAGGTAGCGCCAGACAGCCCCCTTGTAGGTAGCGCCAGACAGCCCCCTTGTAGGTAGCGCCAGACAGCCCCCTTGTAGGTAGCGCCAGACAGCCCCCTTGTAGGTAGCGCCAGACAGCCCCCTTGTAGGTAGCGCCAGACAGCCCCCTTGTAGGTAGCGCCAGACAGCCCCCTTGTAGGTAGCGCCAGACAGCCCCCTTGTAGGTAGCGCCAGACAGCCCCCTTGTAGGTAGCGCCGCACAGCCCCCTTGTAGGTAGCGCCGCACAGCCCCCTGGTAGGGAGCGCCGCACAGACCCCTGGTAGGGAGCGCCGCACAGACCCCTGGTAGGGAGCGCCGCACAGACCCCTGGTAGGGAGCGCCGCACAGACCCCTGGTAGGGAGCGCCGCTCAGACCCCTGGTAGGGAGCGCCGCTCAGACCCCTGGTAGGGAGCGCCGCACAGACCCCTGGTAGGGAGCGCCGCACAGACCCCTGGTAGGGAGCGCCCCACAGCCCCCTGGTAGGGAGCGCCCCACAGCCCCCTGGTAGGGAGCGCCGCACAGACCCCTGGTAGGGAGCGCCCCACAGCCCCCTGGTAGGGAGCGCCCCACAGCCCCCTGGTAGGGAGCGCCCCACAGCCCCCTGGTGGGGAGCGCCCCACAGCCCCCTGGTGGGGAGCGCCCCACAGCCCCCTGGTGGGGAGCGCCCCACAGCCCCCTGGTGGGGAGCGCCCCACAGCCCCCTGGTGGGGAGCGCCCCACAGCCCCCTGGTGGGGAGCGCCCCACAGCCCCCTGGTGGGGAGCGCCCCACAGCCCCCTGGTGGGGAGCGCCCCACAGCCCCCTGGTGGGGAGCGCCCCACAGCCCCCTGGTGGGGAGCGCCCCACAGCCCCCTGGTGGGGAGCGCCCCACAGCCCCCTGGTGGGGAGCGCCCCACAGCCCCCTGGTGGGGAGCGCCCCACAGCCCCCTGGTAGGGAGCGCCCCACAGCCCCCTGGTAGGGAGCGCCCCACAGCCCCCTGGTAGGGAGCGCCCCACAGCCCCCTGGTAGGGAGCGCCCCACAGCCCCCTGGTAGGGAGCGCCCCACCGCCCCCTGGTAGGGAGCGCCCCACCGCCCCCTGGTAGGGAGCGCCCCACAGCCCACAGCCCCCTGGTTGGTAGCGCCACACAGCCCACAGCCCCCTGGTTGGTAGCGCCACACAGCCCACAGCCCCCTGGTTGGTAGCGCCACACAGCCCACAGCCCCCTGGTTGGTAGCGCCACACTGCCCACAGCCCCCTGGTTGGTAGCGCCACACTGCCCACAGCCCCCTGGTTGGTAGTGCCACACTGCCCACAGCCCCCTGGTTGGTAGTGCTACACTGCCCCCTGGTTGGTGGTGCCACACTGCCCACAGCCCCCTGGTTGGTAGTGCTACACTGCCCCCTGGTTGGTGGTGCCACACTGCCCACAGCCCCCTGGTTGGTAGTGCCACACTGCCCACAGCCCCCTGGTTGGTGGTGTCCCACAGCCCACAGCCCCCTGGTTGATAGTGCCACACAGCCCACAGCCCCCTGGTTGGTAGTGCCACACAGCACACAGCCCCCTGGTTGGTAGTGCCACACAGCCCCCTTGTAGTGCAAGGACTACGAAATGACCCTGATAGCTGGCGGGCAATAGACATTCAAAAAAGGACAACTGTGCAGGAGCACACAAAATACCCAGCTTTCCCGGCTATCAAATGTGTGGAAATAAACTAAGATATAACTTTTATTTAGCCTAGCTAAATGATTAATCCTTTTAGCTAGATTAAATAAAAGTTATATCTTAGTTTATTTCCACACATTTATTTGAAAGCCGGGAAAGCTGGGTATTTTGTGTGCTCCTGCACAGTTGTCCTTTTTTGTAGGTAGTGCCACACAGCCCCCTTGTAGATAGAACCCACTTCCAGTATAGATAGCGCCACTGTAGCTCCCTGAAAGAGCGGAATCCCCATGTGGCCAGGGATTCCGCTCCTGGAGCGCTGCTTGATGTCTCTGTCCATATATGGACAGTGACAGCAGGGGAAACTCCTGAAGCGGAATCCCTGGTCACAGCGTTGCAGACGCTGTGACCGTCGATTCCACTCTGGGAGAGGCTCCTGTCGTCTGTGTCCATGACGTCATTGGCTTCTCCTGGAGTGGAATCCCCGGTCATAGCGTCTGCAACTCTGTGACCGGGGATTCCGCTTCAGGAGTTTCCCCTGATGTCACTGTCCATATATGGACAGAGACATCAAGCAACGCTCCAGGAGTGGAATCCCCGGCCACACGGGGATTCCGCTCCTTCAGGGAGCTACAGTGGCGCTAGTAGGTAGCAGAGCAGGGAGATACCTATAGTGCCGTTGCCGCTAGCAGCCGGTATGGCTGCTACAGCGGTAGCGACGGCCACTAAGTGAAGAAGCGCCCGGGCGGAAAGGCGACTGCAGTTAGTGTATGTATCCCCGCTGGTAGTTGCAACGGCGCGGGGATACACAAACCCACTGACGCCCCCCTTGCAGTGTGGCGGCTGGCGCCCTGTGCGACCGCACTGATCGAACGTATCCAAGGCCGGCCATGGTTGTCACTTTTCATACATGAACCTGTATACTCTGTGTAGGAACACGGGGCATCTCATGAGTGCATAATTAACATTTAAAGGGTATAGCCATCTAAGAATGTCTAGGCATATTGCTAGGCTATGCCATAGCCTTATGATTGGTGCGGTCTGACCTCTGGGACCACTGTTGATTCCAAAAACTAAGGTAAATAGATCCCATTGGCAACATTTTTGTTACATCAGCACTCCTGGAAACCCACTATACAGAGAACTGCAACACGGCTTCATTCAAGTTAATAGGGCTTTATTGTATTTAACTAAATAGCAGGTGGCCAGGAGTGTCTCTGCACAATGGAAAACTGTGAAGGAGCCGCAAAAGAGATTATAGTCATTGTGTTTATATTCACTTCAGATGATTTCTCCTGCCCACCATAGCATCCTGAATGATGGAAGTATCATAAAGTAGTAGAATACTTATCTGGCCTTCCTGCAAAATTAATTCTTGTGTTTTTTTTGTTTTTTTTAAAAACCCACTCACTTAGAAATCTGGCGAGCACAGAAAAAAGACCAGAGAGTGACTTAGTCGCATAGAAAGCATCATGTGTAGTCTATGGAACCTATTTAGATTATAGGTACTGTAAAGAGGCAGTCAGGAATGAAGGCAACGATTTCTGAGAGCCGCCGTCAGCTTGTGGTCTCATACATTGATATAAAAAGCATTGCAGGCGAACAAGACAGGCAGATTTACTGCTTCTCACAGATGAGGGAGTTCTGAACTTGCTTCAGTCATCAATCAAACGACACCAATGTATGGATCGGGAAAGTGTCGTAACAACTGTGCGAATGGTTACACTTGTTTTAAATACTACAAAGGCTGTGCACATACTTCATAAAATGTATCAAGCAGATGAGCCTTAACTGGAAAGAGTCTGCAATACTGAGGCTGAACTGTTCCCAGAGCCTGTCTGGCTCAGCTTGCACATCACATATTAGGACTACAAGGCCATTTTCACAGTTGCAGTTTCGTACATTATTCTAATTGCTCTACTTCCAGCTCTCCGTGTAGAGGTTTTATGGCAAAATGAGGTTTTATTGAAAGTGGCTGCAATGTGTAAACTAACATGATACACATTTTTACTAATAAAACTATTTAGACATGGTTCTCTTTACATAGTGTAACTATACACAGCATAATATGAGGCACAAGCCTATAAGAATGTTATGATGGCACAGGACAATTACCAACTTAAGACCGGTCTAAAGTTGGATGTTACCACGTGCATAATTTTCTATTGGTGCCCCCATATGGTATAGGGTCATAGAATGCACAAGTGGCTATGTATACAATGTCTAATTATAAGCTCCACACAGTATGGTGCCCAAATAATGGTGCTTTATGCTGGCCAAATAACATTTCTAAACAGTTGCCTAAATAACAATGCTATACAGTCCCACCATCAAAATACACTGCAAAATAATATACTGTAGAGTACCATATGGGGGGCGCCAGCAGAAAGTACCACACATACAGCATAAAGCCATCCCTAAGTTTATACTGCATAGTTACACTACATTACATATAGTTTTACAGTACAAGTGCCACATACTGTAAATGCCACCCTACAGGCCTTAATTACCACCAACATACAGTGGACAAAAAACAGCTTCATACATGAAGTAATATAATAACAGCGTGATGTCCTGAAGATTCATGGTGTAGATTCATGAAGGTTCATGGTGGTCACAAGTCTCGGGTACCAGGTCGTTTGTGGGGCCCGCTTCGGTAGGAGCAGCAGATGTTCTCTGTGTGATCACAAAGGTAGCACACCACTAAGACTGGCGGTGTATAGTCTCTGAACCAAGACCATGAGAATCTAAAACTCTGACGTGGCAAGAAGAGCACCCAGTTATAAAAAGAAATGATAGTATTCTTGGGTTTACCTTCACTACTGAAGATTTCTCCTGTCCATGATAGCATCCTGTATGGTGAAATTATAAGAAACTAGTAGAACATGTACCTTGCCATCCTTCTAAAGGAATTCCTGTTTTGTTTTTTTTTCCATGTTTCACAAACGTAGGCAGATTACATTCTCTAAAGTAGATAAAGTTCTGCGCATCGAAATATAACACCCTGTGTATCACCAAGCTGCATTGCAGAAAGTCTGTAACACTTCAACAGTTGGCCTTAAGGCCCTATTACAACGGCCGATAATCAGCTGGTGCAGCGAGCGCCGATCAACGAGACATCGTTGATCGGCGCCCGTTTTCCCCTGTCACACGGAGCTATGGATGGGGACGAGAGGTTACTCTGATCGCTCATCCCCATACATTATTATGTCGGCAGTGCGTCTCCCTGTTTACACAGGGAGACGTGCTGCCAACAACGATCATATTTTACTTTTTTAATACGATACGATCAGCAGATGACCAAGCGTTTGCTCGTTCACCTGCTGATCGCTGCCCTATTTACACAGGGCAATTATCGTCAACGAGCGTTATATGAACGCTTGTCTGCCCAATTATCGCCCAGTGTAAAACCCCCTTTAGTCACTGGAGAGTTTTATGCTTGTAATGTTAATTTTCTCAAAAAATATGGATATTTGACTATGACGGTACCTTATAAAATAGGTTAAACAAATATTTTAAGGGAAAGTGAATGAATACAGTAATTACAATTTGGAACTTCTTCAAAAATAATTCCGAAACAAATGATGGTCTTGGCGTCAGTGACTTTCTACTCGTGACCTAGAATAAACTTTTCTGTGTTCTGAAATTTCAAAAAGGTTTTCTGCTCCCTTTTATGATATTAAATACACAATGTCGGTGTTGAAAGGTCATGTTATTTATTTTTTTATTATAATTGAATGATAGTGTAGAACCACATTCCTGACTGGAAACATGTCCACGCATTGCGAATGACCCTAGCCTGATTAAAACTGGCACTTTGTGTTTACAGACGTTAGTTCACAAGTGTTGCTGAGCTAAACCTAGTTTTCCTCTCAGATCCCCAGTGCCCAGGTCACTTAGGCAGTTGGCTAAAGTTGATTTGCTCTGTTGTGGAAACAAATTGTTCTTTTTCACCAGGTTGAGTAGACTGTTTACGTTTCTTTTTTTCTTTTGCTTCGTAGATCTCGGACCTTATCCAGGAAAATACCAATAAGTCTCCACTGTGGGAATTCCTAAGTCTAGGTTATGCACTAATGCTGTGCCCCTTTGTGGTTGTTTTGGGCGGAATGTTTTTCTTGGCTACAGCACTTTACTTTTTGGAAGATCGTGCCAAAGCTGAGCAACAGTAAGTTGAGTTTTCCTTGAAATCAGTATGGTCTGTTGGTTGTTTAGGGGTACCAATGAAAATAAGTTGGCTCATCTATGCTCCAGGCTCAAATCGTTCTACATTTTACTATATAGTTCATTAGGGTCTTGACAGTCAACTCATTTTAAAGCACATGTAGAAGTCATACTGTGTGGCTCTGGGTGCTTGCTATATAAAAAGAAAATAAACAACAAAAATGGAAAAAAAAGATTTTGGCAGCCAAACTTGTTTTCTTTGGTCACTTCATTAACCATTTTGCTTACAATTAATCTTCACAACATCTGATAACCTATTAAATACTGTATTAGAAATGTGGTCAGATGCAGAATAACTTGACGTATGATAGTTTGTTGCAGTTATCAACATTATTGTTCACTTTTTCTAATTTTAAACATGAACCTCTATAATAGATCACTGCTTAGTAGAGAAAAACAGCTCAAAAGCTGGTGAGCCAATTGAAAAGTTGGAGGAAGGTTGTGAATCAAGGACCAACTGCAGACATTTTTACGTTATTGTTTGAATCTTCCAGCATGTATACATTTGAAGTCAGTTCTTTCATTATATTTCATGTAAACTCATCTATACAGTAACAAGCGCACGTGTGTCTCCACGTAACAAATATACTATCCCTCCGCAGACCTCAAGCATTGTTCATTTGTGAAGCATCTGAAGGGACTGGTAGCTGGGATAGGTAGCACTGTATTGTGCGGGGCCAGGTGTGCTATGCTTTGAGCATAGGCAGCTGTATCCTGAGGTTTCACTATGGTACCCAGCTTCTGCCCGGATGACATTACTGCAAACAGACAAAAGCATTGACAAACAATTCAGTGCTCTTTGTCTGGTGTTAGTTTTCCTGGTGATTGTTTAAAATAGTTTATTTTCTCCATTAAAAAGGGTGCGTTTTCTTCCCACTAGAGAGCCGTGTTCAGATCCTTTCACTGTTGGCAGCTGTAGTGACTCAGAAGAAGCTTCCATCTTGTAGCTTTTAGGTTGGTCTCATTTTTTTTCTTTTGCTTCTTTGTTTTTACTCTCCCATTTTCTGTTTTGTTTGATCTAATTTAAAGCTTTGTTAAAAATAATTCTTTTTTTATTTATCATTAACCTTCTTACGTTATATTTTTTGTAAATGTCCTGATCCCAGTTAGGGCACATACATTGATTATACAAATTTCTGCAGAATTTATTTTGCATTGTTTTAGTCTTTAATACAGGACAACAGTCATGCATTTAAATTATGTACAAAAGCCTAGGTCTGAATAGTTGTCTAAGCAGACAGGGAACATTAAAAATTGAAGACGTTCTTTTTTTATTATAATAATATTGCTAATAATTTTATAATATTTAATATTTAATAATAATTCATAATTGTACCCCTTGCTGGTATTAATGTTAGCAATGTTCCCTTACATCTAAAAGAGAGGTCATATTGCAGACCCACAGTATACAGCTCCACCCGTAGGGCCGATTGATAGTGATGCATCTAGTACTGTTATTCTATTGGGATATAAATAATGTTTTACTTATACGCCTATATAACAACCATATTAACTTTAAGGAAATTAAGAAATCTTGTATGGGTTGAAGCAACCCAATAATGTGAGCCATGCATAACTGTACTGTCTTTTCCTGTCTTTTCACACATTTTTTCAATTATAGAAGCAAGCAGTGAATTGAAAAAAATAAATATGAAAAGAACCATACACACATCGATTAGCCCAGATAAGTGTAGATAAGGCCTTATTCACAACGGACGTGTCCGTTTTGCACGCGCAAAAAATGGTGCGTTTTGTGTGCGCAAAATGTCCATGGTGCATCAGCATATGGTGCGTGGCTACGTGATTTTCGCGCTACCGGCATCATTATGACACTCTGTTTTATGTTTACAAACAGAAAAGCACGAGATTAATTTATTTTACTACTGTAGCGCGCATTACGCACGGGACCCGGAAGTGCTACCGTGTGCCGTGCGCGATTTGCACGCATCCATTCACTTCAATTCGTGCGTGCTGCGAGAAACACGGGCAAGTATAGGACATGTCGTGAGTTGCGTGAAATTCACTGAGAGTCTGAACGGCCCCATTCACTAACATAGGTCCGTGCGTCGCGCATGAAAATCACGCGCGTAGCACGGACGTATAACACGTTCGTGTGAATAAGCCTAACTATGTGGGAAACAGAAGAGCAATGCAGTGTACACTCAGCAATATTAGAAGGTCCACAACATCCTATATGTAAGAATAAGTACCCTGACTGTCTGGTTCAAGCTTATCTCACACGTAATAATTATTTGTTGTTGTGGAGTTGTAGCCGCTCAGAGGCTTGATATACTGTATAATATAAAGATACACATATAAATAAATATATATATATATATCTATACACATATATATTACGCGCACACGCACGCACACACACACACACACGCACACACACGCACACACACACACATACTAGACCTTCTCAGTGAATTAGAATATCCTCAAAAAGTTAATTTATTTCAGTAATTCAATTAAAAAAGTGAAACTCATATATTATATAGATTCAATACACACAGATTGATCTATTTACGGCATTTTTTTATTTTACTGTTGATGATTATGGCTAACAATGAGGGTATGTTCACATGGCTTATTTTCGGGTTGTAAACGTTTGAAAAACGGCCGTGTAGAAAAACGGCCGCGGAAAAGAAGTGCAGGTCACTTCTTGGGACATTTTTGGATCCGTTTTTGATAGACTCTATAAAAAAACGCTCCAAAAACGGCCGTAAAAAAAGCCGCAAAAAACGCAGGGAAATTCACGAGTAGCTTAAAAAACGTCTCAGAAAATCAGCAGCTGTTTTCCCTTGAAAACAGCTCTGTAGTTTCAGACGTTTTTCGCTAAGCGTGTTAACATACCCTGAATGAAAACCCCAAATTTAGTGTCTCAGAAAATTTGAATATTATATAAGCCCAATTTCAAAAACAATTTTTAATACCGAAATGTTGGCCTACTGAAAAGTATGTACAGTATATGCCCTTAATACTTCGCGGCTCCTTATGCATGAATTACTGAATCAATGCGGCGTGGCATGGAGGCGATCAGCCTGTGGCACTGCTGAGGTGTTATGGAAGCCCAGGTTGCTTTGAGAGCGGCCTTCAGCTCGTCTGCATTGTTGGGTCTGGTGTCTCATCTTCCTCTTGACAATACCCCAGAGATTCTCTATGGGGTTTAGGTCAGGCGAGTTTGTTAGCCAATCAAGCACAGTGATACTGCGGTTATTAAACCAGGTATTGGTACTTTTGGCAGTGTGGGCAGGTGCCAAGTCCTGCTGGAAAATGAAATCCGCACCTCCATAAAGCTTGTCAGCAGAGGGAAGCATGAAGTTCTCTGGAATTTCCTGCCAGATGGCTGCGTTGACTCTAGACTTGATATCACACTGTCCTCTCTCCAGCTCTTAGGGTATGTGCAGACACACTAATTACGTCCGTAATTGACGGACGTATTTCGGCCACAAGTCCCGGACCGAACACAGTGCAGGGAGCCGGGCTCCTAGCATCATACTTATGTACGATGCTAGGAGTCCCTGCCTCGCTGCAGGACAACTGTCCCGTAGTGTAATCATGTTTTCAGTACGGGACAGATGTCCTGCAGCGAGGCAGGGACTTCTAGCATCGTACATAACTATGATGCTAGGAGCCCGGCTCCTTGCACTGTGTTCGGTCCGGGACTTGCGGCCGAAATACGTCCGTCAATTACGGACGTAATTAGTTTGTGTGCACATACCCTTACACTGTCCATAGCAGTGACACACCCCTTTGCCAGTTCGGCAGAAGACTGATTTTGACAGCTGAAGAGTGAGAGTGTGCGCGTGTGCGCACATGCTCTCCTCCCTCCAGGTCTTGCTGTAACTCTGTCCGTATCTGATTGGACAGTGTCACAGCCATAGTAACTCACCCCTTTGCCATTACACACCCCATTGACAGTTCAGGGGGTTATTTAAATATCGGGCGCCAAATATAACGGCACAGATATCTAAATAATGGAGGAGGGTAGAAAAAAAATGTAAAGTGCCCCAGGGTTTGTGCAGCCCTGCCCATTACATGCTGCACTCAGCTGCACATGTATGGGCAGGTGAAAGGTTCTCTTTAAGTACAGCTCTATCCCACAGTGAGTGATAGTGGGACATGGGAGCTGCCTTTTCTGTGTTTATGGTGTATATTGTTGCTATCCTGCCAAATATACACCTCCAACATTACAATAGAGCTGTCATTAATTGAGTTGTCCAGTTTAGAAAACCCATTTTCATATAGCCCATTAGGGAATTCTGAATTAATATAAAGGGTCATCTGTTTAGGATACTCATCTCTTGGCCAGAGTGAAGATCGGTGGCAAAGAGCATCTCTCATTCTGGAAGACGTGTCCTATCCTGCATTACACAGACAACCCATTGATTTGACTGGACACTTACTGCCAGGTTTCCCCACACATTAAAACTGATCACAGGGGGGCCCAGCATGGAAATCTTTCGTGACGCCTTCTAACAAGTAGGGACTCTCCAAAGTGGAGAACCCCTTTTAACTGATCCACCTTCTATTAATAATCAGATAATTCTCATCATTGTATTCCAGTTTATACAGCAAAGTTGACAAGTGAGCTACAGAAGACAAGAAGTGTCAGCCTATGACTGCTGTGGTTACCAGTGTTAAAAAAAAAAAAAACTGGATTTTTTTGTGGATGGACACATAAAAAAACCCACCAAAAATGTAGAAACATAAAAACTAGATTTAGGCTGGATTCACATTTGTAGAATTTAGCTTTTGTTCCCCCTACATTTTTAATAAATGTTAATCACACCTGCAGAAAAATAATACATTTTTCAGTATGCAGCGGTAATAAAAAAAAATACTGTAAGCCCAATCTCTTGCATCTTTGTTGCCGTTTAGGTCCATAGAAATCAATGAGAGAAGCCGCACAAAAAAATGCAAAGGCTAGAAAAAATGCACAGAAAATTAAATAAAACCACAGAATAAAATCTGTTATTTTTTTTTAAATAATTTTTGCTGATTTCAATGTTTACGTTTTTAACAGCATTTTGTTAAACACAAATTTTCTACAGTTGTGAACTTACCCTTAAATAATATGTCAATTTTGATTATGCATTTCCTATAATATAACACAGTCTATTCACCCGGTCTGTTTGGCCCGTTAGGCTTTTCATTTGCCCACACTGTCACGACACAGCCAAGAAGAATCATAAAGGTATAAATTAAATAACTTAAGTAGAGGGTTTTACAACTAATATCCTATAATTTTCAGAACTCTGGCTTGCAGACATAATGACTTTATTGTAAGGGAACTCTTCACATAAAAATAAGCACTTACTTTTTTATGGCAGCATTGAATAGGCGGATGGGAAGTCAAAATAAACCACTCTCTCCGTCACCAAATCTCAGCAAAGATTGGGAATTCCTAAAATAGAATTCAACTATTCCTTACAATTTATTTGCTGAAAATAGTGTCTTCCTCTGTTGGGATGAAAGGGGTAGTACAGTGTTCCTTCCTCTCACTTGTGCGATTCCCACAGGAATGTGAGAGCTCAGTATTGACATGAACCCTCCCACCTCCACCCTCACTACGTGTGGGATATGGGTACTGTCCGGTCATGGACAAAAAGTGACATGGTTTATTTGTGGAATATATTTGGCGGTGAACAATTGCTGGAGTCTCTGGCTTCCTCTTTTGAATGATAAGCCTAGATCGGCAAGATATGTGTGACGCTTGGGGCAACAATGGAGACCAAGATGAAATGCTGAAGGCCTATATCATTTATACATTCACATATACATTGATTGGCTATTACAGGTACCTGCAGCAGCTGCTGTTTTTTATATATGTGGCAACCTGGACCAGTCACAATAATGGCATTGCCATGCTTGAATATAAGCATAACTTATTGTATATAGTACTCTAGGCGGTGCTAGTGTTATAAGTCCATAGTAAGATAATGTCTGGGTTACTACTGATCCTTTTAACACCATAGGCAGATAGTTATAGGTTACAATATGGAATTTAAAATCTTAAAATTCTTCCTAGGCTATCAATATTCCCTACCATTAGCAAACGTACTTCGGACAAAAAGTAATCCATAAGATGCAAGGTTACAATATATATATATATATATATATATATATATATATATATATATATATATATATATATATATATATATATAAATATATAGACAGACACAAGGCTGAATATCCGCAGGAATTTCCAATCTACAATCTTGAAAGTATGGGCAGAACTCTGACAGTTAAGGTTATCTTATCATTATTGTATCATCTCAGGTTCATGACATTAATGTTGCATTTGGCTACGGTGATTAAAATGTAATTTGACAGATCTGCATTATTAATTTAGGCTTCTTACATTTAGACGGCTGTCTACCAGTCACAGCTTTGTAATATTTATCACAAAATTAAAGGTCTTTAGGTTATACCATGTGCATATATTAGAGGTAATGACGAAATACCAGTCTAAAGAAAGTAAGTCATGGGCAATTCTAATTTTGCAAAAGCCAAACCTTGTCGATTTAATACATTCATTATAGCCATTTCACCTAAAGCCACTACAATAAAAGAAAAGGAGAGAAGGCCCCACAGTATTGTATAATTGGAGAGAAAGGCAACATGCCTCATGGGACAGCGCTCCCCTCCTTGTTTGCCAATATTGCATTGGTTTCTGTAGAGGTTTATACCACTCATATGGAATGGAGTATGACTCCAAAGAAGCCACATGGGCTTCTCCCATGGTGTGTCCATCTCGGTCTACAGGACACACATTGTGCATGCAAGACACACCACACTGATTGACGAAGACTCCTTTTACACGGCCAGATATCCTGCTTGTCTAGACCGCCGATCGACATAATAGCAAGTTAATCGGCGCTCATTTAGCTCCATTTACATGGATCACTCATCGGTACTGTGTGTGACCAAACAATCGTTTGGTTAGATACAGTTTCATTATTATTGGCAGCACATCCCTGTTTACACGGAAAGATGTGCTGACGGGGAAAAAAATGTAGGCCACATAAAACCCGCTCGTTTATTGGCTGATCACTTGCCATTTTACACGGGCCATTGATTGGGAACCAGCTTTTAATAGGGCATTTGCTTGCCGATCATTTTCCAGTGTAAGAGTGACTTTGGTATCTATCAGTGTACAAGACACGACTTTAGGCATCTTTAATCAGCATAACATGTAGTTGTACGAGCCACAGAATCTGCAACAGTAACTTCTCTACCATTACATTCCCTCCAATAATGTGACCTACACAAAGAAATTATTTCATACTGGATACCTGCATACTTTATCTTCACAGTGTGCTTTTATGAGGTTGTCCCAGGATTACATTTCTCCAATCACACAAAACCTACAAATTTTTCTTCAGTAGGAATAATTTAGAAAAAAAATGCTTGTGTGTCTAGACATTGCTGTTGCATACCTTCTATAGCGTCCCCTGGTGTTTTTTTGATCCCCTCTCAGAATACCCACCTAGCGTGTCCAGTGCTGGTGGAAACACATGCCCAGTAGCTCAGTCCAACGCTTGAACCCTCGTGTACACTGGTTGCGAAGTGCATACTTCTATTGGAGCACTAGGAGCCGCTCTTTCCAACCAGGACTAAACACGTTAGGTGGATGTTCTGAGAAAGGAATTAAAAGGACTCCAGGCATTCTCCTAACAAATATGTAAATGTCTAGACACAGAAGCAGTATATAAAAAATATTCCAATTGAAAAAATTTTATGTTTTGTGTGATCTTTTTTTCATCTTTAACATATTTTGGCCATACTTTCTTACTATTTGTGCTGTGAACAATGTCTTTCTTTGAAAAATAGTTTGACGGTCATCTGCTTTTTTTATACAAATGTCATTACTGCCCATCTTGTGAATAAATGGGGAGTCACCAATCTATGATTCTAATTGAACAACATGTAGCTGGTAATTTATAGAAGAAATGCACATTCAGGAAGTGAAACAGCTGGCAGTTTTCATATTCAAGGTGGCACAGCGTTTTATAGATACTGAAATCCCTGACATTTCACGTCTTGTCCTTTTGCTATTCTTGAAAGTGACATTTGCTGTTTATCCTTTATTTAGGGTGAGTCAACTCATGATGCCACCAGCTTCTGTGAAAGTCTGATAAGGTACAGTCTTCCCCGGCATATGGGACATTATAACATATTTATAGACCTAGCTTACCCATGGTCTAGCCTGTACCTGTTTATATCTTCTTTATGCATTTGCATTTCTACCCATTTCTTCGGCTAGAGTATTCTTATCTATAGGATTTGACTACACTTCACTGACCATTACTAGTTTGTGCTCAGGGAATCCAGGCCTGGAATTTATAGGATTTAGTCTACAATATAGTTTGGGATCTTCAGAAATTGAACACATTCTTGCACTCATGGGTTGAGTATTAGTGACAATACATGGCTAGTCTAGAACAATGGATCCTTCTACTTTTAGGACCTTAGGGAGGGCTTTTATTTTTATTTTTTTATACCTCTAATGTTTATTCATGGATACAGATGATAGGAAATTATTCATTACTATAGTGTTATATATATATTTATATTACTGCAGTAAAGCAAAGTTGGATGTTTAATAGATTTGTGCACAGAGATGAACAGCTACCGGCTTGTCATGTCCCATTTAACTCTGTTGTTGGCACTCAGTTGTTTCCCTAGATTCAATGCCCTAGGGTACACATTTTCTCTCACCTGGGCGCTTTTCATAGCCTATGTTTTAAAGCAATCAATAGTGCCCCCTACTGTGTCCGCCTCATTACTTCTAAAAGAAACCTAAAAGTCTGTAATTGTAAAGATGTTCTTGCACTCACTTTGATCAGCTCATTGCATATGAATTGAGGAGGCCACATGCTGTGGTTGACAAAGACTTCTGCTTTAGCTCTAGGAATTGTGTTTCTATGTGGACTGGACTTTATTCTGCTTATGTACTAAGTGATCTATTATAGGCGCTCAACATGGAAGTTTAAAATAAATACATTATCACATTATGTTAATGCCTATATATACAGAATAGTCTCCAATAAATACAGAAATAGCTAATAGTAATCTGTTAAATCTATCAAGTAATCTTTCAAAAAGTGAAGGAGAAGCAATTGGCTAATATTAAGGCTCATAAGTAGAATGATGCAATAAAATGTGTGCGAGTTACACTCCGTGACGCCGCTGTCAGTGTCTGGCTCTGACTGTTGAAATGAACATGCGCTCTTGGCCTGGTATATATGCTTATGGTGGATTTGGAAAGAATAGCTGTCATTAGAACATGAGGTTTTAAAGTGTACCTCTACTTGTGATCTCCCACCTGACTTGACAGCGGACATACAGCTCCAGCATGCTGGGCTGTACGGTTGCTAAGGCAACTGTGGGCACCGGGGTAGAATCACGGACAAGTCTTAATAATTAGAATTGGATCGGTGCATGAGAGTGCTTGGGGTTTTTTCTGGTTTGTTGCATTACAACCTGAATTTAAAATGGATTTTTAGGAAGTTTGTACCATTTTATTTACACAACAGGTCTATCACTTTGAAGGTGCAAAAGATTTTTTGCTGTGGCATAAACCATAATGAAGACAAAAAACTGAGAACTTTGAATACTTCTGCACATTAAAGTCAGTACTTTGTAGAGTCACATTTTGCTGCAGTTACAGATGCCAGTCTCTTGGGGTATGTCTCTGTTAGCTTATCACATTAAGACACCAGTATTTTTACCCATTCTTCCAGGCAAAACTGGTCAAAACCCTTCAAGTTGAATGTGTTTGCGTTGTATACAGCAGTATTCAAGTCATGCCACTGATTCTCAATTGGATTGGGGTCTGTGCTTTGACTCAGCAATTCCAAGACATGTAAAGGTTTCTCCTTAAACAACCCCAATGTATCTTTAGCCGTATGTTTAGGGTTATTGTCCTGCTGGAAAGTCAACCTCCGTCCCAGTCTTAAATATATGACAGAGAAACAGGTTTTCTCAAGAATTTCCCTGTATTTACTGCCATCCATCTTTCCTTCAATGTAGACCAGTTTTCCAGTCCCTGCCGATAAAAAGTATCTGCACAGCATGATGCTGCCACCACCATGCTTCACTGTGGGAATGGTGTTCTTGTGGTGAACGGTAGTATTGGGTTTGCGCCACACAAATGCGCTTTCCATGATGGACAAAAAGTAAACTTAGTCTCATTTGACCAGAGAACCTTCTTCCATGTGTTTGGGGGAGTCTGTCACATGCTGTTTGGTAAACTCAAAACAGGTTTTCTTATATTTTTCTTTAAGCAATGGCGTTTTCTGAAAACTCTTCCATAAAAGCCCCACTTTATGGCTTATTGTGGTCCTATGGACAAATACTTTCATCTCCGCTGTGGATCATTAGAGCTCCTTCAGTGAAATTGTTGGTGTCTTTGTTGAATCTCAGATTTTTGGTTGGCAACCTTCTCTTGTCAGGTTTGTGGTTGTGCCATATTTTGCATCTTCTTATAATGGATGTAATGGTGCTCCGTGGGATATTTTTTTATAACCCAACCCTGCGCTATATTTCTCCACAACTTTGTCTCTGACCTGTTTGGAGAGCTCCTTGGTCTTCGTGCTGCTTTCTCAGTGGTGTTGCAGACTCAGGAAAGTCTCAGAACAGGAGTATTTATACTAACGTCATGTGACAGATCATGTGACACTTTCATTGCAAACCGGTTACCTTATTCAACTAATGATGTGAATTCTGATGTTAATTGGATTTACCAGACATTATTTAGAGGCTTCATAGCAGGGGGCGTGAATACAAATGCACTCCCAACTTTTCCGTTTTTAGTTATTTTTCTTTTTAATGTTTTTAAACCAGGTTTTTTGTTTTTTTTTCATTCCACTGTAACCATTCGGAATATTTTGTCAGGTCCATCACATAAAATCAAATGTAAAATGCATTTTATTTCCAGGTTGTATTGCAACAAATTATGAAAAACACCAAGGGGGTGAGAATACCTTCGCAAGGCACTGTCAAATACATAACAAACCTAACTCAATCCCTTTGAATTATTATGGGAATTACTATAGTTTGCAGGTCTCCTTCATTGCTCGGTTGGTATGTAGGCCTTGTTTAAGCCCTGTGAATGAACCTTGTTTTGATTGCTGCCTTTGTCAATGTCATCATCAAATTTCAGAATGTTAGGCTGGTCATACACACTAGATAGCTGTCCGACAACACCTAAATCTTCAGACGCCGCCATAAACATGTCTGGTTGAGTGTGTATAAATATTTCAATTTGGGAGAGGGAGACACCTGTGGCAGCAACTTATCTCTTGCGGTAACAATTGATTAGGACTGAAAAATGTGCAGTCCTTGGTCGGAGTGCCCCATACACTTTATCCCAACAAAATCTGTAAATTCAGAAGATTTTTCTTTCATTTGTATGGCCAGCTTTATACAAAAATGCACTATTGTTCATCATTTAACACTGACTACTGGCCATGTTTTTACTGTAATATTCATGCCCTCATCCTCTTATTCTTTACAGGTCAATACCAAGAGTAGAAGACAACAGCTCCTGGGCATGAATTTCTCATTACAGCAAAATGATTTCCTTATGAGGACAGTGGATCACATCCAACAACTTTACTCTAAAAACCCTAAGAACTGCTTATTAGGATGAACAATTTTCCAAAGGACAAGGAAGAGTGGACTGAAAGTGACAGTTTTCTAATTCATGAAGTAGATTGTGTAAGTGACTCTGAAAAAGTGAAGTGACTGCCTCCAGTGGGCAGAAAATGTAGGCTCGGCAAGGTAAATTAGATGCACTAAATGGCATCATTTTGTGGTGATGCAGCCAAAGTACATCACCCTGTGATCAATGAAGTGGAGGAGGTTAGGGGGACACACATCACAAATCACAATTACCTTGCCAAGAAAAGTTCATGAGAACAACAAAGTTAGAAGTGTAAGTAAATAATTAAACAATCCTTTTTTTTCCCACAAATCGAAAATTATCATATGTAAATTAGTGTACATACATTTTTGAAATTGTATATAAGCATATAAAAATATATAAATGTATATATTCTTTATTTAAAATGTAGGCGCCATACAGGCCTGTTTCTACAGATAATGAATATTTATTCTTTGAAGTTTCTTTTTCCATAGCTTTAATATGGAAGCAGTGAATGCTCCTCTTTAAAAGTGCACATCCATGGTATGAATTGGCAGTGAAATTTCTTTCTAGAACTCTGGAAGAAATTGAGTGGATTTTGTGGTTTGCACTATTTGTACATTACCTGAAAAGATGACCAGTATTAGAATCTATGTGAAATGTCTATAAGGGCTTACTGAATAATGTGTGCATATAGCACGTATCTGCTGCAACCAATCAGAAACTGACTAGTGTTTTGTGAATTCAATATCAAGGAATTGACTGTTTAAGGTTGTTCTTGAAAAATGGAATTGAGAAAACAAATACAGTGGTACAGCATATTAATGCTATTACCAATACGTGATTAAGTAAGCTTCTCAGTAAAGCAAAGTATTGCTTATTTATTATTGAAGTATAGTGATTGAAAATTGTGTATTATCAGGCAAGTGTATTGGGCCTCTCAAACACTTATCTGCACCTATCATGGACTAAAGAATAGGACTGCTTGCCCTCAAGCATGAAGACGAAATAAACGTTGTGGCCCTTGAGCTCATATTTCTCGCACAACCCTGTATGAACATGTGTACATTTACATACACATTCAGAGTTTATTTTGAGAAGTTTAAGTGACATCCACAGGTTGGAGACAAGTGCTTTAATGTATGCAGATAGCCCATAAAATTAGTGTAAAGTGATCACCGAAATATCAGCTCAAGGACTAAATTCACATTGATTACTTCTCATATTTAATGAAGGTCTCACCTTAAGGCCCAGATCACACTGAGTTTTTTGGCGCTGATTTTGACGTGGAAACTGCGTCGGATTCCGCTCCAAAAAAACAGCTTAAGCCGCCTCCCATTAATTACAATGGGAGGCGTTTTTATTTTTAGAAAAGCGGCATGTCCTTTCCTGCCGCTATTTTGTCTCTGACCCTCCATTGAAATCAATGGGAGGCAGATGCAGCGTTTTTTTTGCCCGTGGTCCTCAATGTCCGTGGGCGAAAAACCGCTGCAAAGAAGTGCAGCACATTTTTTCTGCCTCCAAAATACTCAGTGTGAACTAGGCATTAGAACCAACCAATAGCTGGCGAACCAATGTATGTGCATGTAAACAATTGAGCTCTATTGTTTGTCCATGGTTTCTGCATCGGCACTTGACAAATTCTGAACTTTGTAGTTGCGCTGTAATGTATGGAACAGTTACAATTACAAAACAACAACTTATAGAACAGGGTCTAAAATGCCATTTGGTAAAAATTACATTAATAGGTTATTAGATATGTTTTCCTCATTCGGACAAGTTCATACTCCTAGTTTTACTATGTTGTTTTATTTTGTTTTTTTATGTTTGGCTTTTAAGATCACTTACCAAACACACAACACCAGGTTTTATTTGATAAAAGAAAATAAATGATTGAAAACCTAGGTTGCTTGAAAAAGGAAAGCAAAGTGGGAAGAGGTGGAGTTGCACATTGTATGTTTGAGTTATGTTGGCCCCTAGCTTGTAGGTTCAGTGGATGTCAAGTGGCACATGATACATGCACTGAGATTTAGGGAATGTTGCATTTCCATTTGTCTCACAATGAGACTGCATTCTAATAGAATAGTTTAAAACCGATCTATACTGCAAACACAAGGCCAAAACAATGTGTGAGCAGAGAATATTCCTGCAGAAATGAGATATGAAGCCACATTCACCTTATAAGCTTTGGCTGGTGTATGATCTGCATAAAATGTTGATGCTGCAGTCTCCGAGAGTCAGCACCTGGCATAGGAATACCTTAACTTGCTGAGCTCTGGTTAAACATCTATTAGTTCACCATATGAATCAGGGTTTTATGTGCCGCTTTCCATTGTAGAGTAAGCCCCCTTTCCCATGTCCATGTGTAAAGATTTCCCTTTACACTTGGGCCATTGTAAATAATTGAAGAGAACAGTGCAGTTGGAGCCTTCTGTGCTCAGGTATTGAATGTATTCGGAATCATGTTCTATTAATTCCAGTCTCTATTCTATTTAGCTAAAATAGGTATATCCACAGTCAGTTTACAGCACTGTTACGTGTATTTAATATATTCACGTAATCTGCATGCAAATGGTGCTGAAAATTTCTGCATGCACACCCAGTTTACAAAAATTGGACATTAAATGCTTTCAAGTGCAGATGTAGAACTGCTCGACACATGATATTTTTGCACAATTTTTGTAGAAGCAAATTTAAAATGCCACACATTAAGATCTATTAAAACTTGTGCCGAGGTCCTTTGAGAAATGAAGCAGCAACCTGATTGATGGGCTGTCAATGGTAGCCATGGCAACTACTCCGCTTTTCACTTTCAGAAGTATTGATAAATCTTCCTCATTTTGTAAAAATGGTGCAGACAAATCCTTCAGCCAGTTACCGAAGCAACTACACCAATTCACACAGATGACCCATTTATATACATGTTCCATTATATGTTATAATAAAACTTGGGGCTTTAAGTTATTTTAATGTTAATCTCCCCTGCTGTTTACTCAATGTAATAAACTACTGAGAAATCTTATGTATGATAAGATTTCTGATGGAGAGGCTGCAGTAAGAGTCCGATTCAGATTCTGCAGGTCCAGCAAAAAAGATTAGGATTTTTTATGTATATTTTTTTAGTTGTGATTATCTACATTCTGGTTTTAAACCTTTTCAGGTAATTGAAGCTGCCTGTGGCAATTCACATCTTTGTTATACATTCAAGCACCACTCAGACTATGAGCTTTTTTCACATTTTGACCGCTGCAGTATTTTTAAATTCAGTTTACACAGTGCAGCACGTAGCTGCTCCCACCACTACGACTGTGTGATCAAGTTATAAGGGTATATTCATACGGTTGCAATTTTTTTACTGCGAAAATGTCAAAATGCAGCAGCTTTTGCTCAATCACGGCAATCCCACTGCATTTCGCTGCATTTTTGCGGCAGTCACAGTAATAAAACACAACTTGACTGCACAGTCTGAATATACCATTAAGTTGGCTATGCACATGAGCTAGCTGATGGCCTAACTCTCTCGACTCCACCATAAACATTCATGCCCATCTTGGCCAAACATACCTGTTTATTTCAATGGGAAAAACAAAAGTAACCACATTGCTGGATAATTCAGGCAGCAGCCTATATATCCCTGACATCTGCCTTCGGGGATGCCCATACACATTATATCATTGACTGAAATAGGCGTGTTAGGCTGACTTTTTTGTAATGTGTATGGCCACCATAACGGCCCATAACATGCACAGTCTCCATGCAATTAAACTGGGACTAAAGAGAAAGAGAATCTCTCTAAACCTTTCTGAGTTTCAGAATGTTAGAAAGTAAAATGGCAATTAGTCAACATGATAGTCCCGTCCTACTTTCAGAATTAAATATATTAATATATAATAAAATAAAAGGGGGTTCTGAGTGTCAACTGCAGATCTTAATGATCTCCTCATTCTACTCTTTATAAATGATTCACATATGCTGCATGTCTTCAGTACCAAAAGTGAACATCCCTAAAGCCTGGGCTACACAGTGATACGTGTTGAGGGAGCTGGACCCAAGGACAGGCCACCATTATTTTTGGCAAACCATAACATTATGTGACCATTGTGTCATACTAGGCCAAGGGATGGAAAACAATGCATTATTCGTGGGTGACCACTTAATACAATGTTTTTTTCATCAACTCCATGATGTTTCACAGTGTAGCACTAGTCTTCGTTGTAATGTTGAACTTTATCATCCATAAGTTTGCACAGTCATTTTTTTTTTCATTTCCACTGTGTATTTAATTGTTATTGTATTGTACATTGTGTTACCTCATGGTATGATCGTATTCTTATAGATGTGTATTATGTAACACGCAGACCGCATATAAGCTTTGCGAACCGGCTGCCTACCACCCAAATCTGCCTCCTACTAATTTGTTTACAACACAGTAATGAAGACTTTGTCTGACAAAAATGTAAGGAAAGTTTTTTGTATATTTTGGAAATGTTATGTTTTGCTACTAACCCTTTTGCTACTGTGAGGTGATGCTGGTCCCTTCTGTAGTAAGAGTTCTACCAGCACTTATACAACCACATACAAGTGGTGCTTTCTTGTCATACAAGAACCAAAGTAAAATAGTTTTCTGATTTATTTCAGGGAAAAAGAACTATTTTATTTTTTAGAAATTGTAAACCTCAGAGTATAAGAGAGAGCCAAATATATACATTTATGTAAATGATATTAAAAAAATAAACTATTTAAGGCAATATTTTGTATGGTTTCCTTTTTTACTGCTTTTCCAAGATTAAAGTCTTTTGGCTGCACATTGAGTTGTTGTTTCTTTGGGAATATTGTAAATATATCCTCTAGCAAACCATACTATAAGCCAGTACTTTTTAATTCTCCTTTTCTATACTTGTCCTGTGGGTTTTGGCTGGCAAGATTGTGCATTCATGTGTGGTCAAGAGTAAAGAAACATGAAAAGATGGCAAAGATCCACGTGTAAAGAATAAGAAAGAGATTTTCAGCTATGTAGACTGTGATAAGGCAGCATCCACAGGTTTGTTCACAAAGACAATATTGAATTGATTTGCATATTTTCCATCCACAATATGCTAACCATGTGTTAAGCATACTCACTTAGGAATCAAAAATCCCTATGGATTTATATTTTATCAAAGGAAAACTTCAGGAAGGATTGATATGACTAGCGTGGGGTCTGAAGTGTGGTGCATGATTTCTTTTCTGTGTTCTTTAAATCTGAGATGTGCACCGTCGCCTCAGATAAGCACAAATAAAGATTGAAGAAACATAAGCAGATAAATAATACTGACAAAGAAAGTTGTTACATATAAAAGTCAGAGAGAGCTGGTGAATAACTATGTTAAGGACAGGAGCTTTTTTAGGGTCCTGTGTACAGTAAGAATAAAATGGAGCCACCCTCACCTGGTGTCCAATGGCGCAGCTTATCCTGGCACATGTAGAGAAAAACAAAATTAAAAACAATTAAGGACATTCCCTATATGTATGTACTGGTAACCGGGGCCCAGTGTATTTTTATGAAGCAATAGCCATAAGTTCTGCCAGGGGGGAAGCTTGTGCTGCCTACGGACTCCAGGAAATAAAAAAAAATTTGTGAGTAAATTTTTGTTTTCCTGATCATCCTTGGCAGCACAACATATATGGGACTTGCCAAGCAATAGCTATATGGGCGGGATAGCAGACGCCATTTCAAGCACTCTTTTTTTGCCAAATAGAGAACCCGCTGATGCCAGTAAGTCGAGCCTGTAGTGCTTGACAAAGGTTGACGTGGATGCCCACGTAGCAGCTCTGCAGATTTGATCTAGGGAAATATGCCCGACTTCTGCCCATGAGGTAGCTGTAGAGCATGTGGAATGTGCCCTGATCTGCAGAGGAGATTGAAGGTTACTGAGATGATAGCATTTTTCAATAGTTGACCTAATCCACCTGGCATGGGTGGCTTTAGGACCGGCATGTTGAAGGAACAGATTTTCTGCTTTCCTAAAAGCCTTTGTCCTTTGAATATAGGTGAGAACTGCTCTTCTCACGTCCAGTGTATGCCAATTCTCCTGATCTTCGCCTTGGGGATGAGGGAAAAGGACTGGCAATAGTATCTCTTGATTTATAGTCCTAAAGGAAGGAACTTTAGGCAAGAACCCATGCATGGTACGTAGTAAAAGACAATCCCCCAGGTCTCTCAAATAGGGTTCTTTGAAGGAACTCGCTTATGCGCCTGGCCGACAAGATTGCTACCAGGAAGAAGGCCTTGAAGGAGAGAAATCTAATGGACAACTCTTGCATGGGTTCAAAAGGTGGCTTTGTTAGAGCCGACACCACTATTAAAAGGTCCCAGGAAGGAGAGGGTACCTGGGAGACTGGGCTAAGGTTTCTTAACCCCTTAAAGACACAGCCTAGTTTGGGCCTTAAGGCTCAGAGGCCATTTTTGAAATCTGACATATTTCACTTTGTGGTAATAACGTCGGAATTCTTAAATCTATCCAAGTGATTCTGAGTTTGTTTTCTCGTGACACATTGGGCTTTGTTAGTGGTAAAATTTGGGCGATATATTCAGTGTTTATTGGTGAAAAATTGCAAAATTTATAAAAAATAGCATTTTTCAGAATTTGAATGCATCTGCTTGTAAAACAGATGTTTATACCACCCAAAATAGTTACTGGTTCACATTTCCCATATGTCTACTTTAGATTGGCATAGGTTTTTGAACATTCTTTTATTTTTCTTGAACGTTACAAGGCTTAGAACATAAACAGCAATTTCTCATATTTTTAAGAAAATTTCAAAAGACTTGTTTTTAAGATATCTGTTCGGTTCTGAAGTGGCTTTGAGCGGCCTATGTATTAGAAACCCCCATAAAACACCCCATTTTGAAAACTAGACCCATCAAACGTTCTAAATGCTGTTTTGAATACTTTATTTAACCCTTTAGGCATTTCACAGGCATTTAATTAAAAAAAAATTCTGTAACACAGAAGGTTTTACCAGAGAAACACTACTGAATATGTATTGTCCAGACTCTGCAATTTTTAGAAATGTCCCAAATGTGTCTCTAGTGTGCTCATGGACTAAAACACAAGCCTCCGAAGCACCTAGTACATTTTGAGGCCTCTTTTTTTTATTAGAATATATTTTAGGCAGCATGCCAGGTTTGAAGAGGTGTTGAGGTGCCAAAACAGTAGGAATTCCCAAAAAGTGACCCCATTTTGGAAACTAGACCCCTCAAGGAATTAATTTATGGTTATCATTTTGACCCCACAGTTTTTACACAGCACGTATTTGAATTGGGCTGTGAAATTTAAAAAATTAAATTTTTTTCCAATAAGATGTCATTTTTCATCAAAATTTCTTATTTTCACTGGGAAAAAAATACCCCATTTTGTTGCCCAATTTTTCCTGAGTGCAGAAATACCCCATTTGTGGCGATAAACTGCCGTTTGAGCCATGGGAGCCCTCAGAAAGGAAGGAGCGCTGTGTGTTCTTTGGAGTGCAGATTTTGGTGGATTGCTTTTCGGGTGCCATGTCGCATTTGCAGAGCCCCCGAGGTATCAAAGCAATAGAAACCCACCAGAAGTGACCCCATTTTGGAAATTACACTCCTCAAGGAATTCATTTATGGGTAATGTGACCATTTAGACCCCATAGTTTCTTCAGAGAACTTATTTGAATTGGGCTGGGAATTTTAAAAAAAATAATTTTTTCCAATAATATGTAGTTTTAGCTCAAAATTTCTTATTTTCACAAGAAATAAAATACTCAGTTTTGTTGCCCAATTTGTCCTGAGTGCAGCAATACCCCATTTGTGGTGATAAACTGCCGTTTGGGCCCATGGGAGGGCTCAGAAGGAAAGGACCTCCATTTTGGCCTACTGGGGATTTTCTGGTGCGAAGTCATGTATGCAGAAGCCCCTGAAGTACCAGTACAGTTGAAACCCCCAAGAAGTGACCCCGTTTTAAAAACGACACCCCTTAAGGCATTCATCTAGAGGTGTAGTGAGCATTTTGACCGGAGACATACACCCCATAAACTGTAATGTGGGTTCTCACGGGTATGGCAATACCCTCAATGTGGCTGTTATCAGCTGCCTGGGCACGCAGCAGGGCTCAGAAGGGAAAGACGAGGGGGGATAAACTGTGCGGAGTGCATCAGGGTGAGTAAAACTGGGGTAGAGTAAAAATCAAGGGATGTATGATTTATTTTAAAATACTCTTTCATGCAGTGTCACATTGATATATTGTGTCCTTCCTTATCCCCCTCTTATAGCAGACTTTGCACCTCTTTTGACTTTTGCCCTTCTTGCCAGTTTGGGGAACTTCTCCTGGAAAGTGTTGCCCTGGTACGATGCATGTGGCCTCGCTTCCAGAAGTACTGGGTGCCCCCCCTTCTTGGTCCCTAAAAATTAGTTTCTTGATAACCACCACTTGAAATTCCAGGAAAGTTCCTGTCTGGTGTGCACATCGACGTAGCACGTACGCATTGTACAATGCCATCTGCATGATGTGCACGGCCAGCTTCTTATACCACACCCTCGAATTTCCGCATGGCGCTGTAGGGCTTCAGGACTGGATCTGACAAGTCCACCCCTCCCATGTGCCTATTGTAGTCCAGGATGCAGTCTGGTTTGGGGGTCTCTGTACTGGTACCTTGTAAAGATACATGGGTACTGGTGTGACATCTCTCTTGTCTTGTACTTGACACACAATTTGTTGCTGATAGAATGTGCCCTGCTCTCACCCCTTCTTGTTTGCAAAAGCAGAGTCTTAGGGAGGCCCTCAGATTTCTTCTAGCAGTGCCGCATGCCGCAGTACTTCTGGAAACGAGGCGCTTGAAGAGTGGGACGCTGGTATAAAAATGATCCAGGCAGAGGTGATAACCCTGGTCCAGCAGTGGGTGCACCAAATCCCACACAATTTTTGCATTAATTCCCAGTAGGGGGGGGGGGGCATTCTGGGGGCTGAATACTGGTGTCCTTCCCTTCATATATTCTAAATTTTAGGTATACCCTGATGCACTCTCGCACAGCTTATACATCTTCACGCCGTAACTTGGTGGGCACTTCTCATTAACAGTATAATGTAAGAAGTGAAGTATTGGCTAATTTTTTATTTTTCTTTAGGTTCCAGTTCAGTTCTGAAGTTGCTTTGAGGGGCCTATTTATTAGAAACCCCTATCAAACACCCTATTTTAGAAACTAGACCCCTCAAAGTATTCACAACAGCATTTAGAAAGTTTATGAACTTTAGGTGTTTCACGGGAATTTAGAGCAAAGTAGAGGTGAATTTTACATTTATTTATTTTTTTTGTCAGAAAATCCTTTTTATTCCATTTTTTTATATAACACAAAAGGTTTTACCAGAGAAACACAACTCAATACTTATTGCCCAGATTCTTCAGTTTTGAGAAATATCCCACATGTGGACCTAGTGCGCTAATGGACTGAAGCACCGGCCTCCGAAGCAAAGGAGCACCTAGTGGATATTGAGGCCTCCTTTTTATTAGGCACCATGTCCGGTTTGAAGAGGTCTTGTGGTGCCAAAAACAGTGGAAACCCCCCAAAAGTGTCCCCATTTTGGAAACTAGACACCTTAAGGAATTCATTTTAGTTTTCATGGGGTGCATGCGGCTTTTTAATCAGCTTTTATTCTATTTTTAAGTGGTGTGGTGACTTAAAAACAGCAATTCTACTATTGTTTTTTTATTCTATTTTTTTTTCAGCGTTCACCGTGCGCTATAAATTACATATTCACTTTATTCTGATATCCGATTACGGCGATACCATATGTTTATTTTTTTTTATGTCTTATGGCGTTTGCATAATAAAATACTTTTTGTAAAAATGTATTTACTTTTTGTGTTACCATATTCTAAGAGCCAGAACTTTTTTATTTCTCCATCAAGAAAGCTGTGCGAGGACTTGTTTTTTGCGTAACGAACTGTAGTTTCGATAAGTACCATTTTTAGGTACATGCAACTTTTTGATCTCTTTTTATTCAATTTTTTGGGAGGTGAAGTGACCAAACAATTGTGATTCTGGTACGGTTTATTATTATTTTCTTTTACGGCGTTCACCGCGCGGGATAAATAGCGAAATAATTTTGTAGTTCAGGCCGTTACGGACGC
The DNA here is from genome assembly GCF_050947455.1 of Rhinoderma darwinii. Lineage (NCBI taxonomy): Eukaryota > Metazoa > Chordata > Amphibia > Anura > Rhinodermatidae > Rhinoderma > Rhinoderma darwinii. Next base: position 217,731,735 of record NC_134688.1, on the reverse strand, counting down.
TGCGATACCAATTATGTATAGTTTGTTTGTTTATATATTTTTATTAATAATAAAGGACTGATAAGGGAAAAAGGGGGATGTTTACTTTTATTATTTTTAAAACTTTTATTTTCTTATTTTTACACATCTTTTTTTTTTTTTTTACTTTTTTGTAACTTTATTACTTTGTCCCACTAGGGGACTTGAGGGCAGGAGGCCCTGATCGCAATTCTAATACACTGCACTACATGCGTAGTGCAATGTATTAGAGCTGTCAGCTACTCACTGACAGCAAGCATAGTGGGTCCTGACAGTCAGGACCCACTAGGCTTCCGTCGATGGCATAGCCGGACGCCATTGTTAGGTGTCCGGTTGCGATACTCACCATTGCCGGCCATCGTCGTGTAGCAGGCCGGCGATGGTAGCTTAACCCCTAAAAAGCCGCAATCGCTATTGAACGCGGCTTTTAAGGGGTTAATCAGCGGGGACACAGTGATCGGTCCCCGCTATAGGAGCTGCGGCAACCGCTGTACAAGACAGCAGCTGTCACAGCTCCTGTATGTGTTGGGAAGACGGCCGAAATGGCTGTTACTCCCGCGATGTACTATTCCGTCATGGAGCGCGAACGGGATGGTTTCCATGACGGAATAGTACGTCGCTGAGCGTTAAGGGGTTAAAGCCTTGAAGAAGGTCTTCACCAGCTGTTGGTTGGAGAAACGATTTTGCACCTTAAGGGTATTTAGCTTCAACCCTTTATTGAAGCCGTCTTGAAGAAATTGCAGGATAGTATTCAGAGAAACTGTATGCTGAATTCTTGGAGCACCAGGAGGTAAACAGGGTCCAAACTCTGTTGTATACTTTGACCGTTGAGGGTCGTCTGGCTGACAGCAAAGTGTTAATGACTTCAGATGAGAGCCCCATTACTGTCAGATTCTCCCGGTCAGTCTCCAGGCCGTGAGGTGTAGACTGCGAGGGTTCGGGTGATACACCCCTTTCTGGGACAGAAAGATGTTGATTCATTTTTCTCTCCAACTGACAGACAGGCCATCCAATGCTACTGCATGGCGGGTGTGTTATAGAGAACAGAAGCCGAGGAATTTGTTGTTCTCTTCCGATGCCATCACATCCAAGTCTGGCATTCCCCATGTGGCAGCTAAGCTGCTGAAAACCTGAGGGTTGAGACTCCACTCCCCCGGATGGAGGATATTGCGGCTCAGGAAATCTGCAGTGTGGTTCAAGGAACCCTTGATGTGAACTGCTGAAATTCCTAACGAATGTTGTTCTGCCCAACTCATAAGTCATCTGCATTCGGCCGACATTGAGGCACTCCTCGTTCCTCCTTGCTTGTTTATATAGGTATTTCCCAGATGCAATTGAAAGGACATTAGCGACAATGTCACTGCTCTGAGTTCCTCCATGTTGGAGTATAGTGACACTTCCTTCTGACTCCATCTGTTCTGAACCCATAGGTGATCTACATGGGCACCCCAGCTCCAGCAGGAGGCATCCGTTGTGAGGACTTTCTGTGGTGGGGGAACCAGGGATTTGCCGGACCGGAGAGTGTCTGGGATTAACCACCAGTTGAGGTCTTGAAGGGTGAAGTTGGAGACTTTGAAGAGAGCATCCAGATTTATGAAATTTTTGTCCCAGGATCTGAGGATGTCTAGCTGTAATGATCTCATGTGAACTTTGGCCCAAGGGACCGCATCTATGGATGAGGTCATTAGACCTAGGATTTTTATGGCTCCTCGAACCGATATATTCGGATGGCAAATATGGCGTTCTATTGAACCCCGAATTGCAGTAATCCTCTCTGGAGACAACTTGACTGTCATCGACCGGGAATTCACCATGAATCCTAAGAATTTCAGATTCTGTGATGGTGAGAGCTGTGACTTTCTGAAGTTCACTAGGAACCCATGAAAGTGAAGAAACTCCAATGTGGTTTGGAGATGCTCTTGGAGAAGGGATTTTGATGGCGCTTTTATTAGCCAGTCGTCCAACTAAGGGACGACACATATCCCTTTCAGTCTCAGCGCTGCTGTTCGGATCACCACGATTTTCGTGAGTACACAGGGTGCCGACGAAATCCCGAAGGGTAGGCAGGTAAACTGGAAGTGCTGTATTCTGCCCTGCGTCTGGACCGCCAGTCGGAGGAACTTTTTGTGCGCGGCCAGAATAGGGACATGCAAGTATGCTTCCATAAGGTCAATTGTTGCCAGAACATCGTTCCTTTCCAGAAGGTTCATCACCGACCGGATAGTCTCCATCTTGAAGGTTCTCCTCACCAGATATCGATTGAGGAAGGTCAGGTCTATTACCAGTCTCCAACTGCTGATTTGGGCACTGGGAACACTCTGGAGTAAACTTCTTGCCCTCTTTCTGAGTCTGGAACATCTTCCAGGGCTGCTTTCTGGAGAAAGACTTGTTGAAGCTGATGGACTATCAGATTGTGATGCCTGTTGAGGACAAAGTGGTCTGGGGGGAGATTTCTGAACTCTGAGTATCCTCTCCTGATGGTCGTCATCACCCAGTCGTTGGATGATGTCACCGCCCACCAAGAGGAGAATCTCTGAAGCCTTGCTCCTACTTGTAGAATTGGCTCGCGGTCATAAACTGTTTGGGTTTTGACCGGGGGTTTTCTTCCGAAAAAAGGAAGGGTTTTCCAGCTTTGTTTTAAACGTGTGCAGACGGTTTGGAACCTTCTATTGAACTTTGGGGACCTTCTCTGATCCCGAAAGTAACGCCTGGTATCCTTCCTTTTAGGTTCAGGAAACCTAGCCCCTTTGTCTTCCCCTAAGGAATTCAAGATATCCGTTAGTTGGGGGCCAAACAGAGATTCTGGCTGGAAAGGGAGGCCACAAAAATTATTTTTGGAGAGATTATCCCCTGACCATAATTTAAGCCAATGATCCCTCCTGGCCGCATTTGACAAGGACAAGGCCCTAGATGCACATCTGATGTTATCCAGCTGGGAATCACAGAGGAACTCCGAAGCTGACTTCATTACTGGGAGGGACTGGAGTATTTCTTCCCTTGGGACTCCATCCTCTAGATCCCTTGATAGGTGGCTTAGCCAGACCCGGAGTGCTCTAGCCACCGGTACTGAAGACAAGGATTCATTGCACGAGCCCACTGCTGAGGTATACACCTTTTTCAGAAGGGAATCCGCTTTGCGGTCCATAGGGTCTTTCAGCAGGGCTGATTCATCGGCTGGAAAAACGGCTTTCTTTGCCAATTTAACCACTGGCAAATCCAGTTTTGGTACATTCTCCCAATCTTTGGAGCCAGTTTTATCCAGCCTCTAGAGGTTTTTAAACCGAGAGCCCAGTTCTGACTTCCTCTCAGGCTTATCCCAATCCTGTTTCATCTATTCTGTTAGGACAGGATGGCTGGGAACATTTTTTCCCTTGGTAATGGGAACATAGAATAGTCTGTCCTTTTTTAGGTTTATGCTCAACCTCTTTCCCCGTCTCCAATGTATCCTTCACCGCTCTGAGGGGATCATGGAGCTTATCCTTACTCAGGATATAACATTCTTCAGAATCGTCAGAGTCTGGGGAGTCAGAGACCACCTCTGAATCTGAACCGCCTGCTGAGGAGGAATCCTCCTGGTATTGAGGAGGTTGAGAGAAAGAGAGTCTGGCCCTTTTAGCATGGTGTGATTTGACATCTTCAAAAACTACAGATAACTGTTGTTTGAACCATTGCATAAATCCCCTAGAATCCTCCCTGGGAGGGGAGGCGACTGGGGTGGAGCATGATGCACATAGATCTGACACAGTGTCATCAGGCATACCCTGGAGGCATTCCCTGCAAAGCCTGTGCCTGGATTTGTGGGTCGTTTTCCTAGCTTCTCTTCTGGCAGACATCTAGAGAAGAGGCAGAAACAAACGCATCGAGACACATCAGGACCCATCAATGTAAACAGCCATACTGACCTTAACAAGCAGAGGGCTGTCCAGAGGCATAGCGCGCAATCTTTCAAATGAGATGCTGGCATTATGAGCCCACTGCGTCAGCGCATCACATCCGGAGGACGGGCCCAAGCTGACCTCACTTCCGCCCCCATCCATGCCTCTGTAACGTCGAGCAGCACTTGCGGGTACCAGAAGAGCACGGGTGGTCGATCCGGAAATCCACCTCGGACCTAGACGAACGGGGGATGCTCCAACAGGGGGTCCTCCTCCCCTGCTACCGTTACCAGGATAAGGTAGGTGCTCCGTCGCCGTTTACTAAGAAGATGTCCGCCATCTTGGTACACCTTCGTGACTGAGGGACAGAGACGCAGTCCTGTATACAGCCTCGAATAAATCTTTTTCTCAGTGGTAGGATAGGGAACTGTCTCTGAACTGATCCTAGAGAGAAAGAAAAAATACGCTGTAGCCCGGTTACCGGTACATACTTATACGGGAAGTCCTTAATTGCTTAATGCTTATTGCTAATTAACCTGTCTCTGCTTAATTGTATCTGGGGGACTAAAACCCATATGTGTTGTACTGCCAAGGACGATCAGGAAATGACATATATCATTGTACTGCACTGCAGAGAGGCGATACTAGACAGTCAACCAGGGTATGGACATAAGTAATACTGTGCTCACTGATTGCCTTTACTTGCACCCAATGTGATGTCCTGATTCACAGGCATTTTACCAGTGAAATGCCCATGCAGACCCAGGAAAGACCATTGCATGTCGAAAATATTGTAACTTGAGTTACCACTGTATTTATCAAGCAAGAGTTGAGCACGAGTTATTTGAATATTTTAGTAATCCCACGTAATAGTATTTTGTGGGATTTGACGGTCACATTCGCCAGCCTTGCACATCCGGTACCTCTCATGCCATTGGTGGTTCACAGCTGAGTACAACTTAAGCGGTGGAAGTTTGCTAAAACTCCACACAGCACTTCAATTTCAGTATTGCTGCTCCCTGATCCCAGTATTGGGAACCATATGGCACAGATCCCGAATACACATTTGTAACAACTATATAAGCCAAAACTACGTCGATTAGCAGTAACATTAAACATTTGTATAAACTGTACATAAATTATTTTTATTTCTCATTTTGAATTTAAGAACATTTCTATTTCAATTCTGCTTATAAATATCACAACATAATTACAGTGTCAGTAATGGTAATTACAGACATGAAATAGTCAGGCCTTTAATTACCTTTAGGTGATCAAACTTATTTTTATGGTGCCGACTGTTTTATACCAAGACCAGCAGCATGGACCTGAAGTGAACAAGCAAAGAAAGGTTAGTACAGCCTGTGAGAAGAAATCCTGCCACGTCTGATAAGTCAATTGTGATATAAGAATTTACTATTCGGATATTATAAGCATTAACCTTCCATTACACTGTTAAGGCCCTTTTACACTGGCCGACATCGTTGTTCGGCGCTCCCTTGCTCCTGTCATACGGAGCTATCGATGGGGACGAGCGGTCGATACTCCGATCGCTCGTCCCCATACATTATCATCATGTCGGTATCGCAGGGAGATGTGCTGCCGACAACGATAATCTTTTACTTTTTTAGATCGATACGACCAGCAGATGATCGAGCGTTTGCTCGTTCATCTGCTGATCACTGCCCTGCTTACACAGCGCAATTATCGGCAACGAGCATTATATTAACGCTCGTCTGCCCTATAATCATGCTGTGTAAAACCCCCTTTACTGAGAGACTCCTCGTAGTCATGTATTTCTTTCGAGCTTACAGTACTATGGGGCTTATTTACTAATGTGATTTTGCCTAAATTTTGGCATAAAATACAAATACTCAACAGATCTGCATTAAAAAAAAATTCAGGTATTTACCGAATCAAGTAGAAATCCTCTTCTAAGTAAAGCTTGAAGTATACCAATTTATTTACTTTCTATCTATAAAGGGATTTTTTTGATCACAGTAATATACATTTTATGTTCATTCAATTGGGAAACACAGACCATGGGTATAAGCTGGATACTAAGAATTAAATAGGATATATCCCTCCAACAGACACCGAGATACTTCAGTCTGTACTGTAATTGCGCTGAGCCACCGTGCTGCCCAGTAGAAAACTGTCTAACGGACAAAAAAACTGAGAGGGAGCTTGGTCCCCCAATGGCCTCGACAAGAAAAGGATTTTACGATAAGCACTCAAAAAAATCCCTTTTTCTCGTTTGTCTCATTAGGGTACACAGACAGTGGGATGTCCCACAGCAGTCTCTAGGGATGGGAACAGAAAAAAACAAAAAAACAACGTAGTCATCTCGTCCACAGATGCCTGCAAAAGTGGGGACCCTGTAAAACTTGGTAAACATGCTCAGAGAAGACCAGGTAGCCATCTTACACACCTGAAGAGCAGACGCTTGATGGGTCACAGCCAGGGGTGTACAACCTCCCTAGTAGAATGGGTTGTAATCCAGAATGGGTGTTCTCTCCCCTTGACCTGGTAGGTCTCACGAATAGTCAAACGAATCCAGCTGGCTTAAGTAGCCTTAGAGGCCGCCAAACCCTTTCTCAGTCCTCCTGGAACAACAATCAAAGAATCAGACCTGTGGAAGGAGGAAGTGAGGGATAAGTAGATCCCTAAGGCACTGACAACATCCGAGTTATAAAGAGAGCGCTCCCTCGGATACACCAGGGAAGGGGCAGAAGGATGGTAAAATGAAAAGAGAAAGCCACCTTGGGCAAAAAGGAAGACACTCTATGTAGCACGGCCTTATCCTGATGGGGAACGAGGGGGGACATGGCTTTACTGCGGAGCCAGAAGGACGCTCCGAAAGAGAGCTCCATATTGCCCAACCTAATATGCCGAAATCCTCTTTTCCCCTCCATCAAATCTGGCAACCAGTACCATATTGCTGCCCAACGGGTGCCACTGAACAATTTGAGCCTAATATTAGGCAGATTGGACCTTTTTTGAAATTGTGGCCTACATAGTGGCCTGGAACTAAAGTATTGGCTAGTGCCCAGATCTCAAAGCTCCATACTGCCTAATCTAATCTGCTGATATCCTCCTTTCCCCTTCATTAAATCGGCCAACCAGCACCACATTCCTGTCCAGCAAGTGCCGCTGACCAGTTTGAGCCCAATATTAGGAAGATTGGACCAGTTATTAAATCGCAGCCTACCAAGTCCCCTGAAGCTAGAGACTAAAGTACTGACTGGCACCCTGTGCTACAGAGACCAGCCTGCCCACTCCCTGGGCCTCTCAGAAACACCTCCACAGGAGACTGCAAAAAAATACCCAGATACCTACATACCCAGGTTGAACAGAGAACTTGTTTTCCATAAGCTGGACTGGCTTCTTAGAGCAGGAGAAGCAGGGAGACCACTACAGCTTCAGCAGGGTCCAGGTCCGTAAAGAAGTGAATACATCCAGCCACAGCACCTTTCACTCCCCTCATCATTTTGGACCACAGGCTTCCAAAAATTATTCAAACTTTCAGAGACTTACCAAGTCTTTGGCCATATTGGGCCTGTGGATTTAAAGGGCCATAAACGCTTCACATCAGGCCTCAGGCCCCATAGAGCCATATTTAACTGGAGTTCTTGTTCTCCTATGCCCACTGGGCACAACTGTTGTTGTCCTAGTTGTTGTTGGTGTCCTAGTTGACCGGACTGTTATCCCTCGCTCCCTGCTCTAAACTCACCCCCTCTATTAGTAGAATTAGGCCTCCCTATTCCTGGCGCAGTTTGTGAGGAATGGCTGCTGTTTAGCCTGTAGGCTTTTGTGTGGACCGCAGTCTTTTATTACCAGTGGCTTAGTCACTAATTATATGACTTAAGGTCCACCCTTTGATGCCCACTGATTGTCTGCTGCTTACGCTTGAGGGTATGTTCACATGGCCTATTTTCGTCCGTTTTTCAATGTTCTGTTCCGACGGAGCGTTTTTTGCGGCGTTTTTTTAAGCGTAAAAAAAATGGCCGCGAAAAAGAAGTGCAGGACACTTCTTGGGACGTTTTTGGAGCCGTTTTCCATAGACTCTACTGAAAAAAGCTCCAAAAACGGCCCGTAAAAAACGCTGCGAAAATCGGGAGCGGCACAAAAAACATCTGGAAATCAGGAGCTGTTTTCTCTTGAAAACAGCTCCGTATTTTGAGAAGTTTTTGACTCTGCGTGTGAACATACCCTAATTATACTGCATCTTTCCTCACTTGTATTACTGACTGCCATTCCAGCAGATTATACAACACGGATTCTGGTCATAAAAAGACTGAGTTGGTTGAGAAGCTTGAGCATTTTCAGTGTTCTGAATTTGCCCCACCTACTGCTGACAAATCGCAGCCGTTACAGCTCTCCGACTTGGAGACGCCATCTACTTCTACAGGGCCAAACCCTAAGACACAGAAGGTTTTCTTGGCTATCCTACAATGCCAGTCATCAATCTTAACCTCCTGGTAAGGGCTATCTCCCTGTTGCACCAGGATGCTTAACGGAGCCGAGAAAGGGTTGCAGGAACCCTATGCATCACACACTCACAGATGTTGCATCGAAGCTGAAAAGACTGCATTAGCGCATGGAAAACTAGGAGAACCTGCTCCATCACTGTAACTTACGCGGTGTTAGGCTCCAGGAAAGGGCAGAGGGGCCAAATTCCAGCACTTTCCTGGAAGATTTACTTATCAAGTCATATGGGCAAGAGAGCTTCTTGGCTATGTTTGCTGTGGAGAGAGGCCATAGTATCCTGACCATACCCCCCTTTCCTAGGACTTTTATTGCAAAATTCCTAAACAACAGAAAAAGAGATACCATCCTCCGCATTGCCTGTGAGCAGGGACCTATCCACTTGGACGACACCAATGTTCTCACATTTCTGTATTTCTCCATTGAGGTACAGAGGAAACGCTCTCAATAGGCTGAGGCTAAGAAGCACCTACAGCAGGGGCGTAACTAGGATAGACTTGGCCCCATAGCAAACTTTTGACTGGGCCCTCCCCCCAGTGCCACAAGCAGCCCCCTTATAGATAGTGCCCCCTGTAGAATGTGCCATACAGACCCCCTGTAAACAGTGCTATACAGCCCCACCTATAGACAGTGTCACACCCCGGTTGTAGTTAGCACCCTCCACCTCCCCCTTGTAGATAGTGCCATACAGCCCCCCTGTAGATATCGCCATAAAGCCCCCCATGTATATAGTGATATACATCTCCCACTGTATATAGTGCCACACAGCCCCCTTAGTAGATAGTGCTGCACAGCCCCCCTTAGTAGATAGTGCCACACACAGACCCCTGTAGATTGCGCCACACACAGCCCCCTGTAGATATAGCCACAGCCCTCCCACTTGTAAATAGAGCCATACAGCCCCCTAGTAGATAGTGCCACACAGCCCCTTGTATAAAGTGCCACACAGCTCCCCCTTGTGTATAGTGCCACACAGCTCCCCCTTGTGTATAGTGCCACAAGGCAATGGCGCATCCGAGAAAGTTGTATCAGCCAGGGGGATGTCAATCAAACATGGAAAGTTAGGTTTGGAGGAAGGACTCTGTGACTCTTCAGGTTAGCGGCACCGCCCCGTGACCCTTTAATGAGTAATTACCATATAGTGTGCACCGTTTTAAAAGTGGATTTTAAAGATTTTTCTGCATTTGAAAAAAACATACATTTGGAAATATTGTCAGGTCATGTATTACCGCATGGTGGCTGTTCAAGGGGTTAAGACTACCAGACAGGTTCCCATGAAATATACAATGAATTGAGAACAATTCCATCTGCCCTGCAATTTTGTTATTATAAATATATTCTATATAATTACTGCTCCATGTCACAAAGCGGGTTAGTGGACCCACTAGGCCGTACCGCCGCAGCGGGGAGGCAGCTGGCCAAACAACAGGACACCCCAGAAATACAATGTCCCGCACAAGGGTACCTGAATAGTCCAGATGGTGGCCGCAGCTCTGGCACAGATGAGATGGGTGCAGCAGATGGCGCCAAACGTGGCGGATGACACAGGAGCCGCAAGTTGCGCCAGATGTGGCGGATTCCTCCGGATGTGGCAGATAACACAGGACGTGGTGGATTCCTCCGGACGTGGCGGATTCCTCCGGACGTGGCGGATTCCTCCGGACGTGGCAGATGACACAGGACGTGGCTGATTCCTCCGGACGTGGCGGATTCCTCCGGACGTGGCGGATTCCTCCGGACGTGGCAGATGACACAGAAAGTAGCGGATTCCTCCGGACGTGGCAGATGACACAGGACGTGGCACGACTAGATACTAGGGAAAAGCACGGGAAACGGGAACGGGGAACAAGGTACGGGTAACAACAGGAACGGGAAACACTAAGGGACCATTTGCAAGACAGACTGGGAAAACTAACAACGCTCAGGCATCGAACTAGGGGGCTGGACCGCTCTTATAGCCCAGGGTACTCACGGGTCAAAGGTTGTTCAAGATGTCCGGTGCGCGCGCTGCCCCTTTAAGAGCGGGGACGAGCGTGCGCGCGCACCCTGCGGGCTCCGGCGGAGGTGAGTGGATGCAAGCGCTGGCGTCTCCTGAGGAGGAGGCTGGGGCCAGCGCTTGCCGACTCGTGGCTGCGGCTGTCAGCGGGAGGCTGGAGCTGACAGCCCGCAGCCACGGACATTACACTCCAGAACCAAGCTCTGACATATACGGCTCCAGACTCAAGCCCATTACATATATACATCCCCAGAACCGAGCTCAGTACATAAATACAGCACCAGAACAAAGCTCAGTACATAAATACAGCACCAGAACAAAGCTCAGTACATAAATACAGCACTAGAACCAAGCTCCGTACATATATACAAAACCAGAACCAGGCGCAGTAAATAAATACAGCACCAGAACAAAGCTCAGTACATAAATACAGCCCCACAATCAAGCTCAGTACATATATACATCCCCAGAACCAAGCTCAGTACATATATACAGTACATCCCCAGAACCAAGCTCAGTACATATATACAGAGCGAGAACAAAGCTCAGTACATATATACATCCCCAGAACCAAGCTCAGTACATATATACAGCACCAGGACAAAGCTCAGTACATATATACAGAGCCAGAACAGAGCTCAGTACTTAAATACAGCATCAGAACCAAGCTCAGTACATATATACAGCCCCGGAACCAAGCTCAGTACATATATATATACAACACCAGAACAAATACAGCTCAATTTAGTGTAACCCTTGCTGTACAGGTTTGTACGGCGTAGAAGTACAGCTTCCAGCATGGCCCGAACAATAATAAGGATATGCTGGGAGATGCGGTTTCACAAAAAAAAAATGTCATACCACCCATCATCTCGCTGCAGATCATACAATGACTACAGTGCTGATTAGAGGCAGAATAAACATTTACATTAAGTGACTCACCGGTGACGTCTCAGATTCTAGTTCTTTTCTTATCCCTTCAGTCCAGACCTCTATGATAACTTCTACCGGCCACGACCCATTTCTGCAGTTTTCCGCTCAGATGTCTTTAGCTTCCCACTTTTAAAACATGGACCTATAAACGAAGTTAAAATTCTCAACACCCTGATTATAATAGTAACATAAACTGCACCTCTAATTATAATAGCGCCATACACTGTGTCCCTGATTATAATAGCACGATACACTGTGTCCCCCACACACACACACACACACACACACACACACCGTGCCCCCTGTAGATAGTGCCCCCATAGCCCCCTGTAGATAGTACCCCACATACAGCCCTCTGTAGATAGTGCCAACATATGGACTCCAGAGCTGCAAGGCAATAGTGCTAACCACTGAGCCACTGTGCTGCCCTACATATAGCTTCCCCTATAGATAGTGCCACAAATATAGCCCACCTCTGTAGACAGTGCCCTACATATATCTGCCCTGTAGCTAGTTCCCCACAGGTAACCCACCCCTGTATATAGTGTCCCACCTATAGCCCACCGCTATAGATAGTGCCCTACAAATAGCTCCCCTATAGATAGTGCTCTACATATAGACCACCTCTGTATATAGTGCCCTACATCCCCACATAAAGACACCCCCCCTGTATAGTGGCCCACATCCCCACTTATAGACTCCCCTGTAGATAATGCCACTCACAGTTTTATTAGAAAAAAAAACAAAAAATTTACAATGGCAATGCAGACCTGCTCTCTTCTGAGCAGGTCTGCTGGTGATGAACGAAACATGGTTCAAAGGCGTTGATTGGCAGGGCAGAATGATTTGTGCAGTACTAAATTACAGCATGTAATGTCAATCAGCTGCTTCTAAGGCCAGCAGGATACTGTCTCGTATCAAAAGAGTCATGAACCCGCAAGACAGGGACATAATATTACCACTTTACAAAGCATTAGTGAGGCCTCATCTAGCATATGCAGTTTAGTTATAGGTTCTAGTTCATAGAAAGGATGCCCTGGAGTTAGAAAAAAACAAAGAAGAGCAACTAAACTAATAAGGGACATGGAGAATATTAGGTATGGTCGAAAGATTAAAATAATTAAAGCTATTTAGCCTTGAAAAGAAATGACTAATGGGGGACATGACTTATATAAGTATAAAAATAGCCCATACAAAAAATATGGTGAAAACCGGTTCTATGTAAAATCCCATCAAAAGACAAGAGGTGCGCTCTCTTCGTTTGAAGAAAAAAAAGTACAATCTCAAGAGACTACAAGTTTTCTTTACAATAACAACTGTAAATCTGTGGAATAGCTTATCTCAGGAGATGTTCACAGCAGGAACAATAGATGGCTTAAAAAAAAAGGCTAAAATAAAAAATATCAGCACCTATGTCAATGTACAGAACACTTGTTTGAATGTTAATCCAGTCTGATCACCACTTGGATTCAGGAGGGACATTTTTCCATTTTAGGACAGCATAGTTAAAACCTTTTGAGTAATTTTTTTTTTGTTTTAAACCTTCCTCCGGATAAATAGGAATAAAACAAATTTCTATAGTTTTTCCCGTCCCTTTCCTTTCTCCCATCCCCTGGTTGGACATACTAGTATGTTTTTTTTTCAACTGTCCTAACTATATAACTAAGTAACCTGATAGATCTCGTTGGGCGGATGTGGTAAACCTTACAGATGATAAATATTCTCTGGCATTCCCTGAAACAGGTATCACCAATTTACATCGAGCGCTTGTCGCAAATATATATTTTGCATAGGGCATATATAACTACTAATACATCGCAACTGGATGCCAACCGGCAGAAAAACCCTATTTCCAACTGCTATGAACAGGTTAAATTTGTTAAATTATAAATCTTTATTAGGCTATGAAAAGCAAGTAGATAAACCACATAGATAAGTTAAAATGAACTATGCACGATGCTAGAAAAGGATGGATAAAAGGCAATGCTAGATAAATAATTATGGTAGTAGGCACTTAAGAATGAAAGTGCAATGGAAGCCAACACTATAGCTACACTAACTGCTAAGTACAGTGGATCTAGCAACAGAGCATGGGATTAAAATTAAACCCCCCCCCCCCCCCAAACGTGTTTCGCTACTATGTAACATCCTCAGGGTTACAGGGGCTAATGACTGGGAGCAAATCCATAAATGTCTCCATGACGCGATGGGTGTCACTGTACCAGACGATCCCAAGGTTTGACTTTTATTTATGGGTTCTGAAACATATAACTCTGTGGCTGATCTGACCTCTCTCTCCGAGAAGCTATACCATCCCCGAAAAAGTGTCTAAATTTGGGGTGGCTTACATTCCCCCTGACATCAGTGAATGGATACAATGTCAATGTTACTCTACAGCTGAAAAAATAGATATTTAAACCTTGAAATAAGGATGTTAAGTTTCATATGATTTGGGATAGATGGCTTAACTTTCCCCCTACTATTACCTCTTGTTGCCCATTTGAGGACTCCCCTGCATATGTGACCCTTTAGTGATGTAACATGCTAGCTTCCCATCTGGTCAGGGCCACACCTGCAATGAGGCAAGATGAGCCTCTTGCCTCAGGTGGCAGGGTACAGCAATTCTAATGTGGCGGCACTGCAGCTAAGAACTGTTGTCCAACTCCCCTTCCAGGTATTAGCAGCTGTATTCTGTGATTCTACCTTATTAAACTTCCTGGGCTACCTTAAAAGCTCCCCCTCCAGCCCCCCTTTCCTACTCTTTACACAAAACATCTCAGCAGTCGGGACAGGGGAAGAGTGTCTGCAGGCACAGTGCGGGCTGTGAAAAAAACCACAAAAAAGGCCATACTTACTAAGTGGGTGGGTGAAAACCCGTTCCCAGCAGGACGCAGACAGGTCAAGAAATGCTGCAGAAGGAGGGTGCATTAAATAGTGATAGCCACTCCCACTAGCAGTGAGGGGAGTGGCGAACTAAGTGCTCACAAGTGTGCAATAAATGTGTGTCAGTGTAGTACTAGGGTGTGAATGTGTGGTAAAAAAGAAATGTGTATGTATGGAGGTGTCAGAACTGTGTGATAACGAAAAGTTCTAGTTAGGGACTCGCAAGGCACTGGGGACCCTTGGCGTTGGGTTGCGGGCTTTGCGTATTTTGGCCAAAATAACAACTAATACCCCATGTTTCATGGATATTTTTACTATATATACTTTTTTTCAGGACGCGGCCAGGTCTTATATGCTGGGGGGGGGGGGGCATGATGTGCTGGCGTTTGGTTTGGCATGCAGAGCAGCCCGCCTTAGCTAACAGTAGCGGCGTTACAAATAGGCTGTGATCCGGCAAGATATGCTATGCCTGACGACCAGCACATTATCCCTCCACGTATTACACATAGTACTGACACCCCATGTACTATTCACAGCACTGACCCCTATTCATCACACATTTACTTTTTATTACATTATCACACAGTTCTGACACCTCCATACATACACATTTCTTTTTTACCACACATTCACACCCTAGTACTACACTGACACACATTTATTGCACACTTGTGAGCACTTAGTTCGCCACTCCCCTCACTGCTAGTGGGAGTGGCTATCACTATTTAATGCACCCTCCTTCTGCAGCATTTCTTGACGTGTCTGCGTCCTGCTGGGAACGGGTTTTCACCCACCCACTTAGTAAGTATGGCCTTTTTTGTGGTTTTGAAGTTATCTATGTCCCATTCTTTCTGACCGCGCGGGCTGTGAGTAGAAGTGCTGAAGTGGAGGCTTTCAGCCCATCAAGCTGCTGAACTTCTGGACTCCCCATACAGCTATCCTACATAAAAAGTAAGTGCATATGTGTGTGTATTTACAATGTGTACTTTATATGTGTATAGTGTGTGCGTATTTACAATGTGTAGTATGTGTATTTACAATGTGTAGTGTGTGTATTTACAATGCCGCCCGGGCACTTCTTCTCTCAGTGGCATAGCACAGTACAGTACATAGCGGCTGCTAGCAGCGACACTGGCATGAGGGCACCCGTGCCGCCCATCGGGACGGGCCCTCCCATGTCCGGTGGAGCTGCTAGCAGCTGCTGTGGCTGCTACAGCGGTAGCGACACCACATTCAATAGTATCTTTGTCCAAAGGTATCTCCATGCTCTGCTATCTACTAGCGCCACTGTAGCTCCTTGAAGGAACAGAATCTCCCTGTGGCCGGGGATTCCGCTCCAGGACTGAGCGCTTGATGTCTCCAGGGGTGAACCTAGCCCATCTGCCGCCTGAGGCGAACTATAAAAAGGAGCCCCCCGCCCCCCCCCCCCCCACAAATCTATCGGAGTTTTCTCATTCCTAACTTTACACATCAAACACGGAATATATAAAAAATTTAAATAGGAAAACATTTGATGTTTATTTGTTAGGCCCTGTTCACACAGAGTATTTTGACGAGTTTTTGGGCGCGGAAACCGCTCCGCAAAACTCGTCAAAAACTGGCCGAAAATGCCTCCCGAGAAAGAAGGGACATGCCCTATCTTCGCACGTTTACGCCTCTGACCTCCTATTGACATCAATGGGAGGCAGAGAGAGGGTATTTCGCTGAGTTTTTTGCCCGTAGCACTCAATGGCCGTGAGCGAAAAACGCGGTGAAAATCGCGGCAAACGACGTGCAGGAAGGACAAAATCTGCCTCAAAATCCCAAAAAACTCAGTGTGAACATAGCCTTAAAGTGCTGTTTGAAGTATGGAAAATATTTAAAGAATTATTCTTACTGCCAATCAGTGCAGTGCAAATAGTACAGTCTGCCCTGCACGGCCCCATATCTCTCGTCAGCAGCCAGTCTCATTTGCGGCGTCACTCTCTGCAATTACATTCAGGCCAGTCCAGGACGGATCGCGCTTAGCACTGTTTTGAAGCGGCACGTCCTGGGCTGGTTTCTTTGCTCTACCTGCTGTATTGTTGTGGTCTGCCTGTGCTGGCTCGATGCCAGTGGTGGATTAATATGATCTTTGGCCCTGTGCGGTCCACAAGTTATGGACCCACATCCCACACGTAAGTATCACCTACATGTCAAAGTACATCACATGCCACTCTGCAGACTGTCTCTTAGCCTGATCATCTGCTGCCGCACACACTTCCCCACAGCCCCCACCACAGTAATTTACATAGATTGTAAGACAAACATTACCAATAATACCGCCATACTGTTACTGAATAATACCCCCATACTGTTACTGAATAATACCCCCATACTGCTACTGAATAATACCCCCATACTGCTACTGAATAATACCCCATACTGTTACTGAAAAATACCCCCATACTGTTACTGAATAATACCTCCATACTGTTACTGAATAATACTCCCATACTGTTACTGAATAATACCCTCATACTGCTACTGAATAATACCCCATACTGTTACTGAATAATACCCCCATACTGTTACTAAATAATACCTCCATACTGTTACTGAATAATACCCCCATACTGTTACTGAATAATACCTCCATACTGTTACTGAATAATACCCCCATACTGTTACTGAATAATACCCCCATACTGTTACTGAATAATACCCCCATACTGTTACTGAATAATACCCCCATACTGTTACTGAATAATACCCCCATACAGTTACTGAAAAATACCCCCATACAGTTACTGAATAATACCCCATACTGTTACTGAATAATACCTCCATACTGTTACTGAATAATACCCCCATACTGTTACTGAATAATACCCCCATACTGTTACTGAATAATACCCCCATACTGTTACTGAATAATACCCCCATACTGTTACTGAATAATACCTCCATACTGTTACTGAATAATACCCCATACTGTTACTGAATAATAAATTTATACTGTTACTGAATAATACCTCCATACTGTTACTGAATAATACCCCCATACCGTTACTGAATAATACCCCCATACCGTTACTGAATAATACCCCATACTGTTACTGAATAATACATTTATACTGTTACTGAATAATACATTTATACTGTTACTGAATAATACCTCCATACTGTTGCTGAATAATACCTCCATACTGTTACTGAATAATACCCTCATACTGTTACTGAATAATACCCGCATACTATTACTGAATAATACCTCCATACTGTTACTGAATAATACCCCCATACTGTTACTGAATAATACCCCCATACTGTTACTGAATAATACCCGCATACTGTTACTGAATAATACCTCCATACTGTTGCTGAATAATACCTCCATACTGTTACTGAATAATACCCTCATACTGTTACTGAATAATACCCGCATACTATTACTGAATAATACCTCCATACTGTTACTGAATAATACCTCCATACTGTTACTGAATAATACCTCCATACTGTTACTGAATAATACCTCCATACTGTTACTGAATAATACCCTCATACTGTTACTGAATAATACCCGCATACTATTACTGAATAATACCCCCATACTGTTACTGAATAATACCCCCATACTGTTACTGAATAATACATTTATACAGTTACTGAATAATACATTTATACTGTTACTGAATAATACCACCATACTGTTACTGAATAATACCTCCATACTGTTACTGAATAATACCACCACACCATAACCACATAGTGACTGAATAATACCCCCATACTGTTACTGAATAATACCGCCACATCATAACCACATAATGACTGAATAATACCCCCATACTGTTACTGAATAATACCGCCATACTGTTACTGAATAATACATTTATACTGTTACTGAATAATACCACCATACTGTTACTGAATAATACCACCATACTGTTACTGAATAATACATTTATACTGTTACTGAATAATACATTTATACTGTTACTGAATAATACATTTATACTGTTACTGAATAATACCTCCATACTGTTACTGAATAATACCTCCATACTGATACTGAATAATACCGCCATACTGTTACTGAATAATACCCCCATACTGTTACTGAATAATACCTCCATACTGTTACTGAATAATACCCCCATACTGTTACTGAATAATACCTCCATATTGTTACTGAATAATACCCTCATACTGCTACTGAATAATACCCCCATACTGTTACTGAATAATACCTCCATATTGTTACTGAATAATACCCTCATACTGCTACTGAATAATACCCCATACTGTTACTGAATAATACCCCCATACTGTTACTGAATAATACCTCCATACTGTTACTGAATAATACATTTATACTGTTACTGAATAATACCTCCATACGGTTACTGAATAAAACTACCAAACCATGCTCACATATTACTACAACATTGTGTCAGAAAAAACCCACCATACTGTTAGTGAATAAATCACACTATATATAGACCAATATTACCACCATATAGTGACCTTATAGAGGTAGATGCCAGTTATACACAAGATATCTGCAGACCATATAAGTGATTACAGTATAGTTATATCGAGTGACTATTGTGGCAAATTTAAGTTTTTTACATTTTTATACTGCTTTTTTTTGGTAGGTTCCGCTGGAGCGTTTGGACTACGTCGTAGATACATTGGACTACTCCGATGATCTACTTTTAAAAAAATAAATAAAATGGTGAAAGAGGGTTGCATGGGGGAGTTTAGATTTCAATAAAAGTTTTTCATGTGTTTTTTTTTAATACTTTATTATGGCCTTATTAATGGCTGCTGTCTGATTGAGAGCGTCCATTACTAAGAAGGGGCTTAGTGTTAGCCAGTAAAAAGGCTATCACTAACCCCTATAATTACCCCGGTTCTCACTGCCGCGAGGGGAGTACGATCCAGTACCCGACCATCTGAAGCGACGGTAAGGCAGCAGGGCGGTCACAGGCTGGTTTTACCAGGCTGGGAAGGGATAAAAAACGTGGCCCTTCCCACCCTGGGGATGCTAGGCTGCAGCTGCTTTATTGTATCTGGCTGGTTGTGAAAAATAGCGGGAACCCCACGTCTTTTTAAAAAAATAAATAGAAAAAAAATTACGTGAGATCCCCTCCATTTTTCATAACCAGCCAGATACAATAAAGCAGCAGCAGCCTAGCATTACCAGGGTGGGAAGGGCCATGGTTTTAGGCCATTCCGAGCCTGATATTACCTGCCTGCGGCCACCCCAGTACCCGCCCTTCTCTTCAGACAGTCGGGTGCTGGATCGTACCCAGCTCTTCCCAGTACTCCTGGTGGCGGTGGGTACCGGGGTAATAATATGGGTTAGTGATAGCCTTATTACTGGCTAACACTAAGCCCCTTCTTAGTAATTGACGCTCTCAGACAGCTGCCATTACTAAGGCGGTAATGAAGTATTAAAAAACAGAGACATAAAGACATTTATTTTATTGAAATGACAACTCTTCCAGACAATCCACTTTAACCATTTTATTTAAAAAAAAAAAGAAATAAAGCTTAAATCAGCGAAGTAGTCCAATGAATCTACGACGTAGTCCAAATGGTCCAGCGGAACCTGCAAAACAAAAATTAGCAGTATGAAAAATAAACATAAAGCTGGCTGCCCCCACAGACGTACAAACGTATGAATAAATAGCTACCTTCGGAAACATATTAAAATACTTAGAAAAATTAGGCCAATAAAAAAAAAAAAAATTATAACACCTTTCTTTTAAAGAGAACCTTTCACCTCCCCATACATGTACAGCTGAGTGCAGCATGTAATGGGGGGGGGGGGCGCACAAACTCTGGGGCACTTTAAAAAATTTTCCTAGCCTCCTTCGTTATTTAGATATCAGTGCTGTAATATTTGGCGCCCGATATTTAAATAACCCCCTGAACTGTCAATGGGGAGGTATTTGGCAAGGGGGCGTGTAACATCGCTGTGACACAGTCCAATCAGCTACGGTCAGCGTTACAGCAAGAGCTGGAGAGAGAGCGCGTGCGCGCAGCTCCGCCACCACTAAGGAACACAAGAGGAGAAGAAGAGTGTGAATTCTTCTTCTTCTGTTCCATGGCATCAGAGCTGTGCGCGCACGCACGCTCTCACTCTTTAGCTCTCGGCAGACAAGGACGACAAGACTGATCTCTCACCTGAGATCACAGTCTTGTACTTGCCTGCCGAGAGCTGAAGAGTGAGAGCGTGCGTGTGCACATGATCTCCTCTCTCCAGCTCTTGCTGTTGACATTGTCCGCAGCGGATTGGGCAGTGTCACAGCGATGTTACACATCCCCTTGCCAATTACCGCCCCATTGGCAGTTCATGGGGTTATTTAAATATCGGGCGCCAAATATTACAGCACCGATATCTAAGTATGGAAAGAGGGTAGGAAAAAAAATGTAAAGTGCCCCAGAGTTTGTTCAGCCCTGACCATTACATGCTGCACTCAAATGCAAATCTGTGGGCAGGTGAAAGATTCTCTTTAAAGTGTAACAACTTTTTAAAAAAATGTTGACATGTCAGAAGTTTTGATCAGTGGGGGCCGAGCACTGACACCCCCCACTAGTCGCTAAAACAAAGCAGTAGAAGTGCTCGGGTGAGCGGTGTGCCGCTTCAATTCTGTTTGGCTTTCCTTGGAGCAGTGTACGGGCTCAATAGAAAGTCTAGGAGTCCGTACACCGCTCACTCGGCTGAAAGTCGATCATAAATGAAGCGGCATAGCGCTCACCCGAGCACTTCTGCTGCTTCATTTTAGCGATCGGTGGGGGCCTCAGTGCTCAGTCCCCCACCAATGAAAACTTCGGACATGTCACTATGATATATAAAGATATCTATTACTGCGATTGGTGCAAGCTTTAATTACTTTTTATTGAAAATGATTTGCACTTTTTGAGATACAGCTGCTTTGTATCCTGTATACAGAGCAGCTGTATATTGCGCTGAGACCTGAATCCATTAGGTCGCCCATTACCGATCACATCTAAGTTATGAACTTAGATGTGATCGGTTACAGCTCGATCCTGCAGGACTCGCTGATACTGAATCAGTCAGTCCCGCTGACCTGATGGATACGGGATACAGCGCTATATACATTATATAATATATTTATTTTAATTAGCGGGGGCAGGTTTATGGGGAAGGATTAGGGCCTGTTCACATTAGCGTTGGCTTTCCGTTCCGGGGTTCCGTGGGAGGTTTCCGTCGGGTGAACCCCCTGCAACGGAAAGTCAAACTGAAACCACAGCTTCCGTTTCAGTCACCATTGAAATCAATGGTGACGGAAACATTGCTAATGGTTTCCGTTCATCACCATTCCGGCAGGTTTCAGTTTTTGTGACAGAATCAAGAGCGCAGTCGACTGCACTAATGGTGACGGAAACTGAAGCTGTGGTTTCAGTTTGACTTTCCGTTGCGGGGTTACCTCCAACGGAACCCCAGAACGGAAAGCCAACGCTGATGTGAACAGGCCCTAAGGCTTCTTTCACACTAGCATTAATATACGTTTACCGCTCTTCCGTCAGAGGACGAGAGGATCGATACGTTAAACGGAAAGCAACGGCTCCATTAGAATTACCATTGCTTTCAAAGGTAATTCTTTTGTATCAGTTGCTTTCCGTTTGTCTCCATTCGCTAAGTTTCCGTTTTTTTTAAAGGAAACAAAAGTGAAGTCTGCAGAACTTTTATTTCCGTTAAAAAGAACGGAAACCTAGCGAATGGAGATAAACGGAAAGCAACTGATACAAAAGAATTACCATTGAAAGCAATGGTAATTCTAATGGAGCCGTTGCTTTCCGTTTAACGTATTGATGCTCTCTTCCTCTGACGGAAGAGAGGTAAATGTATATTAATGCTAGTGTGAACAAAGCCCAATTCAAGTAAGATATTAATAAATAAATAAATTTAAAAAAAAAACCCAACTGGGATTTGAACAAGCAACCTTCATGTGTAAGGCAGACAAGCTAACCACTATACTATAGAAAGCTTCAGTCAATGCCTGTGAAACTGTAGTACTTGAGGGTTTATTGAATGACCGGCACTTTTAGGGTATGTGCACACACACTAATTACGTCCGTAATTGACGGACGTATTTCGGCCGCAAGTACCGGACCGAACACAGTGCAGGGAGCCGGGCTCCTAGCATCATACTTATGTACGATGCTAGGAGTCCCTGCCTCGCTGCCGGACAACTGTCCCGTACTAAAAACATGTTTACAGTACGGGACAGTTGTCCGGCAGCGAGGCAGGGACTCCTAGCATCGTACATAAGTATGATGCTAGGAGCCCGGCTCCCTGCACTGTGTTCGGTCCGGGACTTGCGGCCGAAATACGTCCGTCAATTACGGACGTAATTAGTGTGTGTGCACATACCCTTAGTCTCTCCTATCTGCTGCGTGTGGGTGGTGACTGGTCAGAGACTCACAGTCAGACTGGCTGCCGCAGCTGCTGCATGCAGTGTTCACTGTGAGTGACTGTGAGAGTCACCAGTCACTGCCCTGATTGTAGCTTTCCCACGCTAATTAAGCACAGGAAAGCTACAAAGCCAGGAGTATACTGCGGGGGGGGGTCGTTTTACTGACAGCAGAGGGCTCTATAGGGGGGAATCATCCCCCCACCATAGAGCCCTGACTAGTTACTATACTGGAAGGTTAGGGGGTTCTGAGCATCTGACTGCTCTAAAGTGGGGGCAGAATCCCCCCTATAGAGCTCTCTGCAGTAAGTCAGACGCTCAGACACTCCCCCACCCACACTAATCGTTCCATTATAGTGATGTGAGGGCTCTATGGGGTGGATTATTCCAGCCCCATAGAGCCCTCTGCTGTGGGTAAAATGCCCAGACCCCCCCCCTTGCAGTATACTCACGTCCCGGTCCCAGCAAGGCAGGCACTTACCTCGTGGTGCTGGTGCTGCTCGTCGCTCCTCCTGCAGACTTGCTCCTCTCTGGCTGTATGTACTGTGCACAGCTTCAGAGAGGAGGAGGAGTATTACAGACGTTCGGCGCGTCTGCATGGCCCCTCCCCCCGGTCCAGTCCCGGGCTGAAAATGCCGCCCCCCCCCACCCCCCCTACCCCCGTTTGGGTAGGTGGTGCCGCCTCAGGCCGTCGGCTCACCTGGCCTCATGGCAGGTTCGGCACTGGATGTCTCCGTCCATATTTTGACAGTGACGGCAAGGGCAACTCCTGAAGCGGAATCCCCGTCCAGTGGCCGGTGATTTGGCTCCTGAAGTCGGCAATGCTGTAGACGGGGATTCCACTTTAGAAGTTGAACCTGAAGTCACTGTACATATATGGACTGAGACATCAAGCGCCCCATCCAGGAGCGGAATCCCCGGCCACAGAGGGATTCCACTCCTTCAGGGAGCTACAATGGCACTATCTACAGGAAGGGGGGATGCTATCGACAAGGGGCTGTGTGGCACTACCTACAAGGGTGCAGTGTGGCACTACCTACAAGGGAGCTGTGTGGTTCTACCTACAAGGGGGCTGTGTGGCACTACCTACAAGGGGTCATCTGTGAGTGGTGGGCTGATGGTCATTTTACTGAGAGTGGCGGGCTGATGATTATTTTACTGTGTGTGGCACTACCTACAAGGGGCTGTGTGGCACTACCTACAAGTGGGCTGTGTGGCACTAACCTACAAGGGGACTGTGTGGCACTAACCTACAAGGGGCTGGGTGGCACTATCTACAGGGGGCATCTGTGAGTAGCGGGCTGATGGTCATTTTAGTGAGAGTGGCGGGCTGATGGTTATTTTGCTCTGAATGGGGGGCTGATGGTATTCAAGTGGTTTCCATGGAGACAGATAATACCTGCAGTGCTCGTTTGGAGTGCATTTTTGCCTGCGACTTTGCATTAGCTTCAACGGCTTAAAAAAACGAACAAAAAACGTCAAATAACGCTGTCAATTCAAAATCTGCCTCAAAATTCCTGAAGGTATTATTTCCCTTATTGAAGCCGTCTGATAACTGAAGGAAGTGACTGGAGTAGTGAGTCCCTCTTCTCGCTTGTAAGAACAAAGCCTGGCTCTGTAAACTCAAGAGAATCCCTAGAAAGATATTTGATTGTTCTGGAATCAGGTCTGACTTTTCTGGGTTGATCAGTCAGCCCACGGATGATATTGTAATGACGGGGTAGGGAGACAGACAGGTGAGCCCTAATCTACCCGCCACTCAGTCCCTGCCTACTTGCATGGCCCATCCTAGGCGACGGCGTACAACTGGGCGACGGTACCTACGCTCAATATGTGTACGACAGACAAACAGACAAGGGTACACAGACGCTAAGGGAAATGGGGCAGTTGCCCACGGCAACACTGTG